>NC_041384.1:545352798-545491258 GCF_002162155.2 Triticum dicoccoides
ATATCAGGATCTTTCCAACACAATGTGATTGCCAAAGGATAAAATGTAAAAGGAAAGGTGAAGATCACCATGACTCTTGCATAAGGTATAAGACAAGAATAAAAGATAGGCCCTTTGCAGAGGGAAGCATAGGTTGTCATGCGCTTTTATAGTTGGATGCACAAAATCTTAGTGCTAAAGAACGTCACTTTATATTGCCACTTGTGAAGACTCTCCATTTAATAATTTTTTATCTTGATATTTTATTCAAACAGCAAGCAAGACAAAATAAAATGACATTCTAATAATAGCAAACATCATGTGCAGAAGCAAAAACTTAGGATCAACCGATACTAACCGATAGTTGTCGAAGAAGAAAGGTGGGATGCCAACCGGGGCATCCCCAAGCTTAGATGCTTGAGACTTCTTGAAATATTATCTTGGGATTCCTTGGGTATCCCCAAGCTTGAGCTTTTGTGTCTCCTTAATTCCTCTCATATCACGGTCTCCCTAAATCTCAAAAGCTTCGTCAACACAAAACTCAACAAGGACTCGTGAGATAAGTTAGTATAAACCAATGCAAAAACCTTATCATACTCTTCTGTAGCAAATCACTAAAATTAGTAATAAACATTGCATACTAAATGCCTCCGCATATTTAATAGTCCTATCCTCAAATAGAATCATTAAACAAGCAAACATATGCAAACATAACAACAAACTGCCTAAACAGGACAATCTGTGAAGGATGCGGCAAGATCCATACTTTCCTAGCTCCAAAAATTATGAAAGAAAATTCCCACTGTAGTAAATTTATCATAGATTATTATCCAAAAGTTTTCCACATTTTATCACATTCTGACTTTTCTAGTGAATTTTTGCAACAGCGGTAAACTTTCTGTTTTCAAACAGCAACATGAAGACTTGTAAAATAGGCATAGCAAAGGCTATCAATGCCACTTTTATTGAAATAAAATATGAAAAACATTGTCCTAAATAACAGCAAGCAAATCCTAACAAAATAAATTGATGCTCCAAGCAAAACACATATCATGTGGTGAATAAAAATATAGCTCCAAGTAAAGTTACCGATGAACGAAGACGAAAGAGGGGATGCCTTCCGGGGCATCCCCAAGCTTAGGCTCTTGGTTGTCCTTGAATATTACCTTGGGGTGCCTTGGGCATCCCCAAGTTTAGGCTCTTTCCACTCCTTATTTCATAGTCCATCGAATCTTTACCCAAAACTTGAAAACTTCACAACACAAAACTTAACAGAAAACTCGCAAGCTCCGTTCAAGGTACTGTAATGAACTCATTATTTATTTATATTGGTGTTAAACCTACTGTGTTCCAACTTTTCTATGGTTCATAAACTCTATCACTAGCCATAGATTCATCAAAATAAGCAAACAACACACGAAAAACAGAATCTGTCAAAAACAGAACAGTCTGTAGTAATCTGTAGGTTTCGAATACTTCTGGAACCCCAAAAATTCTAAAATAAATTTCTGCACGTGAGGAATTTATCTATTAATCATATTCAAAAATAATTAACTAAATATCACTCTCCATTAAAAAATTGCAGCAAATCTCGTGAGCGCTAAAGTTTCTGTTTTTTACAGCAAGATCGCAAAGACTTTCCCCAAGTCTTCCCAAAGGTTTTACTTGGCACAAACACTAATTAAAATCATAAAACCACATCTAAACAGAGGCTAGATGAATTATTTATTACTAAACAGGAGAAAAAAGTAAGTAACAAAAATAAAATTGGGTTGCCTCCCAACAAGCGCTAACGTTTAACGCCCCTAGCTAGGCATGATGATTTCAATGATGCCCACATAAAAGATAAGAATTGAAACATAAAGAGAGCATCATGAAGAATATGACTAGCACATTTAAGTCTAACCCACTTCCTATGCATAGGGATTTTGTGAGCAAACAATTTATGGGAACAAGAATCAACTTGCATAGGAAGGTAAAACAAGCATAGCTTCCGAACTTTAAGCATATAGAGAGGAAACTTGATATTATTGCAATTCCTACAAGCATATATTCCTACCTCATAATAATTTTCAATAACATCATGAATGAATTCAACAATATAACCAGCACCTAAAGCATTCTTTTCATGATCTACAAGCATAGAAATTTTATTACTCTCCACATAAGCAAAATTCTTCTCATTCGGAATAGTGGGAGTATCATAAGAAACACGAATACTATAAATTGTTTCCACATTAAAGGAGTAATGTTCAGAAAAAGGGTAATCATAATCATGACAAGTTTTAATATAATCATCACTACTTTTTATAGCATACATATCATCACAATAATCATCATAAGTAGCAACTTTGTTCTCATCATAATCGATTGAAACCTCCTCCAAGATAGTGGAATCATTACTAAATAAAGTCATGACCTCCCCAAATCCACTTTCATAATTATCACAATAAGATTCAACATCCTCAAAAATAGTGGGATCATTACTTCCTAAAGTTGACACTCTTCCAAACCCACTTTCATCAATATAATCATCATAAGTAGGAGGCATGCTATCATCATAACAAATTTGCATATCAAAACTTGGGAGGCTAGAAATATCATCTTCATTAAACATAGCATCCCCAAGCTTGGGACAAACATTAATTGCAGCAAATATATTCTCAAACATGTCATTCTCATCAAACATAGCATCCCCAAGCTTGGGCCTTTTCATATCATAAGTATAATCACTCTCATCATTAATAGTATGGATAGCACCAATAGTATAGCAATTATCATCATCACAATGAGTAATAGGGGCAACAACATTTGGGAGGGATACCTTTTCACCTTTGCTCCTTCGTCTTTTCTTTTTCTTCTTCACATTATGTGTGGGTTCAATCCTATTTTTAGAGCTCCTTATTGATGAGATTGGTTGATTAGAAGGCTCCTCCTCGTTACCTAATTCATCATAAGAAATAATAGGAGGATATTGAGAAGCCTCTTCCCTTTCATTAGTATTCTCTTCATCCTCTATTTGTTTTCTTTTATTTATGTAATTGGCAATATAAGGATTTTCAATGCAATTCACCGCACAGTACATAAAAATTTCTTCTAGATCAATATCGAGGAATTTCTCAAGGTTATATTCTGGAATATGCTTAGTTATATGTTTCATTTCTTCATAACCCAAAAGCAAACTAAGTTCATTATGATGTGCAAGGGAAATCAAATCATCATAATTTTTGGACACTATAAAATCATGGAACAATTTGCATCGGAGATTTAAATGACCATGTTCATTGCAAAGTTCATAAGTATGGTGAAGAAATTTTAAATTTTCAGCACAAACATCTAGCCTCTCTTGCAACCATTTGGTTTCTAAATACTTATGCCTCTTGCAAAATTTATCTTCCCTATTTGGTGTGTACTTGTAAACTCTATGCACTCCACAAAAGTTGACATGCTTATAAGAGACATTTTCATCATGACTAGTGCAATAATCATTAGTACTATGGATATTCAAGGAGTTCATACTAACAACATTGCAATCATGCTCATCATTCAAAGATTTAGTGCCAAGCATTTTATATACTTCTTCTTCTAGCACTTGAGCACAATTTTCCTTTCCATCATTCTCACGAAAAATATTAAAAAGATGAAGCGTATGAGGCAAACTCAATTCCATTTTTTGTAATTTTCTTTTATAAACTAAACTACTGATAAAACAAGAAACAAAAAGATTCGATTGCAAGATCTGAAGATATACCTTCAAGCGCTAACCTCCCAGGCAATGGCGCCAAAAAAGAGCTTGATGTCTACTACGCAACCTTCTTCTTGTAGACATTGTTGGGCCTCCAAGTGCAGAGGTTTGTAGGACAGTAGAAAATTTCCCTCAAGTCGATGACCTAACGTTTATCAATCCGTGGGAAGCGTAGGATGAAGATGGTTTCTCTCAAACAACCTAGCAACCAAATAACAAAGAGTCTCTTGTGTCCCCAACACACCCAATACAATGGTAAATTATATAGGTGCACTAGTTCGGCGAAGAGATGGTGATACAAGTGCAATATGGATAGTAGATAATGGTTTTTGTAATCTGAAAATATAAAAACAGCAAGGTAACTAATGATAAAAGTGAGCGTAAACGGTATTGCAATGAGTTGAAACAAGGCCTAGGGTTCATACTTTCACTAGTGCAAGTTCTCTCAAAAATAATAACATAATTGGATCATATAACTATCCCTCAACATGCAACAAAGAGTCACTCCAAAGTCACTAATAGCTCAGAACAAACGAAGAGATTATGGTAGGGTACGAAACCACCTCAAAGTTATCCTTTCTGATCGATCTATTCAAGAGTCCGTAGTAAAATAACACGAAGCTATTCTTTCCGTTCGATATATCATAGAGTTCGTACTAGAATAACAACTTAAGATACAAGTCAACCAAAACCCTAATGTCACCTAGATACTCGAATGTCACCTCAAGTATCCGTGGGTACGATTATACAATAGGCATCACACAATCTCAGATTCATCTAGTCAACCAACACAAAGAACTTCAAAGAGTGCTCCAAAGTTTCTACCGGAGAGTCAAGACAAAAACGTGTGCCAAACCCTATGCATAAGTTCACGAGGTCACGGAACTCGCAAGTTGATCGCCAAAACATACATCAAGTGGATCACATGATATCCCATTGTCACCATAGATAAGCACGTGCAAGACATACATCAAGTGTTCTCAAATCCTTAAAGACTCAATCCGATAAGATAACTTCAAAGGGAAAACTCAATCCATTACAAGAGAGTAGAGGGGTAGAAACATCATAAGATCCAAATATAATAGCAAAGCTCGTGATACATCAAGATCGTACCAACTCAAGAACACGAGAGAAAGAGAGATCAAACACATAGCTACTGGTACATACCCTCAGCCCCAATGGTGAACTACTCCCTCCTTGTCATGGAGAGCACCGGGATGATGAAGATGGCCACCAGAGAGGGATTCCCCCCTCCGGCAGCGTGCCGGAACGGGTCTAGATTGGTTTTTGGTGGCTACGGAGGCTTCTGGCGGTGGAACTCCCGATCTATTCTGTTCCCCGATGTTTTTAGGGTATACGAACATATATAGGTGAAAGAAGTCCGCCAGGGGAGCCACGAGGGGCCCACGAGGGCGGGGGCGCGTCCAGGGGGTAGGGCGCGCCTCCCTACCCCGTGGCTTCCTCGAAGCTTCCCTGACGTCTACTCCAAGTCTCCTGGATTGCTTCCATTCCAAAAATAACTCTCCCAAAGGTTTCATTCCGTTTGGACTCCGTTTGATATTCCTTTTCTTCGAAACACTAAAATATGCAAGAAAACGGCAATTTGGGTTGGGCCTCCGGTTACTAGGTTAGTCCCAAAAATAATATAAAAGTGTTTAGTAAATCCCATAAATATCCAAAACAGATAATATAATAGCATGAATACTTCATAAATTATAGATACGTTGGAGACGTATCAGCATCCGCAAGCTTATTCCTGCTCGTCCTCGAGTAGGTAAATGATAAAAGGAAGAGTTTATGAAGTGTGAATGCTAGCAGGTGCACAAGTTTGATCAATGGTAATTTCAATCACCTTTTCTAGCATCATCATAACAGTAGCTCAACTCGTAGGACTTCTCATGATCAAGTAACAAGCTATTCACATGTTAAAGTATAGATCATAAACTTTCTTGAAAACCAACAAACCATGTTATTAGTCATCAAAACATTACAATTCATCTTATTTTCAGGAAGGGTCTATGCCAGAGCTTTGATTCAGCAAACTTCACATACTCAACTTTCATTTAGTCTTTCCCAATTGCTAACACTCACGTGATATTTATGGGTTCAATGTTTTAATCAGATACAGAGAAAGATAGGGGCTTATAGATTCGCCTCCCAACCTTTTACCTCAAGGGTAATGTCAACAATAATAGTTCATGATGCCTTACATCCAATTGGATATATATATATATATATATATATATATATATATATATATATATATATATATATATATCAGGATCTTTCCAACACAATGTGCTTGCCAAAGGATAAAATGTAAAAAGGAAAGGTGAAGATCACCATGACTCTTGCATAAGGTATAAGACAAGAATAAAATATAGGCCCTTTGCAGAGGGAAGCAGAGGTTGTCATGCGCTTTTATAGTTGGATGCACAAAATCTTAGTGCGAAAGAACGTCACTTTATATTGCCACTTGTGATAGGGACCTTTATTATGCAGTCCGTCGCTTTTATTGCTTCCACAACACAAGATCATATAAAGCTTATTTTCTCCACACTAATAGATCATACATATTTAGAGAGAAATTTTTATTGCATGCACCGATGACAACTTGCTTGAAGTATCTTACTTAATCCATAGGTAGGTATGGTGGACTCTCATGGCAATACTGGTTTAAGGAATGTTTGGAAGCACAAGTAGTATCTCTACTTGGTGCAAATAATTTGGCAAGCATGAGGGGGAAAAGCAAGCTCAGCATGTTGAATGATCCATGACAATATACTTTATTTCAGATATAATAAAACATAACCCATTACGTTGTCTTTCTTGTCCAACATCAACCTTTTAACATGTCATATTTTAATGAGTGCTAACAATTACAAAAGATGTCCAATGTAGTATATTTATGTGTGAAATCTCTCTTCCCTCAATATTCTTTCATGAATTGTTCAAGTGACCAATACAATGTTTGCTAACCTTCAATAAATTTACCACCTCTACTTCTTATATGTGAAGTCATTACTCCCCATGGGATAAGCATATGAAACATGTATAATTTCAGATTTATTATATTCAGTTCATTCAACTATTTACTCATAGGATATAAGTGAAGCATATGAGTAAATGACAAACTACTCCAAAAGATATAAGTGAAGCTCAATGAGTAGTCGAATAATTTTGCAACTATGTGAAGACTCTCCATTTAATAATTTCAGATATTGATATTTTATTCAAACAGAAAGCAAAACAAAATAAAATTACATTCTAAGAATATCAAACATGATGTGCAGAAGCAAAAACTTAGGATCAACCGATACTAACCGATAGTTGTCGAAGAAGAAAGGTGGGATGCCAACCAGGGCATCCCCAAGCTTAGATGCTTGAGACTTCTTGAAATATTATCTTGGGATGCCTTGGGCATCCCCAAGCTTGAGATTTTGTGTCTCCTTAATTCCTCTCATATCACGGTCTCCCTAAATCTCAAAAGCTTCATCCACACAAAACTCAACAAGGACTCGTGAGATAAGTTAGTATAAACCAATGCAAAAACCTTATCATACTCTTCTGTAGCAAATCACTAAAATTATTAATCAACATTGCATACTAAATGCCTCCGCATATTTCATAGTCCTATCCTCAAATAGAATCATTAGACAAGCAAACATATGCAAACAATGCAAACATAACAGCAATCTGCCTAAACAGGACAGTCTGTGAAGAATGCAGCAAGATCCATACTTCCCTAGATCCAAAAATTATGAAAGAAAATTCCCACTGTAGTAAATTTGTCAGAGATTATTATGTAAAAGGTTTCAATATTTTATCACATTCTGACTTTTATAGGGAATTTTTGCAACAGCGGTAAACTTTCTGTTTTCAAACAGCAACATGAAGACTTGTAAAATAGGCATAGTAAAGGCTATCAATGCCACTTTTATTGAAATAAAAGATGAAAAACATTGTCCTAAATAACAGCAAGAAAATCCTAACAAAATAAATTGATGCTCCAAGCAAAACACATATCGTGTGGTGAATAAAAATATAGCTCCAAGTAAAGTTACCGATGAACGAAGACGAAAGAGGGGATGTCTTCCGGGGCATCCCCAAGCTTAAGCTCTTGGTTGTCCTTGAATATTACCTTGGGATGCCTTGGGCATCACCAAGTTTAGGCTCTTGCCATTCCTTATTCCATAGTCCATCGAATCTTTACCCAAAACTTCAAAACTTCACAACACAAAACTTAACAGAAAACTCGCGAGCTCCGTTAGTAAAAGAAAACAAACCACCACTTCAAGGTACTGTAATGAACTTATTATTTATTTATATTTGTGTTAAACCTACTATATTCCAACTTTTCTATGGTTCATAAACTCTGTTACTAGCCATAGATTCATCAAAATAAGCAAACAACACACGAAAAACAGAATCTGTCAAAAACTGGCGGGTGTTCGAAATTCAAGCTACCTTTTCATCCACAATCAACCGCCCCTCCCCCACCTCTAGAATCTCGATTCCTACTCCAGTTCCCCAAAAGCCCCCTCATGTACTCCCTGTACTCAAGCGCACTATCACGCCGGTCCATGCGGATCTCTGAGCCGGAGATCCTGAGGTCCGTCCTGCCTCCGGGCACTGCGTGCTGTCGCTCAACAGTGGCATGGCGGCGCTTGACGAACAGTTTGCCGGCAAAGTGCTGATGGTAACCATCAACGGCGACCGGCCTCCCGTCTCGTTGGACGACATTGTCAAAGCTCTTGGCATTGCACACGACATCCAAATAAGTGACTTGCTCGTCGAACTCTGTCCGCCACCGGTTGATTTCTTCGTCAGGTTCCGGACAACTTTCGACTACAGTCGTGTGTTCGAATCTTCCCGGCGTTTGTTCTGCGATGGCTCGCTGGTGAGCTTTGATCGGTGGCACCCAGGATGGGGCTCAGTGCCCTCTGAGCTTGAGTTTTTAACAAAGCTTACCTTCCATGGCATGCCTCGACGTGCTTGGAACAGCGAGTCCATGAATGAGCTTATCAAAGACCTTGGAGGTGAGCTCGTAAGTATGTTTGTTCCTCCAAACAACTAGGCTCTGACGGTTATGGCATGGATGAAGAACCGTCCACCATACCGATGGTGATTGGTGTTGAGATACCGGTGTAGGAACCGGGGTTGTACTATTCGTCGCCACCAAGGCCGTCGCGGACCACGTTAGGGATGTACCTGTATCGAGTGTTCGTGCATGTCGAAGAAGTGGTCAATCCATCAATCGAAGTCCTGCCGCCGCTGCTGGTGCCCGGGTCCATCGACGGCGTCCATTACAGGAGTCAAGGTCAGACTTTCCCCTTGTTGCTCGGAACGATGGATGGCACAAGGCCTACTCCATCACGCAGCGGAGGCCACTGCTTCTTTGGGAGAAGAGGCAGGGTTGGCTGTCTGGATGTGCTCTAATTTGAGCTAACAACTGAATCTTGTCAAATGACATGTTATATTTTTTTACCTGAACTTTTTTTAGAAAGGTCTATATGTCAACTTAATGTTCTAGAAGAACTTATATATTGTGTTTTCTGTCTGTTTTCTTTGCACAACATTCAAGATATTTCCCTATCATTGATAAAGATGATGAACCGTTATGTACGAGTTCGTTGGTTTCAACATAGCCCTACCCGTAGCGATCCACTGCTTCCACCCTGATTGTGCTGCCTGCGTGAAATTTTTGTATGCAAGTTCAGTGTGCTATGATATTCTATATGATTGTGTCAACTATATAGGTTTTTACTGAGCATCATCAATGCATATGGCTGAAAGATGTATTTACGAGCATCGACCTATGGGTCTCTCTCTCTCTCACACACACACACACACGCACAAGTGGGACCCGTTGAATTATTTCTTCGCTCGTGACAGCTTTTAATTAGGTTCCACTGTACTCTAACTTTTTTCTTAAGTTATTAATTGAGCTCACTGACTTCAAAAAGTTGTACAGAAGCCTTGTTTGGGCCTTTCTGGCGTTGCTGAATGTGGGCTGAGTAGCCATGTAAGCTTGTATTGTACTACACAGGCCTTTTTTCAACATCAGCAATGCAACTGGGCCGATAGTTGTACACAATCCGGGTCAACTTCTTATTCTCTGCTCCGCTGGGCTGCAAATCTTTCCTAGTAGGGATGAATTAGGCTTAACAAGAAAATGGGCTTTAAGGAATAATAAATGGGATGTAATTATAAAAACTGGGCTCTAACTATAAAAAATGCACCAAACACGTAATTAGTTTATAACATATTACTTTTGAATTTTGAAAATTTTAATTTCATTAATTTTTACGTAATACAATTTATATTGAAATTGTATTTAATCTGACTAGAAATTTCAGGACAAAAATATTTCAGATCCTATCAAAATGTTGGAAATTTTATTGAATTCTATTTTGAACGGTTGGTTGAAATTATTAATCGTTGTCCTAGATAGAAAATGGGTTGTACTTTTAACAAACTATAAATGGGTTGTAGTAAATTCCATTAGAATTCAAAAATGGGTTGTGCATTCTTACAAATTGCAAATGGGCTATAAGTTCTCTGCCACACACTTGTGGGCCTACTAAGTTGACGCGTATGCAAGGCTTTGTCAACTATAGTCAACACACGGTTCTAGCAGCAGTGTCCATTGGATGTCCATCCAACGGATGTCGTGCTTCTTCTTCAATCTCGAATATTCTAGCTTCAGCCGCCCAAAAAATGATTCCTCCCCCTGACATCTGGGGTGCACCGCTTCGGAGGCTGACCTGTGGGCCTACTAAGTTGACGCGTACTAAGGGCTTTGTCAACTTAGTCAATATAAATGATTCTAGCTGCAGTGACCGTACGATGTCCATCCAACGGCCGTTGTGAATCTTCAACCTTTGGTCTTCTTGCTCCAGCCGCCCAAAGCAGCGCCGGTCGCGCCACATGCTCCTGCCTCCCGTGGTCGGTTGTGCTGCCGTGGAGGCCTCACCTCCCCCTACCACTCCCACCGCTGGCCAGGCCCTGCGGCGACGGCGTCCTCACACTACAGCCGAACCAGTGAACCCTCATACTCCTCGCCGTGTGGGCATCCACTACCGTGTCTTCCCCGGCTCCGCGTCGTCCCCTTCCTAGGCCTCACCGTCGTCCATCGCCTTGGTGCTCTCGGCGAGGCATGGTCAATGTGGTCAACGACCGACTTCCATCGGAAGATTAATGTATGTGGAGAGGCTGACAGCTGGGTCCACGGCCGCAGCAAGGAAGTGCCTCCTTATTACGCGGAAAATAATTATTCCTCCACCTGACAGTAGGTACCCACCGGATGGGCCACCGTATTTCATGAAAAAACGTTTCCCCCTGACTGTTGGGACCCACCAGCTACATCTTCGCATGCAAGAAAGTGCATCCATATTATGGGCAAAAAAATGATTCGCCCCCTGATTGCTGGGACCCACCAGCTACATCTTCGCACGCAAGGAAGTGCTTCCATATTACGGGAAAAAATGATTCGCCCCCTGACTGCTGGGACCCACCAGCTACATCTTCGCATGCAAGGAAATGCCTTACAGTCGGGACCCACCCGGTCGAAGCATACGTAGCGTTGTCATTCTGGTCGCGAACGTGTATGTACATACTGGTCGATCGGTCTGTCTGCAGGCTGCATCGATGAACCGTGGCCGTGTAAGGAAGGGCACGTGTGGTAGTAGAGGTGCGCACGTGTGGTAGTAGAGGCACGCATGTAGCATGTACACGTACGTACAGCGGCGAGGGTGCAAGAAAGTAAATACGGCCACGTACGTACATACGGGTGGGGTCTCAAACGCCTACTCACGCATACGTACGACCAGGGCTTGTGTACATGGTTGTGGCTGGGTCAGAATGGAGAAACTGCATCATCGTCGTGTTCATGGGGAGGTAATGGAATGCGTCGTGTTCATCGGGAGGCAACAGAACACATGCTGTTCATCGGGAGCCAACCGCCTTGGACGGAACAGCCGATGGAAACGAGGCCTGGCTTATCGTAGAACGAAGGAAACGGCCTTGTGATCGACCGGCCACGATTGAAACGGGATCCTGTTCATCGGGAGGGGTCTGGCGTACCGCAAAACGGAGGAAACGGACCTCCTATGGTCGAAACGGGGTCCTGTTGATCGGGAGGGGTGTGGCATACCGCAAAACGGAGGAAACAGACTTGTGTTGGAGCGCTATGGTCAAAACGGGGGTCGTGTTCATCAGGAGGGGTATGGCGTACCGCAAAACGGGACTCCACGGGATATTGTTCATCTCCAATGCTGACTGCCTCCATGGGCTACTGTTCATCCACCTTTGGCTGCCTCCACGGTCTCCTGTTCATCCATCGTCGACCTCCTCCAGCCTCCATCTGTGATTGTTCATCCACGGGCTCCTGTTCATGTAGCCTCCACCGCGCGCTCGTCCTCCGGCTACTGTTCAACCAGCCCTCTCCACGGGGGTCCTGTTCAACCACCCCTCCACGAGCTACTGTTCATCCAACCCTCCACTGGCTACTGTTCAACCAGCCCTCCACTGGCTACTGTTCAACCAGCCCTCCACGGGGTCTTGTTCATCCACCGGCTCGATCGATCGGGGTACTGTTCATCCAACGGCAACGGCCCCTACTACCACGGGGTCTTGTTCATCCAACACCCCACCGGGAACTGATCATCCAAACCCCCTCAACAATGCTCACTGTTCATCCAGAGGCAGCATCGATCAACTTCAGTTAGCAGCACTAGTGAAGGAATCACACTCAGGTTCAGTTAACAACAAGGGATTGATCGATTGCTCGGGTTCAGTAATAGCCTGCAATGCAATCGCTCCGGTTCAATTAGAGCCCAACGCCTCGCACACACGCGCATATGTACGAGAGGAACACGCATCACTCGGCCCCCGACCACCCACCGTAACCGGGAACTCCCCGATATTTTCCTCGCCCTCGCTTCTACCACGATTTTTTCCGTCATGGACGACCCAAAGAATGTCATGCAACTGCGTCTCCGGCCCGCCCAGGACGAAAAGCCCATTTTCTGTCATGATTTTTTGTCATAGAAGTAGGACCCCACCATATTTATGATGATACCGGGTTTTTTCACAATTATTGTCATAGAAGTGTCATAAGTATGACAGAAAAAAATTTGTTCAGCCCAAAATGTCACGGATGTGTCTTTTTTTGTAGTGTTGTGGATGCGCGGGGTGGCGCCTGGGCCAACTCCTGGGGCTTGGCGACCTCACCCTTGGTTAACTGTAGGCAAAGTAGCACTGTTCGAGGCGTGCTTTGTACAGTTGAACCTGTATAAGTACTCATACTGCTTTTAGCTATGGTTGTTAAGTGCCCCTGCTGGTTTCAGTTAAGGTTGTTAAGTACTCCTACTGCTTTTACAGCTTGTCGTGTTTCTTCAGTCCTGTCTTCCTCCAGCCGCCAAAACCAAACTAGCACCGGCAGGGCCGCCTACTTCCGCCTCCCACGGCTGGCTGTGCCTTAGCGCACGCATCGCTGCCCCACCGTCTCCTAAATCGTTAACACCAACGTCCGAGGTCTCGTCGTCGTCCTCCGCGCGCTTTGGTGTGCTCGCCGCGGCGCCACCCTCTCGCGTTGTTAACATGGTCAACAAACAACAGGAATCGGCAGAAGTACGTGGAGAGGATGACAATAGGGGCCCACCATGTCAGCGTATGGAAAAAGAAAATGCTTCCTGCTAGTGGTTTCCTGACATCTGGGACCCATGACATCGTCAGCGTATATAGTCAATAGACAAGAGAACATCACAAGATCGGCTGACACCTAGGATGTAGCTACTCGAGTAGTATTTTTTCTATTGTTGAGATGGAGCAGGGTTTCAACTGGGCTATGGCCCATCTAGCACAGGCTTATATTTTATGTCCATCATATGACCAGCCCAGCTATTTTTTCTTTGTGAAAATGAGCCCAGTTTATTTTTTCTGAAGAATCTCCAATCCAGGCCTACTTATTTTTCTAAGCCCTGATGGACTACAACTCTTTCAAGACGCCTGTGAATCTTGAAAGTAATATGAAATGGGTTGTAAATGTAAAAACCGATGACAAATTGGCAATTACTTTATAATTTCTGATTTGTTTTTCACATTTCAGATTCCTATTTCACTAGGCTTTAACATAATTTAAATATATCTTCAAAGTACTTTAAATCTGGCTTGACATTTCAGTATTAAAAATAGTTTGCAACCCACAAAAATATGCGAAATTTTGTTTAAATTTTAACCCTGTCCCTAGCCAACAAAAAACGAACTGCAATAAATTGCATAAGAAGTTGCAATGAGCTATATATAAATTATTAAAAAAATAGGGAATGGTCTGACTTGTGGGCCTATTAAGTTGACGCGTATGCAAGATTTTTTTACTTATTATATATGTCAACAAACAATTCTAGCAGACATAACCGTTGGATGTCAATCCAACGACTGTCGTGTTTCTTCAATCTCTGATCTTCTTTCTCCAGCCGCCAAATCCAGCAACGGCGGGACCGCCTGCTCCCGCCTCCCGTGGTCGGCTATGCTGCCGCGCAGGCCTCACCACACCCTACTACTCCCACCACTGGCCAGGCCATCCCTCTACTCACCCACATCCCTCCATTGTTGTGGCTTCGTCGCCTCTGGGTCATTCCCTTCCTGGGTCTCGCCGTCGTCCATCGCACTGGTGTTCTCGGCACAGCGTGGTCAACATTGTCAACAAACAATAACATCGGAAGAGGGATGTACATGGAGAGGCTGACAGTTGGGACCCACATGGTCCATGGCCACACGCAAGTAAGTACCTCCTTATTACGCCAAAAAGAATGAATACTCCCGCTGACAGCTCAGACCCACTAGCTATATCTTCGCACGCAAGGAAGTGCCTCCTTATTACACACACAAAAATGAATACTCCCCTTGCTAGCTGGGACCCACCATAGTGGGAGGCTGACTTGTGGGCCTACTAAGTTGCCGCGGACGGAGGGCTTTGTCAACTAAGTCAAGAAACGATTATATCACCAGTGACCATTGGATTGTTAACATCCAACGGTCGTCCTGCTTCTTCAACCTCTGATTTTCTTGCTTCAACCGTCCAAACCACCACATGCTCTTGCCTCCCGTGGTTGGCTGTGCTGCCGCGGAGGCCTCACCGCCCCCTAATACTCCCGCTGCTGGCCAGGCCCTGCGGCGACGGCAACCTCACACCGCAGTCGAACCAGTGAACCCTCGTACTCCTCTCCGCGTGGGCATCCACTGCCGCATCTTCCCCGGCTCCGTATCGTCCCCTTTCTAGGCCTCACCATCGTCCACCGCCTTGGTGCTCTCGGCGTGGCGTGGTCAATGTGGTCAACGAACGACTTCCATCAGAGGAGTACTGTACGTGGAGAGGCTGACGGCTAGGTCCACGGCCGCAGCAAGGAAGTGCCTCCTTATTACGCGGAAAATAATGATTCCTCCACCTGACAGCAGGGACCCACCAGACGGGCCACCGTATTTCATGAAAAAAAATGTTTCCCGCCTGACTGCTGGGGCCCACCAGCTACATCTTCACATGCAAGGAAGTGCCTGACAGTCGGGACCCACCTGGTCGAAGCATACTGATAACCCACAAGTATAGGGGATCGCAACAGTTTTCGAGGGTAGAGTATTCAACCCAAATTTATTGATTCGACACAAGGGGAGCCAAAGAATATTCTCGAGTATTAGCAGCTGAGTTGTCAATTCAACCACACCTGGAAACTTAATATCTACAACACGTCTATTTGGAAAACAGCGTTAGTCCGGGTTAGTTCCATTCAAATCATGCAAGTTAGAGTCCAAAACAAGGGTAAAAGTGTTTGGAAAAGTAGATACCACGGAGACGTATCAACTCCCCCAAGCTTAAACTTTTGCTTGTCCTCAAGCAATTCAGTTGACAAACTAAAAGTGATAAAGAAGAACTTTTACAAACTCCGTTTGCTCTTGTTGTTGTAAATATGTAAAGCCAGCATTCAAGTTTTCAGCAAAGATTATGAACTAACCATATTCACAATAACGCATAGGTCTCATGTTTACTCATATCAATGGCATAATCAACTAGCGAGCAATAATAATAAATCTCGGATGACAACACTTTCTCAAAACAATCATAATATGATATAACAAGATGGTATCTCGCTAGCCCTTTCTGAGACCGCAAAACATAAATGCAGAGCACCTTTAAAGATCAAGGACTGACTAGACATTGTAATTCATGGTAAAAGAGATCCAATCAAGTCATACTCAATGTAAACTAACAGTAATGAATGCAAATGACAGTGGCGCTCTCCAACTGGTGCTTTTTAATAAGAGGATGATGACTCAACATGAAAGTAAATAGATAGGCCCTTCGCAGAGGGAAGCAGGGATTTGTAGAGGTGCCAGAACTCGGTTGTGAAATAGAGGTGAATAATATTTTGAGCGCTATACTTTCATTGTCAACATAACAACCAAGAGATGGCGATATCTTCCATGCTACACACATTATAGGCAGTTTCCAAAAAGAATGGTAAAGTTTATACTCCCCCTCCACCAAAAAGCATCAATCCATGGCTTGCTCGAAACAACGAGTGCCTCCAACTAACAAGAGTCCCAGGGGGAGTTTTGTTTGCAATTATTTTCATTTAGTTTGCATAAAGCATTGGACTGGGCATCCCGGTGACCAGCCACTTTCTCGTGAGTGAGGAGCGGAGTCCACTCCTCTTGAGAATAACCCGCCTAACATGGAAGATACGGACAACCCTAGTTGATACATGAGCTATTCGAGCATACAAAACAGGATATTTATTTGAAGGTTTAGAGTTTGGCACATACAAATTTACTTGGAATGGCAGGTAGATATCGTATATAGGTAGGTATGGTGGACTCATATGGAACAACTTTGGGGTTTATGGAATTGGATGCACAAGTAGTATTCCTGCTTAGTACAAGTGAAGGCTAGCAAAAGACTGGGAAGCGACCAGCTAGAGAACGACAACAGTCATGAACATGCATTAAAATTAATCAACACCGAATGCAAGCATGAGTAGGATATAATCCACCATGAACATAAATATTGTGAAGGCTATGTTGATTTTGTTTCAACTACATGCGTGAACATGTGCCAAGTCAAGCCACTCGAATCGTTCAAAAGAGGATACCACCCTATCATACCACATCACAACCATTTTAATAGCATGTTGGCACGCAAGGTAAACCATTAAGCTCCTAGATAATTAAGCATGGCATAAGCAACCATAATCTCTAATTGTCATTGCAAACATGTTTATTCATAATAGGCTGAATCAGGAACGATGAACTGATCATATTTACAAAAACAAGAGAGGTCGACTTCATACCAGCTTTTCTCATCTCAATCAGTCCATCATATATCGTCATAATTGCCTTTCACTTGCACGACCAAATGATGTGAATAATAATAATAGTGCGCGTGCATTGGACTAAGCTGGAATCTGCAAGCATTCAATAAACAAGAGAAGACAAAGCAATATGGGCTCTTTTGTTAGATCAACAATAATGCATATAAGAGTCACTTCAACAATTTAATTATGGTTGAGGGAGTCCTGGATTAGGGGGTCTCTGGACAGCCGGACTGTTAGACTATGAAGATACAAGATTGAAGACTTCGTCTCATGTCCGGATGGGACTCTACTTGGCGTGGAAGGCAAGCTAGGCAATTCGGATACGGATATCTCCTCCTTTGTAACCGACCTTGTGTAACCCTAACCCTCTCCGGTGTCTATATAAATCGGAGAGCTTTAGTGCGTAGGACACAACAACTACAACATACAATCATACCATAGGCTAGCTTCTAGGGTTTAGCCTCTTTGATCTCGTGGTAGATCTACTCTTGTACTACCCATATCATCAATATTAATCACGCAGGACGTAGGGCTTTACCTCCATCAAGAGGGCCCGAACCTGGGTAAAACATTGTGTCCCCTGCCTCCTGTTACCATCCAACCTAGACACACAGTTCGGGACCCCCTACCCGAGATCCGCCGGTTTTGACACCGACATTGGTGCTTTCATTGAGAGTTCCTCTGTGTCGTCGCCATTAGGCTTGATGGCTCCTACTATCATCAATAGTGATGCGGTCCAGGGTGAGACTTTTCTCCCCGAACAGATCTTCGTCTTCGGCGGCTTTGCACTGCGGGCCAATTCGCTTGGCCATCTGGAGCAGATTGAAAGTTATGCCCCTGGCCACCAGGTCAGGTTTGGAAGCTTAAACTACACGGCCGATATTCGTGGAGACTTGACCTTTGACGGATTCGAGCCTCTGCCTTGTGCGTCACGCGGTCATGATGAGTACGATTTAGCTCTACCATCAGACAGTGTTCAGGAGATCGCACCGGCAGCCGCTCCGACCCTCAATTCGGAGCCAGTTGCGCCTTCCGTGGACGGGTGGATGGACCCTGCCACGGAGGCCTTACCCTCAGCGGCGATCAAGCCGAACATCGACCTTACCTTGCACGAGAGCCGTGTTGATAAACTATCGGATCCTTCTCCGGCCACGGACTCCGAACCGCCTGCGCCCGTTCCTATCGAATCTGATTGGGCGCCGATCATGGAGTTTACCTCCGCGGATATTTTTCAGCACTCACACTTTGGTGACATACTGAAATCGTTAAGGTCTCTCTCCTTATCAGGAGGATCCTGCCCGAACTATGTCCGGCAGGACTGGGATGCGGACGACGAAGAAATTCGAGGCCCACCCACCACCCACTTAGTAGCCACTGTCGATGACTTAACCGACATGCTCGACTTTGACTCCGAAGACATCAACGGCATGGACGACGATGCGGGAGGCGAAGAGGAACCACCGCCCACAGGGCACTGGACAGCCACCTCATCATATGATATATACATGGTGGATACACCCAAAGAAGGCAATGGCAACGAGACAGCGGAGGATGACCCCTCCAAGAAGCAACCCAAGCGCCAACGTCAGCGGCGCCGCTCTAAGTCCCGCCAAAGCAAAAGTGGTGATACCGGCACAAGAGATAATAATACTCCAGATAGTGCCGAAGACAACAACAATCCCCTCCAGCAAGAGCAGGAGGATGGAGGAGCCAGCCCTCCTGAGAGAGCGACAGATGGAGAAGAGGAGGATGATAATTACATGCCCCCCTCCGAAGACGAGGCAAGCCTCGGCGACCACAAATTCGTTGTGCTAGAGGATCCTGTCGAACAAGAGCGCTTCAAACGCCGGCTTATAGCCACGGCAAATAGCCTTAAGAAAAAGCAGCAGCAACTTCAAGCTAATCAGGATCTGCTAGCTGACAGATGGACTAAAGTCCTCGCGGCCGAGGAATATAAACTCGAGCGCCCCTCCAAGAGTTACCCAAAGTGCAGGTTGCTACCCCAACTGGAGGAAGAAGCGTATGATACGGCTGATCGGCCACCTCGTGGCCGCGATAGAGAGGCATTCCAGCCAAAAACTCAGCCTCCACCCCGACGCCATTCAAATAAAAAGGCATGGGGAGATATGCCAGACCTGTGAGACATATTGGAGGACAAAGCAAAGCATGCAAGATCAATCTATGGATCACGAGGGCGCGCCACTCTGCGAGACGATAAACGTCACGCCGGATACAGTAAAAGCAAATCTGGCCGGGCCGAACACAGCGGGCAAGACCCATTCGAGCTGCGTCGCGATATAGCCCAATACAGAGGCGCCGCACACCCCTTATGCTTCACATACGAAGTAATGATGATCAAATCCCAGAAGGTTTCAAACCTGTAAATATTGAATCATACGACGGCACAACAGATCCCGCAGTATGGATCGAGGATTTCCTCCTCCATATCCACATGGCCCGCGGTGATGACTTACATGCCATCAAATACCTCCCACTAAAGCTCAAGGGACCAGCGCAGCATTGGCTTAATAGCTTGCCAGCCGAGTCCATCACCTGTTGGGAAGATCTGGAAGCCGCATTCCTCAACAACTTTCAGGGCACTTATGTGCGGCCACCATATGCCGATGACTTGAGCCACATAATTCAGCAGCCAGAAGAATCGGCCAGGCAATTCTGGACTCGGTTCCTAAGAAAGAAAAATAAAATTGTCGACTGTCCGGAAGCAGAGGCCCTAGCGGCTTTCAAACACAACATCCGTGACGAATGGCTAGCCCGGCACCTTGGTCAGGAAAAGCCGAAATCTATGGCAGCCCTCATGACACTCATGACCCGCTTTTGTGCAGGAGAAGACAGCTGGCTGGCTTGTAGTAATAACATATCAAAGAACCATGGTACTTCGGATACCAAGGACGGCAATAGCAGGTCACGTCGCAACAAACATAAGCGCCGCATTAACAGCGATAATAACGAGGATACGGCAGTCAATGCCGGATTCAAAGGCTCTAAACCCGGTGAGCGGAAAAAGCCATTCAAACAAAGTACGCCAGGACCGTCCAGCTTGGACTGTATAATCGATCACTCGTGTCAAATACACGGCACCCTAGACAAGCCAGCCAATCACACCAACAGGGATTGTTGGGTGTTCAAGCAGGCCGGCAAGTTAATTGCCGAAAACAAGGACAACGGGCCACATAGCGATGACAAGGGGGAATCCCGGCAGCCACACACCAAAGGACAGAAGAGGTTTCCCCCACAAGTGTGGACGGTGAACATGATATACGCAACCCACATCCCCAAGAGGGAGCGGAAGCGTGCGCTCAGGGACGTATATGCGTTGGAGCCAGTCGCCCCAAAGTTCAACCCTTGGTCCTCCTGTCCGATCACCTTCGATCGCAGGGACCACCCCACTAGTATCCGTCATGGCGGATTCGCCGCACTGGTTCTGGACCCAATCATTGATGGATTTCACCTCACTCGAGTCCTTATGGATGGCGGCAGCAGCCTGAACCTGCTTTATCAGGACACAATGCACAAAATGGGTATAGACCCCTCAAGGATCAAACCCACAAAAATGACCTTTAAGGGCGTCATTCCAGGCGTAGATCCCCATTGTACAGGCTCAATTACACTGGAAGTGGTCTTTGGATCCCTGGACAACTTCCGAAGCGAAGAGTTAATCTTCGATATAGTCCCGTTCCGCAGTGGTTATCATGCACTGCTCGGGCGAACCGCATTTGCGAGATTCAATGCGGTGCCGCATTATGCATACCTCAAGCTCAAGATGCCAGGACCTCTCGGGGTTATTACAGTCAATGGAAACACAGAGCGCGAGGAGCACACTGCGGCCCTCGTAGCAGAAGCGCAAAACAGCCTCTCAAGGCAATCCACCAGTTCGGCGTTTCAAGACCCGGACACCTTCAAGCGCGCTCGGAGCAATCGACAAATAGACCGCCTGGCGTGATCTGAGCTCGCGTAGCAATGCGGCCCCCACCCCAGTCCCGGCCAAACGGCGAAGCTCGTGCCAGCGTACATAATTACGCATTAAAAATACCATGGGCACAGGTGGGGAGGGGGGCACACTACGGCACGCCCCAAGACGGGGCTTAAACCACACTAGGGGCTTCCCGTTTGGTTATTTTTCTCTTTTTTCAGGACCTTAATCTCTGGAAACCCTGTCCGGCAGCACTGTTGCCGAACACATGATGCAGCAACCAAGGAGGCAGAAAGCTACGTCACACCATGGAATTCCCAGGTGGATTACAATACCGAGCGAAATATTTGATTTAATACTATTCCTCAGCTTGCCCTTGGGAGGTACATAGTCCCACTCTTTGCTTATCGCACTATCTGTATCATTCTGCTTCAACGCACCTTTTTGAATAAACAATGCATAACATCACGACTATTATTGCATTATTGTTATATATATATATATGTGTGTGTGTGTGTGTGTGTGTGTGTGTTCATTAACGACGCCTTGCAACCGTACACTTTGGTACGGCCAATACACCAGGGGCTTACGTACCCCACAACATGGTGTGAAAAGTCCAAACACTTTCACAAGTGCGGCACCCCGAACTTATAGCATTATATGCATCAGCTCCGAATCATGTCTTTGGTCAAATGTTGGATTTGCCTGGCTCCTATGTTTTGGTACCTTACGTTCCGCTCTATCGGCTAAGGTAGCGCTAGGAGAACTACTGCGATTGTGCCCCAGTTCTGCCGGGCTGAGCACCTCAGTAGAGAAAGCTAAAACTGACTGTCATGATAAGGCGAGAGAGTGGTTGCTGTTCGGCGAGGTTTTCGAGTCCCTAAAGACTTATGCCTCTTAGGGCGAGGGGCCGGCCTTGTCCAGCATAAAGGCGTGTATCGCGCCCCGAATTCGGCCTTCCGAATACCAGGGTGAGGGAGTCCTGGATTAGGGGGTCTCCGGACAGCCGGACTATCTCCATTGGCCGGACTGCTAGACTATGAAGATACAAGATTGAAGACTTCGTCTCGTGTCCGGATGGGACTCTACTTGGCGTGGAAGGCAAGCTAGGCAATACGTATATGGATATCTCCTCCTTTGTAACCGACCTTGTGTAACCCTAACCCTCTCCGGTGTCTATATAAACCGAAGGGTTTTAGTCCGTAGGACAACAACCATAACATACAATCATACCATAGGCTAGCTTCTAGGGTTTAGCCTCTCTGATCTCGTGGTAGATCTACTCTTGTACTACCCATATCATCAATATCAATCAAGCAGGACGTAGGGTTTTACCTCCATCAAGAGGGCCTGAACCTGGGTAAAACATTGTGTCCCCTGCCTCCTGTTACCATCCGGCCTAGACGCACAGTTCGGGACCCCCTACCCGAGATCCACCGTTTTGACACCAACATTGGTGCTTTCATTGAGAGTTCCTCTGTGTCGTCGCTGTTAGGCTTGATGGCGCCTACTATCATCGATAGCGATGTGGTCCAGGGTGAGACTTTTCTCCCCGGACTGATCTTCGTATTCGGCGGCTTTGCACTGCAGGCTAATTCGCTTGGCCATCTGGAGCAGATTGAAAGCTATGCCCCTGGCCATCAGGTCAGATTTGGAAGTTTGAACTACACGGCCGACATCCGTGGAGACTTGATCTTCGACGGATTCGAGCCACAGCTGGGCGCGCCGCACTGTCGCGATGGGTATGACCTAGCTCTGCCGCTGAACAGTACCCCAGAGGCTGCGCCCGCATCAGCTCCGACCCTTAGCTCGGAGCCAACTGCGCCAGTCGAGGACGGGTGGTTAGACACCGCCTCAGTGGCTGCAGTCTCAACGGCGATCGAGCCGAACACCAGCCTAACCCTCTGCGCTGCCCGTGACTCCAAGGTGCCAGACTCTTTTCCGGACTCCGAACCATCCGCGCTCCTGCCAATCGAATCCGATTGGGCGCCGATCATGGAATTCACCGCCACGGATATCTTTCAGCACTCGCCCTTCGACGACATTCTGAATTCACTAAGGTCTCTCTCTTTGTCAGGAGAGCCCTGGCCGGATTATGGCCAACAGGATTGGGATGCGGACGACGAAGAAATTCGACGCCCACCCACCACCCACTTCGCAGCTATAACACCCCGGATGTATTTTACCTTATATGTATCCCAACTCTTGCCGTTTCTGGCGCTAAGTTATTTTATTTCCTCGGGTTCGGGTTTTTGTCTCCGTGTGTTGTTGCCTTTTTCATGCATCACATATCATGTCATCATGTGCATTGCATTTGCATACGTGTTCGTCTCATGCATCCGAGCATTTTCCCCGTTGTCCGTTTTGCATTTCGGTGCTCCTATCTCCTCCGGTGCCCCTTTCTACCTCCTTTCGTGTGTGGGGGTTAAACTGTTGGAAATATGCCCTAGAGGCAATAATAAAAGTATTATTATTATATTTCCTTGTTCATGATAATTGTCTTTTATTCATGCTATAACTGTATTATCCGGAAATCGTAATACACGTGTGAATACATAGACCACAATATGTCCCTAGTGAGCCTCTAGTTGACTAGCTCGTTGTGATCAACAGATAGTCATGGTTTCCTGGCTATGGACATTGGATGTCGTTGATAACGGGATCACATCATTAGGAGAATGATGTGATGGACAAGACCCAATCCTAAGACTAGCACAAAAGATCGTGTAGTTCATTTGCTAGAGCTTTGCCAATGTCAAGTATCTCTTCCTTCGACCATGAGAGCGTGTAACTCCTGGATACCGTAGGAGTGCTTTGGGTGTATCAAACGTCACAACGTAACTAGGTGACTATAAAGGTGCACTACAGGTATCTCCGAAAGTATCTATTGTTTTATGCGGATCGAGACTGGGATTTGTCACTCCGTGTAAACGGAGAGGTATCTCTGGGCCCACTCGGTAGGACATCATCATATGCGCAATGTGACCAAGGAGTTGATCACGGGATGATGTGTTACGGAACGAGTAAAGTGACTTGCCGGTAACGAGATTGAACAAGGTATTGGATACCGACGATCGAATCTCGGGCAAGTAACATACCGCTAGACAAAGGGAATTGAATACGGGATTGATTAAGTCCTTGACATCGTGGTTCATCCGATGAGATCATCGTGGAACATGTGGGAGCCATCATGGGTATCCAGATCCCGTTGTTGGTTATTGACCGGAGAACGTCTCGGTTATGTCTACATGTCTCCCGAACCCGTAGGGTCTACACACTTAAGGTTCGATGACGCTAGGGTTATAAAGGAAGTTTGTATGTGGTTACCGAATGTTGTTCGGAGTCCCGGATGAGATCCCGGACGTCACGAGGAGTTCCGGAATTGTCCGGAGGTAAAGATTTATATATGGGAAGTCCTATTTTGGCCACCGGAAAATGTTCGGGATTTTTCAGTATTGTACCGGGAAGGTTCTAGAAGGTTCCGGAGTGGGGCCCACCTGCATGGGGGGACCCACATGGACGTGGGTAGTGGGGGCAAGGCCCCACACCCCTGGTCAAGGCGCACCAAGATCCCCCCTTAGAAGGAATAAGATCATATCCCGAAGGGATAAGATCAAGATCCCTAAAAAGGGGGGATAACAATCGGTGGGGAAGGAAATAATGAGATTTCTTTCCTCCCACCTTGGCCAACGCCCCAATGGACTTGGAGGGCAAGAAACCAGCCCCTCCACCCCTATATATAGTGGGGAGGCGCATGGGAGCTATAGACGAAGTTCTGGCGCAGCCCTCCCCCTCTCCCAAGTCCTCCTCCTCTCCCGTGGTGCTTGGCGAAGCCCTGCAGGATTGCCACGCTCCTCCACCACCACCATGCCGTCGTGCTGCTGCTGGATGGAGTCTTCCTCAACCTCTCCCTCTCTCCTTGCTGGATCAAGGCATGGGAGACGTCACCGGGCTGTACGTGTGTTGAACGCGGAGGTGCCGTCCGTTCGGCACTAGGATCTCCGGTGATTTGGATCACGACGAGTACGACTCCTTCAACCCCGTTCTCTTGAACGCTTCCGCTTAGCGATCTACAAGGGTATGTAGATGCACTCTCTTTCTACTCGTTGCTGGTCTCTCCATAGATAGATCTTGGTGACACGTAGGAAAATTTTGAATTTCTGCTACGTTCCCCAACAGTGGCATCATGAGCTAGGTCTATTGCGTAGATTCTTTGCACGAGTAGAACACAAAGTAGTTGTGGGCGTTGATGTTGTTCAATATGCTTACCGTTACTAGTCCAATCTTGTTTCGACGGTATTGTGGGATGAAGCGGCCCGGACCGACCTTACACGTACTCTTACGTGAGACAGGTTCCACCGATTGACATGCACTTGGTGCATAAGGTGGCTAGCGGGTGGCAGTCTCTCCCACTTTAGTCGGAACGGATTCGATGAAAAGGGTCCTTATGAAGGGTAAATAGCAATTGGCATATCATGTTGTGGTCTTGCGTAGGTAAGAAACGTTCTTGCTAGAAACCCATAGCAGCCACGTAAAACATGCAACAACAATTAGAGGACGTCTAACTTGTTTTTGCAGGGTATGCTATGTGATGTGATATGGCCAAGAAGAATGTGATGAATGATATGTGATGTATGAGATTGATCATGTTCTTGTAATAGGATTCACGACTTGCATGTCGATGAGTATGACAACCGGCAGGAGCCATAGGAGTTGTCTTTATTTATTGTATGACCCGCGTGTCATTGAAGAACGCCATGTAAACTACTTTACTTTATTGCTAAACGCGTTAGTCATAGAAGTAGAAGTAGTCGTTGGCGTGACAACTTCATGAAGACACGATGATGGAGATCATGATGATGGAGATCATGGTGTCGTGCCGGTGACGATGATGATCATGGAGCCCCGAAGATGAAGATCAAAAGGAGCAAAATGATATTGGCCATATCATGTCACTATTTGATTGCATGTGATGTTTATCATGTTTATGCATCTTGTTTGCTTAGGACGACGGTAGTAAATAAGATGATCCCTTACGAAATTTCAAGAAGTGTTCTCCCCTAACTGTGCACCGTTGCTACAGTTCGTCGCTTCTAAGCACCACGTGATGATCGGATGTGATGGATTCTTACGTTCACATACAACGGGTGTAAGACAGTTTTACACAGCGAAAACACTTAGGGTTAACTTGACGAGCCTAGCATGTGCAGACATGGCCTCGGAACACGGAGACCGAAAGGTCGAGCATGAGTCGTATGGTAGATACGATCAACATGAAGATGTTCACCGATGATGACTAGTCCGTCTCACGTGATGATCGGACACGGCCTAGTTGACTCGGATCATGTGATCACTTAGATGACCAGAGGGATGTCTATCTAAGTGGGAGTTCATAAGATGAACTTAATTATCCTGAACATAGTCAAAAGACCTTTTGCAAATTATGTCGTAAGCTCGCGCTTTAGTTCCACTGTTTAGATATGTTCCTAGAGAAAATATAGTTGAAAGTTGATAGTAGCGATTATGCGATCAGTAGAAAGCTTATGTCCTTAATGCACCGCTCAGTGTGCTGAACCCCAACGTCGTTTGTCGATGTTGCGAACATCGGACATACACGTTTTGATAACTACGTGATAGTTCAATTAAATGGTTTAAGTAGAGGCACCAAAGACGTTTTCGAAACGTCACGGAACATATGAGATGTTTCGAGGGCTGAAATTGGGATTTCAGGCTCGTGCCCACGTCAAGAGGTATAAGACCTCCGGCGATTTTCTTAGCCTGCAAACTAAGGGAGAAAAGCTCAATCGTTGAGCTTGTGCTCAGATTGTCTGAGCACAACAATCACTTGAATCGAGTGGGAGTTGATCCTCCAGATGAGATAGTGATGTTTCCCCAAAGTCATTGCCACCAAGCTGCTAGAGCTTCGTGATTAACTATAACATATCAGGGATAGATATGATGATCCTTGAAATATTCATGATGTTTGACACCGCGAAAGTAGAAATCAAGAAGGAGCATCAATTGTTGATGGTTGGTGAAACCACTAGTTTCAAGAAGGGCAAGGGCTAGAAGGGATACTTCATGAAACGGCAAATCAGCTGCTGCTCTAGTGAAGAAACCCAAGGTTGAACCCAAACCCGAGACTAAGTGCTTCAGTAATAAGGGGAACAACCACTGGAGCAGAATTACCCTAGATACTTGGTAGATGAGAAGGCTGGCAAGGTCGATAGGAGTATATTGGATATACATTATGTTAATGTGTACTTTACTAGTATTCCTAGTAGCACCAGGGTATTAGATACCGGTTCGGTTGCTAAGTGTTAGTAACTCAAAATAAAAGCTACGGAATAAACGGAGACTAGCTAAAGGTGAGCTGACGATATATGTTGGAAGTGTTTCCAAGGTTGATATGATCAAGCATCGCACGCTCCCTCTACCACCGAGATTGGTGTTTGCGTTGAGCATAGACATGATTGGATTATGTCTATCGCAATACGGTTATTCATTTAAGGAGAATAATGGTTACTCTATTTTTGAATAATACCTTCAATGGTCTTGCACCTAAAGGAATGGTTTATTGAATCTCGGTCGTAGTGATACACATTTTCATGCCAAAAGATATAAGATAGTAATGATAGTACCACTTACTTGTGGCACTGCCATGTAAGTCATAATGGTATAAAACGCATGAAGAAGCTCCATGTTGATGGATCTTTGGACTCACTCGTTTTTGAAAAGTTTGAGACATGCGAACCATGTCTATTGGTGTATATGCATGAAGAAACTCCATGCAAATGGATCGTTCGGACTCACTTGATTTTGAATCACTTGAGATATGCAAATCATACCACATGGCAAGATGACTGAAAAGCCTCATTTTCAGTAAGATGGAACAAGATAGCAACTTGTTGGAAGTAACACATTTTGATGTGTGCAGTCGAATGAGTGCTGAGGCATGCAGTGAATATCATTATGTTCTTACTTCACAGATGATTCGAGTAAATGTTGAGTATATTTACTTGATGAAACACAAGTCTGAATTATTGAATGGTTCAAGTAATTTCAGAGTGAAGTAGCAGATCATTGTGACAAGAGGATAAAATGTCTATGATATGATCATAGAGATGAATATCTGAGTTACGAGTTTTGGCACACAATTAAGACATTGTGGAAATTGTTTCGCAATTAATACCGCCTGGAACACCATAATGTGATGGTGTGTCCGAACATCATAGTTGCACCCTATTGGATATGGTGCGTACCATGATGTCTCTTATCGAATTACCACTATCGTTCATGGGTTAGGCATTAGAGACAACCACATTCACTTTAAATAGGGCACCACGTAATTCTGATGAGATGACACCATATGAATTATGGTTTAGAGAAACCTAAGTTGTCGTTTCTTAAAAGTTTGGGGCTGCGACGCTTATATGAAAAAGTTTCAGGTTGATAAGCTCGAACCCAAAGCGGATAAAATGCATCTTCATAGGAAACCCAAAACAGTTGGGTATACCTCCTAATTCAGATCCGAAAGCAATATGGATTGTTTCTAGAATCGGGTCCTTTCTCGAGGAAAAGTTTCTCTCGAAAGAATTGAGTGGGAGGATGGTGGAGACTTGATGAGGTTATTGAACCGTCTCTTCAACTAGTGTGTGACAGGGCACATGGAGTT
This sequence comes from Triticum dicoccoides, assembly GCF_002162155.2. NCBI lineage: Eukaryota > Viridiplantae > Streptophyta > Magnoliopsida > Poales > Poaceae > Triticum > Triticum dicoccoides. Next base: position 545,381,499 of record NC_041384.1, read on the forward strand.
GTTCCTGTGGCACCTACACCAATTGAAGTGGAAGCTTATGATATTGATCATGAAACTTCGGATCAAGTCACTCCCAAACCTCGTAGGATGACAAGGATGCATACTACTTCAGAGTGGTACGTAATCCTGTCTTGAAGGTCATGTTGCTAGACAACAATGAACCTACGAGCTATGGAGAAGCGATGGTGGGCCCGGATTCCGATAAATGGCTTGAGGCCATAAAATCCGAGAGAGGATCCATGTATGAAAACAAAGTGTAGACTTTGGCAGAACGGCTCGATGGTCGCAAGGCTAATGAGTACAGATGGATTTCAAAAGGAAGACGGACAATGATGGTAAATGTGACCATTAAGAAAGCTCGACTTGTCGTTAAGATGTTTTCCGACAAGTTCAAGGAGTTGACTACGATGAGATTTTCTCACTCGTAGCGATGCTAAGAGTCTGTTGGAATTATATTAGCGATTACTGCATTATTTATGAAATCTTGCAGATAGGATGTCAAAACATTGTTTCCTCGACGATTTTAATGAGGAAAGGTTGTATGTGATACAACCGGAAGGTTTTGTCAATCCCGAAAGATGCTAATAAGTATGCAAAGCTCCAGCAATCCTTCTAAGGACTGGAGTGAGCATCTCGGAGTTGGAATGTTTGCTTTGATGATGATCAAAAATTTTGGGTTTGTACAAAGTTTATGAGAAACTTGTATTTCCAAAGAAGTGAGTGGGAGCACTATAGAATTTCTGATGAGTATAGTTGTTGACATATTGTTGATCAGAAATGACGTAGAATTTCTGGAAAGCATATAGGGTTATTTTGAAAGTGTTTTTCAATGGAAAGCCTGGATTAAGCTACTTGAACATTGAGCATCAAGATCTATAAGGATAGATCAAAATGCTTAATAATACTTTCAAATGAGCACATACCTTGACATGATCTTGAAGGTGTTCAAGATGGACCAGTCAAAGAAGGAGTTCTTGTCTGAGTTGTAAGGTACGAAGTTAAGACTTAAAGCTCGACCACGACAGAATAGAGAGAAAGGACGAAGGTCGTCCCCTATGCTTAAGACGTAGGCTCTTCAGTATGCTATGCTGTGTACCGCACCTGAAGTGTGCCTTGCCATGAGTCAGTCAAGGGGTACAAGAGTGATCCAAGAATGGCTCACAGGACAGCGGTCAAAGTTATCCTTAGTAACTAGTGGACTAAGGAATTTTCTAGATTATGGAGGTGGTAAAAGAGTTCGTCGTAAAGGTTACGACGATGCAAGCTTGACACCTATCCGGATAGCTCTGAGTAGAGAGACCGGATACATATAATGGAGCAATAATTTAGAATAGCTCCAAGTAGAACAGTTGTTTGGAATAGCTCCAAATAGAGCGTGGTAGCTGCATCTAGGAGATGACATAGAGATTTGTAAAGCACACACGGATCTGAAAGGTTCAGACCCGTTGACTAAAACCTCTCTCACAAGCAACATGATCAAACATAAAACTCATTGAGTGTTAATCACATAGTGATGTGAACTAGACTACTGACTCTAGTAAACTCTTGGGTATTAGTCACATGGCGATGTGACCTGTGAGTGTTAATCACATGGCGATGTGAACTTGATTATTGACTTTAGTGCAAGTGGGAGACTGTTGGAAATATGCCCTAGAGGCAATAATAAAAGTATTATTATTATATTTCCTTGTTCATGATAATTGTCTTTTATTCATGCTATAACTGTATTATCCGGAAATCGTAATACACGTGTGAATACATAGACCACAATATGTCCCTAGTGAGCCTCTAGTTGACTAGCTCGTTGTGATCAACAGATAGTCATGGTTTCCTGGCTATGGACATTGGATGTCGTTGATAACGGGATCACATCATTAGGAGAATGATGTGATGGACAAGACCCAATCCTAAGACTAGCACAAAAGATCGTGTAGTTCATTTGCTAGAGCTTTGCCAATGTCAAGTATCTCTTCCTTCGACCATGAGAGCGTGTAACTCCTGGATACCGTAGGAGTGCTTTGGGTGTATCAAACGTCACAACGTAACTGGGTGACTATAAAGGTGCAGTACAGGTATCTCCGAAAGTATCTATTGTTTTATGCGGATCGAGACTGGGATTTGTCACTCCGTGTAAACGGAGAGGTATCTCTGGGCCCACTCGGTAGGACATCATCATATGCACAATGTGACCAAGGAGTTGATCACGGGATGATGTGTTACGGAACGAGTAAAGTGACTTGCCGGTAACGAGATTGAACAAGGTATTGGATACCGACGATCGAATCTCGGGCAAGTAACATACCGCTAGACAAAGGGAATTGAATACGGGATTGATTAAGTCCTTGACATCGTGGTTCATCCGATGAGATCATCGTGGAACATGTGGGAGCCATCATGGGTATCCAGATCCCGCTGTTGGTTATTGACCGGAGAACGTCTCGGTTATGTCTACATGTCTCCCGAACCCGTAGGGTCTACACACTTAAGGTTCGATGACGCTAGGGTTATAAAGGAAGTTTGTATGTGGTTACCGAATGTTGTTCGGAGTCCCGGATGAGATCCCGGACGTCACGAGGAGTTCCGGAATTGTCCGGAGGTAAAGATTTATATATGGGAAGTCCTATTTTGGCCACCGGAAAATGTTCGGGATTTTTCGGTATTGTACCGGGAAGGTTCTAGAAGGTTCCGGAGTGGGGCCCACCTGCATGGGGGGACCCACATGGACGTGGGTAGTGGGGGCAAGGCCCCACACCCCTGGTCAAGGCGCACCAAGATCCCCCCTTAGAAGGAATAAGATCATATCCCGAAGGGATAAGATCAAGATCCCTAAAAAGGGGGGATAACAATCGGTGGGGAAGGAAATAATGAGATTTCTTTCCTCCCACCTTGGCCAACGCCCCAATGGACTTGGAGGGCAAGAAACCAGCCCCTCCACCCCTATATATAGTGGGGAGGCGCATGGGAGCTATAGACGAAGTTCTGGCGCAGCCCTCCCCCTCTCCCAAGTCCTCCTCCTCTCCCGTGGTGCTTGGCGAAGCCCTGCAGGATTGCCACGCTCCTCCACCACCACCATGCCGTCGTGCTGCTGCTGGATGGAGTCTTCCTCAACCTCTCCCTCTCTCCTTGCTGGATCAAGGCATGGGAGACGTCACCGGGCTGTACGTGTGTTGAACGCGGAGGTGCCGTCCGTTCGGCACTAGGATCTCCGGTGATTTGGATCACGACGAGTACGACTCCTTCAACCCCGTTCTCTTGAACGCTTCCGCTTAGCGATCTACAAGGGTATGTAGATGCACTCTCTTTCTACTCGTTGCTGGTCTCTCCATAGATAGATCTTGGTGACACGTAGGAAAATTTTGAATTTCTGTTACGTTCCCCAACATAAACATTTCCGGATTGGAACGAGACTTGCCAAGCGGCCTTGGTTTACTACCGGTAGACCACCTGTGAAGTTTCGTGCCATTTGGACTTCGTTTGATACTCCAACGGTTAACTGAGGGACCGAGAAGGCCTCGTTTGTGTTGCAGCCCAACACCCTTCCAATTTGGCCCAAAACCCACCAAATACCTTTCCATCACCTAGAGCGTTCAATCACGATCGCGTGGCCGAAAACCGCACCTCTTTTGGAGCTTCCTAGCTCCCTCTACCTCTATAAATAGGCCTCTCCTCGAAATTCCCGGATCTCCTCTCTCCCTAACCCTAACTTTCTGCTCTCCGCGCGGCCGGACACGTCCGCCGGCCGCCGGACACAGCCGCCGCACCAGTCCCATTGTGCCACGTGGCCTGCGCCACTCCCTCCGCCGCCGGCCCGAGGCGGCCCGCATCCGGCCCTCCCGGCCCACGCGTGCCCGCCGCCGCCTTCCCTCGCCGCTGAGCCGCGCCGCCTGCGCCGGCCTCCCGCTCCGTCGCCGAGCTGCTCGCCGCCCTGCTGCCTACCTCCCTCACTGGCGAGCGCCGCCACCTCGCTGCTCCGCCGCGGCGTGCCACGACTTCCACCGGACCCCGCGCCGGTGCACACCTCCTCGCCGCCTGGGCAGCTCCTCCAGCCGGTCCCGCTCGACCACGGCCACCTCACCTCTCCGGTGGCCTCTCCTTCCCCCGGTGAACAGGATTCCGGCCGGCGAACCTCATGAACCGCGCGCAGCTACAGTGGATCCAGATCTGGTCAAATCATGGTTGATTTCGCCCTGAAACCCTAATTTGTTTAGCAAACTTCATCATGCCGTATCTCTGCATTTGTAGCTCCGATTTGCGCGTGTAGCATATCAAAATGTTCGTCTCGACGAGTACATCATTTCATCTCATTGCATCATTTTCATTTGAGATCATCTTGATGCCCGAAATGCTGTTGGAAGAGGGCTATGTGATATAATTGCCAGATCTGTCTCATCAAATAGATATTTGTCATTTTTGCCATGATTAATGAGTGCATGATATGCTCCTGAGCTCTACATGAGTTTTGTTATATGCCATTCCATCTTTGTAGAGGTGCTTACCATGTATTTTTGTGATATGTGTGGTGACTAGCACAAGCTTGCAAAGTAGTGTAATCGGTAATGCTGAATTCATGGACTTAGGATTTCACTAAGTCCTTGTCCTGATTTTTTCATTATGCCATATGTTCATGTTGTTTCCTAGTGATCCGTGCCTCTTTTGAGGATGATGAGTAAGAATGATTTATTAACATTGTGCTGCTCTATCCATCCATGTATTTTTTTGCATTTATGGAGCACAGTAGCTTGAGTCAATCGAGCTCTACTTTTGCTATTTCGTGAATCCTAGCAGATTCTTGACTTGTTAGCGATTTTGCCGAGGATGTTGCTATTGATACGTGCATGATATGTTGTTGTTCTTGCCATGTATAGCTTCTATGATATGTATTCTTGATGTGTGTATGCTTAGTTTGTCATTCCATGCTCTGTAGTGAGTGCATCGAGCTCGTGAACATGCCTACTCGTTAACTGATTTGCATGCTCTAGTTTTTCACTAAGTCTGAGATCTGTTTATGTTTTTGCCATGTTCACCTGCTTGCAATTGTATTTTCTGATCCCTTTTGGCTCAAGGTCACTAAGGGACTTTTGTTAAGCGCTTTGAGTAGCTTAATGTCATGCCTTGCTTTGCCATGTTAAGTTCTTGTAGCATGTAGTTTTCATGCTCTAAAGTGTGCTTCATCATGTTAAATTCCAGACTTGTGTTAATTTCACTAAGTCTGAAACATGTTATCATTTGCACTTTTGCCATGCTTGTTTGAACCTGTTAATGGATGAACTAGCCGTAGCTCAGTGTTCATCTTTTGCCAAGCATCATGAGTGGATCCCTGCCATGTATTTTGTTGTCATGTTTGAGTGCTATAGAATAATTATCTTGATGCATTTAGATGGCTACTTGCTGATTATCGCAGACCGGTGCCATATTTGTTTTGCTTGCCATTTCCAAACCGTGCATCCGATTCCGGTGATCTTTATATCGATTTCAACCGAAATCACCTCACCTTTCTAGTGGCACTCTTATATTTCCAAGTTGAGGCCAGATTCAACCATTCCTTGTCAAATCTTGCATATGCATCATATATCGCATCCCGCATAGCATACCATGTTTGCATCATGTTGTTTGAGCATTGCACGTGGTTGATTGTGTTCCTTTTGCTTGTTTGTCTTGTTTGGGTAGAGCCGGGAGACGAGTTCGCGAACGAGGAGCCCATTGAGTTTTCTCACGAGGATCAAGTCGACTCTGACAACTTTGCAAGCAAGATGATCATACCCTCGGAATCACTTCTATCTTTGCTTGCTAGATGCTCGCTCTTTTGCTATGCCTATGCTATGATACCTACCACTTGCTTATCATGCCTCCCAAATTGCCATGTCAAACCTCTAACCCACCATGTCCTAGCAAACCGTTGATTGGCTATGTTACCGCTTTGCTCAGCCCCTCTTATAGCGTTGCTAGTTGCAGGTGAAAATTGGAGATCATTCCTTGTTGGAACATTGTTTATTGATTGGGATATCACCATATTATCTTGTTTATCTTAATGCACCTATATACTTGGTAAAGGGTGGAAGGCTCGGCCTTTTGCCTAGTGTTTTGTTCCACTCTTGCCGCCCTAGTTTCCGTCATATCGGTGTTATGTTCCCGGATTTTGCGTTCCTTACGCGGTTGGGTTATAATGGGAAACCCTTGACAGTTCGCCTTGAATAAAACTCCTCCAGCAATGCCCAACCTTGGTTTTACCATTTGCCACCTAGCCTCTTTTTCCCTTGGGTTTCCGGAGCCCAAGGGTCATCTTTATTTAAACCCCCCCGGGCCAGTGCTCCTTTGAGTGTTGGTCCACCTCGTCAGCCGCCGGTGGCCACCAGGGGCAACTCCGGGCTGGCCTATCGGAAGTTTGGACAATCTGAGTGTGCCCTGATAACGAGATATGTGCAGCTCCTATCGGGATTTGTCAGCACATTCGGGCGGTGTTGCTGGACTTGTTTTACCATTGTCGAGGATGTCTTGTAAACCGAGATGCCGAGTCTGATCGGAATGTCTCGGGAGAAGTAATATCCTTCGTTGACCGTGAGAGCTTGTGATGGGCTAAGTTGGGACACCCCTGCAGGGATTTGAACTTTCGAAAGCCGTGCCCGCGGTTATGGGCAGATGGGAATTTGTTAATGTCCGGTTGTAGATAACATGAAACTTAACTTAATTAAAATGAATCAACCGCGTGTATAACCGTGATGGTCTCTTCTCGACGGAGTCCGGGAAGTGAACATGGTGTTGGAGTAATGCTTGACGTAGGTTGTTCTAGGATCACTTCTTGATCATAGTTCTTTGTTCGTGCTTTGCCTTCTCTTCTCGCTCTCTTTTGCGAACAGGATAGCCACCATATATGCTAGTCGCTTGCTGCAGCTCCACATATTACCGTGCCTTACCTATAAGCTTAAATAGTCTTGATCGCGAGGGTGCGAGATTGCTGAGTGCCCGTGACTCACAGTTTACTTCCAAAAACCAAATGCAGGGACCGATGATACCGTTCCAGATGATGCGCTTGAGCTCAAGTGGGAGTTCAATGAAGACTCTCGTCGTCACTATGTGTCTTTACCAGATGATCAGTAGTGGAGCCCAGTTGGGGCGATCGGGGACCGTGTCACATGTTGGGGTTGATCTTTTATTTTGGTACCGTAGTCGGACCATGAGTGTATTGGATGATTGTAATGTTATTCATGTATTTGTGTGACGTGGCGAGTGTAAGCCAACTATGTATCCTTTCCCCTTTTATATATTTACATGGGTTGTTGTGAAGATTACCTTACTTGTGACATTGCTTTCAATGCGGTTATGCCTCTAAGTCGTGCTTCAACATGTAGGAGATATAGCCGCATCGAGGGGGTTACAAGTTGGTAATCAGAGCCTTCCCCGACCTTAGGAGCCCCCTGCTTGATCGAATCGTTGGCGTTGTTGAGTCTAGAAAAATGTTTTGAGTCATTTAGGAATTATATATCGGAGAGTTTAGGAATTATTTTTACTCCCCAGTCCCTTCATCGCTCTGGTAAGGCATCCTGACATAGAGTTTTGACTCTTCTCTTCTCAAATTTCACTAAAAAAATTCTTTTAGGATCACGCGGGTATCTTGGAATCGTTCCGATCGATTTGTGACGAGAACATTGTTCTTGGTGCCTCCTGTCATTTAGGAATTGTTGCAGTGTCCCGGGGAGTTGAGCTCCGAGGTGTTGTCATCACAATTTTATCATTGAGATTCTGGAATACCTGAGTTTCGCCGACATCGAAAATCTCTTTTATGCAGTTGTTGGTGAGATAACCTCGACGCCACCCAGTACTGGGGCGGGAGTTCGAGAGTATTGCCATAACTTGTATAACGGATGCTTTTCGAAGGTTGAGGTAGACGATTTCCGAAGTTTTTTTGAGTTATGTGTTGAAGGATGGATACAGCTGGATGTAGGATTTGCTAGATTTCGGTGAGATATTATGCTTCCCCTGTATCCCCAACACCTGATTCCATAACCGGAAAGGTTCGGGAGTTTCATAGCTGGGAATTCTTGTAGCTCTAGTTCTTCTTCTGCGGATATTTGGTTTGGGATTGGGTAATCCTCACCGAGTATTCGTTCTTGTTCCGTACCTTGTTGTTTTTTCTTCTACCTCAATTCTAAGCGGCTTCTCAATTTATGGATATGTGACCATTTCAATTGGAATGCATTCGTTCATTTTGTTCGGATGTGAATGTAACGCCCCAAGACCGGAGCTTCAGATGCCTTCCAGGGTTTCCGGGTTTCATCGTGTGATTTGTTTGGTCTGTTGCATTTCATCTTTGCATCATGTGCATTGCATCATCATGTTTTCAAAACTTGCATTAGTCCGGGTCTCCCAGTTCCGTCTGTTGTCCGTTCTTAGCCCAGACACACTTGCACGCGCCCGCGGCATGTCCGAAATATTATTTTATAAGTGGCCGGAAAATGTTCTCGGAATGGGATGAGAGTTGGCGTGTGGTTTTATTATAGTGTAGATAGGCCGCCTGCCAAGTTTCAACGCATTCGGAGTCCATTTGACGCCCCAACGGATAATTATAGCGGCAATATAGCCGGTCTATCGTCGGACGTTTTCGGTCTCCGAAAACAGTCGCCGGGCCTCCCTCTCTTCTCTTCTCTCAGCTCGAGACCGTCTACACAGCCCACTACCTACCGCCAGGTCCAACCTAACCTCTCTCGTCAGCCCGTAGCCCTCCTCGCGCGCGCGTCCGAAAGTTGTCCCGGACCCGACCCGGGCAGTCGTCACCGTTGGATCCGGATCATCCCCAAACATCTACAAAACGTCACCGTTTTCTTTTTTTGGACTCCCTAGCTATTTTATTCGCGACCGTCCGATTTTGATCGAAGGCTCCAGATAGCCCCTAACCTTTTTCACTTGATGTATATATTTGGTCCAACCCTAAAATTAGGAGGTCTGTCCCATCCACCCTCCTGCCCGCCGCTAACTACCTTTCTTCCTCGGGATCCCCTCATTCCCCCCGATCCAATCCCACCAACCAGACTCCACCCGAGGCCTCCCCTCGATCCAACTCGTCCTCGCTCTCCTCGTCGACCAGGGAGACGAGCTCCTCCCGAGACCAGCAGATGAGCCCCCATGGCGACCCTCTCCTTCTGTTCCCTCTTCCCTGCAGCATCCTCTCCCTAATCTCCTCATCCCTCTGTACCTCAACAGGAGCTCAAGCGCCATGGCTGATCCTCTCACTGAGTTCCGTCAAGTCTGCCACCCGCTGCCGTCTTCCCGGCGAACCACGTCAACCCACCACTTCCTGTGCCTGTCGACGTCTCGCCTGCTCCTCTGCTGCTGCCATTGTTGTGCTCTGTCGGAGACGGCGAGCCTCGCCTCGTCTGCACGCAGATCTGCCGCGGACTTCCCTCAGAACGGAGCTCCATCGCCACCGAGCCTCGGATCCGGCCGGTTCCTGCGCGTCCTCGACCGCGCCAAGTCCCTTGCCCTGCGCCGCCGTCTTCCTCTTTCGCCTCGCGCCGAACCTCTGCTTCCAACCACGTCGTTGCTCTGCTCCCTGTAAATCAGAGGACCGCACCCGCTTCAGTTCATCCCCTCTGTTCGGATCGAGCGAGAGGAGCTCGCCCGGTCCAGCCACACGTTGTCCGCGACCCAAAGGCCCAGCTGCACGCCCCTGGCCTGCCTTCGACGCACCGTGGGCCGCGCCTCCAGGCCCAGCGCGCCCCTTCGCGGCCTGCCAGGCCTCTCCTTCTACTGGGTCAGGCCCATGGCCAAAGTGAGCAGCCCCTCCAGCGCCCCCTTTCCTGTGCACTTCTGGGCCTGCCAGTTTTGGCCCGTGGTATCTTTTTTTTAGTCCAACAATTTTCCATATTATCCTGAGACTGCAGATTTGCAGAAAAACCCTTGCACATCATGCATTTTAATAACTCTCAAACCGTGCATCCAAATTAAACAAACTTTATATGAAACTTGCTTAGAATTTTGTCTAGTTTAATAATTTGCAACTTTCATCTATGTTTAAAATGTTTAAAATGCTGTCTGTTTTAATTTGCCTAAATAACTTGCTAAAACGGTTTAACTCATAACTAAATAACCGTAGCTCCAAATCTAATAAACTTTATATGTAAATGGGGTAGAAAATTGCCTAGTTTAACTTGGTGGCATCAATTCGCATGTTTAACAACCCTAAAATTGTGTTTAGGGCAGAACAGTACCAAACCTAATTTATGCATATGAGGAGTTTCCGGACTTGTTGTTTTGTTGTTCCGATCTCATTTAAACTTGCCTAGATTAGATAGTTTCATCATGTTTCACCTCTTGCCATGCTAACAACATTTAATCTTGTTGGGTACCTAAACGAGAGAGAACTAAATAAGTCATGTGGTGTTTTCTTCAAAATGCAACTCCGTTGCATGTTGAGCTCCACTTAATTTGTTGGATTGCTTGTGCACTTTTACCATGCCATGCTTCATTAAACCGGACATGCATCATACTTGATTGTGCATCATGCGATGTTCATGTCGTGGTTGTTTACTATGTTGGTTGCTTCTTTCCGGTGTTGCTTCTTCGGGTTGGTTCCGGTAACGTCGCGTTTGTGAGGACCCGTTCGACTACGTCTGTTTGTCTTCTTCATGGACTCGTTCTTCTTCCTTGCGGGATTTCATGCAAGATGACCATACCCTCAAAATCACTTCTATCTTTGCTTGCTAGTTGCTCGCTCTTTTGATATGCCTATGTTGCGATACCTACCACTTGCTTATCATGCCTCCTATATTGTTGAACCAAGCCTCTAACCCACCTTGTCCTAGCAAACCGTTGATTGGCTATGTTACCGCTTTGCTCAGCCCCTCTTATAGCGTTGTTAGTTGCAGGTGAAGATTGAAGTTTGTTCCTTGTTGGAACATGGAGATGTTGTTCCTTGTTGGAACATGTTTACTTGTTGGGATATCACAATATCCCTTATTTAATTAATGCATCTATATACTTGGTAAAGGGTGGAAGGCTCGGCCTTATGCCTGGTGTTTTGTTCCACTCTTGCCGCCCTAGTTTCCGTCATATCGGTGTTATGTTCCCGGATTTTGCATTCCTTACGCGGTTGGGTTATAATGGGAACCCCTTGACAGTTCGCCTTGAATAAAACTCCTCCAGCAAGGCCCACCATTGGTTTTACCATTCGCCACCTAGCCTTTTCTTTCCCTTGGGTTCTGCAGACTCAAGGGTCATCTTTATTTAAACCCCCGGGCCAGTGCTCCTCTAAGTGTTGGTCCAACCCAGAGCACCATGCGGGGCCGTCCCTTGGCAACTTGGGTTACGTTGGCTCCCGTATGCTTAGCTTATCCGGTGTGCCCTGAGAACGAGATATGTGCAGCTCCTATCGGGATTTGTCGGCACAGCGGGTGGTTTTGCTGGTCTTGTTTTACAATTGTCGAAATGTCTTGTAACCGGGATTCTGAGTCTAATCGGGTCTTCCCGCTAGAAGGAATATCCTTCGTTGACCGTGAGAGCTTGTGATGGGCTAAGTTGGGACACCCCTGCAGGGATTTGAACTTTCGAAAGCCATGCCCGCGGTTATGGGCAGATGGGAATTTGTTAACGTCCGGTTGTAGAGAACCTGAAGTTGACCTTAATTAAAATGCATCAACCGCGTGTGTAATCGTGATGGTCTCTTTCCGGCGGAGTCCGGGAAGTGAACACGGTGTTGGAGCTATGCTTGACGTAAGTTGTTCTAGGATCACTTCTTGATCATAGTTTCTCGATCGTGCTTTGCCTTCTCTTCTCGCTCTCATTTGCGTATGTTAGCCACCTTATATGCTAGTCGCTTGCTGCAGCTCCACCTCATACCTTTACCTTACCCATAAGCTTAAATAGTCTTGATCGCGAGGGTGCGAGATTTCTGAGTCCCCGTGGCTCACAGATACTTCCAAAACCAGATTGCAGGTGCCGTTGAACCGTGCAGATGACGCAACCAAGCTCAAGGAGGATCTCGATGAAGACCTTGTCCTTTGTTTTGTTTCGTTCTAGTTGATCAGTAGTGGAGCCCAGTTGGGGTCGATCGGGGTCCTTGTCGCTTTTGGGGTTCTTCTTTTATTTTGGTTTCGTAGTCGGACCTTGAGTGTATTTGGATGATGTAATGCTTTATTCATGTATTTGTGTGAAGTGGCGATTGTAAGCCAACTATGTATCTCTTTCCCTTATGTATTACATGGGTTGTGTGAAGATTACCTCATTTGCGATATTGCTTTCAATGCGGTTATGCCTCTAAGTCGTGCTTCGACACATGGGAGATATAGCCGCATCGAGGGCGTTACAAGTTGGTAATCAGAGCCTTCCCCGACCTTAGGAGCCCCCTGCTTGATTGAATAGCTGGCGTTGTTGAGTCTAGAAAAATGTTTTGAGTCATTTAGGAATTATATATATCGGAGAGTTAGGAATTCTTTTTACTCCTCAGTCCCTTCGTCGCTCTGGTGAGGCATCCTGACGTAGAGTTTTGACTCTTCTCGTCTCAAATTTCACTAAAAAAAATTTAGGATCACGCGGGTATCTTGGAATCGTTCCGATGGTTTTGTGACGAGAACATTGTTCTTGGTGCCTCCTGTCATTTAGGGGTTGTGGCAGTGTCCCAGGGAGTTGAGCTCTGAGGTGTTGTCGTCACAATTTTATCGTTGCAGTTCTGGAATACCTGAGTTTAGTTCGCCGACATCGAAAATCTCTTTTATGCAGTTGTTGGTGAGATAACCTCGACGCCACCCAGTACTGGGGCGGGAGTTCGGGAGTATTGCCATAACTCGTATAACGAATGCTTTTTGAAGGTTGAGGTAGACGATTTCCGAAGGTTTCTTGGTTATGTGTTGAAGGATGGATACAGCTGGATGTAGGAGTTACTAGATTTGGGTGAGATATTATGCTTTCCTGTATCCCCAACACCTGATTGCATAACCGGAAAATTTTAGGAGTTTATAAGTGGGAATTCAAGTAGCTCTTAGGATATCTTCCGACAGATGTATGATTTGAAATTGGGGTTCGATGTCTAGTGGTCCGCCTATCCATGGTTAGTTTTACAGTGGTCTCGTTGTGTCTTAAAGAGTCCTTGGCTATGCCGACTCGGGGACGCTTCGTATGTCATGTGCACTGCCTTGTACATGATGGTGCTGTATGATCGAGCCCGTGTAGGCCCACCGCGAAAACTTCGGACGAAATCTCTATCATATGTTTGTTCCGGCTTATTCTGCAAGCCAATCCTTTGATTGTTTTGAGTTGTGGTATTCGAGTTGCTTCAATGTCAAGTGTTGATTCCATACCTTCCCCAAATGGTGTTCTCATACTCCGATGTGAATACTAATCCTTCATGATAATCGAGATTGTCATGTCAATCCTTTTCAACTGGCGTGTTTCTTTTCAAGTGAATCCGATCATTCCACATCCACAAGATCAATTCTAAGTTTCTCAATGGTGTTCGTTTCATCCATTCCAAATTGTCTTTGTTTTTTCCCACCCTCCCTCCCTTTGTTTTTCTCCAAGGATTCAGATTTCTTAATCGAGTATCCATCTTATTGATGCGAGGCCTCTTCATTCCTTTTCCATCAATGTTCTTATCCGGTGATGCTCATGAAGATACTAACAGAGCCTCAAGTTCATCATTATTCATTCTTTTTCTTCTCCGGTGGATTCAATTCAAGCTTTCGGTGTTTGATCACATTGTTTTCCTTGTTTCAAATGTTTTTCATGACGGTGCACCTTATATTCAATCATTTCTCGCTATTCAATTGTTCCAGAGTGCTCAAGATATCTCAGAAGATTCGTTTCCATTCTCAATACTTTCAAGCTCTTTCGAGGTTGTTATCTCATTCAAGCCGTTTAATTCAACCGGTGCTATCTCCTTTTCAAGTAAGTGTTCTACAGTGTTTTCTTCTGAGTGGGCCCTAACCCACAGGTCTTTTCCCAGGATCTTACCTGACTCTTCTTATTTTCCCGGAGCTATCCTCAAATTTCTTTTCGAAGTTTGACGTAAGAATGAATTTTCATCAATCAGAGGTGTTTCTCAAAGATCTCTCAAATTTTTTTCATCGTGGGTTCAACCTTTCTAATATTCATCCCGGAGTATCTCAACAACTCATGTTGATGTTTCTCGTCGTCACTCTCAACATTTGAAGACCGAAGAAGAGCTTTACCTCCATATCTTATCCGTTCTCTTAGAGATTCGTGGTTCTAGTTCGAGGCCATCCTCTCATAATTGTTTGATTGTGAGAATTCTTTTCACCTATCCGGAGCAAATTCAAGAGTCTTCTCAGTTTGATCATCCGGAGCCCATGATCTAAGATTTATTCATTCTCAGCTTTCAGTTGTGGTTCTCCAAATCTTACCGGTGCATCATTCAATATTCTCTAATCAGTTTGTGATCCCTTCGTTCACTTGTATCTAAATTCTCTCAAGTATCCTCGTTCATTTCATAATTCTTCCCGGTGTTCCTTTATCTTTCCTTCGGTCATTTTAATTCTTACGGTGGTGCGTGCAAGAGTTCTCGTCATTCGTAATCATATCAATTCATTCGTTGTTCCAATCCTACCGGTGGTTCATTGAAGATGTTCTCAAGTTTTGATATCTCTTTTAATCCTTTCTACGAGAATAAGTAGTATGCCAAATCCATTGATTGTCATCAATTTAATTGGTGAAGGATAAGCATAATGTAATTCTTATTCTTGTTTCATCCAAGTGATTAATTCCTTATTCCGGAGGTGCATCATATCACATTCTGGATTTGAGATGCTTTATCTTTTCTTTTCCCGGAGTTCCTAGCTCTCGCAATTACATCACCACGGAGATTCATTTAAATCATTGCAAGGCTTCAACCTTATTCTTTTCATCCTCCATTTTGTTTGATTATTCTTTTGTTTAACGGAGTTCTTCATGGAGGTTCTACATGATGGTTCATAAAGGATTTAATTCCTTCTCGAAGTTTTTTATCGAGATTCTTTTCTAAGGAGCTCAAGTTTTCTTCATCTTGCAATCCGGAGTGCAATTCTTTCACGCATATCTTTTGAGGTGGTGTTATGTCATTCTTGATAATTTCCCTTCGTGCTTCGTGTTTCACAAGTTATCAAGATGAGGAATTTTAAATCCACCAATCTCGTCATTGGAGTTATCTTGGGTTATATTTCACCTAAAGCCGTCCCTAAGGATTGTGGCTATCTATGGTGTTCATAAATGACCCAAGTTCTTCATTTTTCCTCCCGGTGAAATAGTTCCTCGTCTTCTTGTTCTTATCAATCCAATCTTGTTTTCATTAGTGGCAGAATTTCACCTTAAGTTTTGAGATGTTCTCCATAAGCCCACTTCAAACTTGTCCTTCCGTTGTTGATGTTCCAACAACTCCGTTCGACACTTCTCCTAAGTTTGCCTTTTCAAGCTCTTTTCTGACAGAAGTTGGCATTTTCTTCTCCATTCTCCTATTTCAATTATCCATATTCTATTCTTTCGTTCCGGAGGCATTGCCATGTTGTTCTTTTCATCCATCATTTTGTTTTGTCTAAGATCTTGTTCTTTCATGCTTATCCATTTAACTGGAGTGTTGTGCCATTTTGCTCAAGTTCTTCATTTTATCAAGCCCTGCATATATTTCCAACCGTAGTGTTGTTCGAATTTGTTCTTCCTTGTTTCCTTTTCCTAACGGAGTGTTTTCTACTTCGTTCATATCCGTTATATTCTTTTCACGTAATGGCTTAACCTTTTCAAGGTTCTTTGGTTTCACTCATTGGTCAAATAAGAAACTTAGTTTTACCGCTGCTCTTCCTCTTCCGTTTTTCCCTCCGGTGCCATTCTAGATCTCGGGACGAGATCCTCTCATAGTGGTGGAGTGTTGTAACGCCCCAAGACCGGAGCTTCAGATGCCTTCCATGGTTTCCGGGTTTCATCGTGTGATTTGTTTGGTCCGTTGCATTTCATCTTTGCATCATGTGCATTGCATCATCATGTTTTCAAAACTTGCATTAGTCCGGGTCTACCAGTTCCTTCCGTTGTCCATTCTGAGCCCAGACACACTTGCACGCGCCCGCGGCATGTCTGAAATATTATTTTATAAGTGGCCGGAAAATGTTCTCGGAATGGGATGAGAGTTAGCATGTGGTTTTATTATAGTGTAGATAGGCCGCCTGCCAAGTTTCATCGCATTCGGAGTCCGTTTGACACCCCAACAGATAATTATAGCGGCAATATAGTCGGTCTATCTTCGGACGTTTTCGATCTCTGAAAACAGTCGCGGGGCCTCCCTCTCTTCTCTTCTCTCAGCTCGAGACCGTCTACACAGCCCACTACCTACCGCAAGGTCCAACCTAACCTCTCTCGTCAGCCCGCGGCCCTCCTCGCGCGCGCGTCCGAAAGTTGTCCCGGACCCGACCCGGGCAGTCGTCACCGTTGGATCTGGATCATCCCCAAACATCTACAAAACGTCACCATTTTCTTTTTTTGGACTCCCTAGCTATTTTATTCGCGACCATCCGATTTTGATCGGAGGCTCCAGATAGCCCCTAACCTTTTTCACCTGATGTATATATTTGGTCCAACCCTAAAATTAGGAGGTCTGTCCCATCCACCCTCCTGCCCGCCGCTAACTACCTTTCTTCCTCGGGATCCCCTCATTCCCCCCGATCCAATCCCACCAACCAGACTCCACCCGAGGCCTCCCCTCGATCCAACTCGTCCTTGCTCTCCTCGTCAACCAGGGAGACGAGCTCCTCCCGAGACCAGCAGATGAGCCCCCGTCGCGACCCTCTCCTTCTGTTCCCTCTTCCTTGCAGCTCCCTCTCCCTAATCTCCTCATCCCTCTGTACCTCAACAGGAGCTCCAGCACCATGGCTGATCCTCTCACCGAGCTCCGTCAAGTCCGCCGCCCGCTGCCGTCTTCCTGGCGAACCACGTCAACCCACCGCTTCCCGTGCCTGCCGACGTCCCGCCTGCTCCTCTGCTGTTGCCATTGTTGTGCTTTGTCGGAGACGGCTAGCCTCGCCTCGTCTGCATGCCGATCTGTCGTGGACAACCCTCAGAACGGAGCTCCATCACGACCGAGCCTCGGATCCGGCCGGATCCTGCGCGTCCTCGACTGTGCCAAGTCCCTTGCCCTACGCCACCGTCTTCCTCTTTCGCCTCGCGCCGAACCTCTGCTTCCAACCATGTCGTTGCTCTGCTCCCTGTAGATCAGAGGACCATGCCCGCTTTAGTTCATCCCCTCTATTCGGATCGAGCGAGAGGAGCTCGCCCGGTCCAACCGCACGTTGTCCGCGACCCCAAGGCCCAGCTGCACACCCCTGGCCTGCCTTCTACGCGCCGTGGGCCACGCCTCCAGGCCCAGCGCGCCCCTTCGCGGCCTGCCAGGCCTCTTGTGACGCCCCAAGACCGGGGCTTCAGATGCCTTCCATGTTTCCGAGTGTTGTCGGGTGATTCGTTCTGGTTTGTTGCATCATGTGCATTGCATCATGTCATCATATCATCATGTCATAAGTCTTTTTGCATCTCAACTAAATAATTTGTGTGGATCTTCGGTCCTTTTAAATTGAGGGAATTCACATGGTGATTCTCTTTATAATATATCCTCCCGATATTAGGGAGCTATATTAAATATCCCATTAACTTGGAATCACCCATCACACAATTGCATTACTCTTCAACTCTTCTTGTATCCGACTTAACCTCATATATATTTTCCTTGTCATCCCTCTCACTTCCTTCTTCTTTCATGTCTTTGCAAACGACCTTATTCCTCCTCCATTAATGTTCATCTTTTCCCTATAAATCTTGCCTTTTTTCCTACACCCTCTCTGTCAGATTTCATCCCATTCGAAGTTGTTTTGGTCAGGTTCAAAAATGATTGAAGTTCGAGAATAATTCAAAATCTAATTATTTTTCTACCTTCTAAAAATGCCAGAGCAATTTATTAAGACCCTACATAAATCCAGGGTTCCAGATATATTTTTATATGTCTCATATTCCTAACCAAAACCCCTGGTTTTCCCCTTTTGTTGGTTGTTTAATTATATAAACAATAAATTTAAGATAGGGAAGATTTTGGAAAGGAGGGGGAGCCCAGCTGCAGCCTCAGGCCGGCCGGCCCAAGGCCTCCCGCGCCAGCCCACTTGCAGCTAACCCTAGCCTACCACTCGATCCTCAACTCCCTCTCGTCCCCATCCACCGCCGCCTCTCCCTTCGTCCCTTCCCCGATCCACTTCTCTCCCTCGTGCTACACCCCAGCGCCCCATCTCCCTCCGCTCGTTTTTCTCCCTCGCCGCCACTCTCACGCACGCATCGCACCAGGGGCCCGATCCCATCTCCCCTGCCCCACGCTATACCTCCCTCTTCTCCACGTCCGCTGCGCCGCCCAGGGTCTCCTTCGGCGTCGGCCTCCTACGTCGCCGGTCTGCCTTCCCTTCCTTGCCGGAGCAAGCTCGTCGTCCGCCACCAAGCACCCAGCGCCGCCACTCGTCGACCTCCTCGGCTCCAGTCATGGGCAGCCCCTGCCTCGTTCGACCACCACCATTGCGCCTTGCTGCCGCTGCTCTTCTCATGTGCCATCTCACCTGCACTGCTGCAGCTTCGCGCTTGCTACCGTGCCCTGCTGCTGCTTCGTCCGACCGCGGACGACCTCCGTCGAGCTCGCCCGGCCACCTTCGACCTCGGCGTGGCCCTGCCTTCACTAGCATCCGCCTCCTGCCAGCCGTTTTCATGGGTTAGGGGAGCCCCAAGTCATGTTCGTGGCCTTGTTGGCTGTTGATGCTACGTTGTTGACCTTCTCCATCGTCTACCGGGGCTCGTCAAACCCTGTATCCGGAGCCCAAGTCGGAAGAATCCGTGGACGTGCTTCTCACTTGTGCCAGTTTGGATCATCAAGAACGTTTTGGGATTCGCCGAGTACCATTACGCCCGGAGGCCACAGATCCATGAAGTTCCACTACCGTCGCCGTGTATCCGACAAGTTCGCGAGTACGACTACTTCCCACGACGACCTTGTACCACTACCGTCGCAAGAACCGAGATCGGCAAGTCCGAAGACCCAAGTACCATGACGCCAAGTACCAGGACGACGAGGACCGCCAAGTTCTCCTTCCGCCATCTCCGAAATCGCCAAGTACCACGACGATACGAGAACAACTGCCGTCGACATGCATTTTTCCAAGTACCACTACCATCGTCCCTCGAAGACTCCGTGGACGTCAAGTTTCTCGTCGTGCCCCTGAACATCTACAGAAACTTGTGAGACTAAGAACCGTGAACGTGTACCGATGACCCTCAAGTTCGTCCACGATTGCTATGTACCACTACCATCGACGCGAACCACTACTTCCACTACGGCATGAGTACAACTACTACCACTACGAACGTGGCGAGAACGTCTACTTCCTCTACTTGCACCGAACCGATATGCTTTGAAACACACGCTTCGAAGGTATAACCCCAAGACCACCGTCGACCCGTGGGAACCCGGTTACCAGGATCACCCCACCATCTTTTGCACGCTCCTGCCACACTTTCTTTTGCACTGACGTTCTCAATGAGTTGTCGGAACCAGAACGTTGCAGTGGCACCATTTCATTATCGTCACCATGGCACCCCTTTCTTTCTACTACGGTGAAAATGCTTCATAATGCTCTTGTCAACTTTTAATAAAAAATTGCATAAACTTGTTCATGTCATCTGCATCATGATAACAACTTCAAGAATGTTTAAATTGTTGTTTGCATTAATTTACTAATGCACATGGGGATTTACCGGAATTGTTGTTTGACGATTCCGGCCCCATTTAAACTTGCCTAGATATGTAGTTTTCATTTGCTTCACCCTCTTGCCATGTTTAACAACATTTAATATTGTTGGGTACATAAACGAGAGAGAACTAAATAATTGATGTGGTGTTCCGTCAATATGCAACTCGTTGCATATTGAACTCCATTTAACTTGTAGTTTTCTTTGTGCAGTTTGCCATGCCATGCTTCATTAAACCGGACATGCATCATACTTGGTTGTGCATCATCCCATGTTCATGTGGTGGTTGTTTACTATGTTGTTTGCTTCTTTCCGGTGTTGCTTCTTCGGGTTGGTTCCGATAACGTCGTGTTTGTGAGGACCCGTTCGACTATGTCCGTTTGTCTTCTTCATGGACTCGTTCTTCTTCCTTGCAGGATTTCAGGCAAGATGACCATACCCTCGAAATCACTTCTATATTTGCTTGCTAGTTGCTCGCTCTTTTGCTATGCCTATGCTACGATACCTACCACTTGCTTATCATGCCTCCCATATTGTTGAACCAAGCCCCTAACCGACCTTGTCCTAGCAAACCGTTGATTGGCTGTGTTACCGCTTTGCTCAGCCCCACTTATAGCGTTGTTAGTTGCAGGTGAAGATTGAAGTTTGTTCCTTGTTGGAACATGTTTACTTGTTGGGATATCACAATATATCTTATTTAATTAATGCATCTATATACTTGGTAAAGGGTGGAAGGCTCGGCCTTATGCCTGGTGTTTTGTTCCACTCTTGCCGCCCTAGTTTCCGTCATATCGGTGTTATGTTCCCGGATTTTGCGTTCCTTACGCGGTTGGGTGATAATGGGAACCCCTTGATAGTTCGCCTTGATTAAAGCTTTTCCAGCAATGCCCAACATTGGTTTTACCATTCGCCACCTAGCCTTTTTCCCTTGGGAGTGTCGCATCCCGAGGGTCATCTTATTTTAACCCCCCAAGGCCAGTGCTTGTCTAAGTGTTGGTCCGAAATGGGCAGCCTGCGGGGCCACCTCGGGGAAACTTGAGGGCTGGTTTTACTCGTAGCTTGACCTATCCGGTGTTGCCTTGAGAACGAGATATGTGCAGCTCCCATCAGGATGTCGACGCATCGGGCGGCTTTGCTGGACTTGTTTTACCATTGACGAGGATGTCTTGGAGTACCGGGATACCGAGTCTGATCGGAATGTCTCGGGAGGAGGTCTATTCCTTCGTTGACCATGAGAGCTTGTCATGGGCTAAGTTGGGACACCCCTGCAGGGTTTTGAACTTTCGAAAGCCGTGCCCGCGTTTATGGGCGGATGGGAATTTGTTAATGTCCGGTTGTAGAAAACCTGAAGTTGACCTTAATTTAAAATATATCAACCGCGTGTGTAACCGTGATGGTCTCTTTCCGGCGGAGTCCGGGAAGTGAACACGGTGTTGGAGTTATGCTTGACGTAGGTTGTTTTAGGATCACTTCTTGATCATAGCTTCTTGATCGCGCTTTGCCTTCTCTTCTCGCTCTCTTTTGCGAATATGTTAGCCACCATATATGCTAGTCGCTTGCTGCAGCTCCACCTCATACCTTTTACCTTACCCATAAGCTTAAATAGTCTTGATCGCGAGGGTGTGAGATTGCTGAGTCCCTGTGGCTCACAGATACTTCCAAAACCAGTTTGCAGGTGCCGATGAGTCCGTGCAGATGACGCAACCAAGCTCAGGAGGAGCTCGATGAAGATCTTGTCCTTTGTGTTGTTTCGTTCTAGTTGATCAGCAGTGGAGCCCAGTTGGGGTCGATCAGGGACCTTTGTCGCATTTGGGGTTCTTCTTTTATTTTGGTTCCGTAGTTGGACCTTGATTGTATTTGGATGTTGTAATGCTTTATTCATGTATTGTGTGAAGTGGCGATTGTAAGCCAACTATGTATCTCTTTCCCTTATGTATTACATGGGTTGTGTGAAGATTACCTCACTTGCGACATTGCTTTCAATGCGGTTATGCCTCTAAGTCGTGCTTCGACACGTGGGAGATATAGCCGCATCAAGGGCGTTACAAGTTGACCTTAGGAGCCCCCACTGCTTGATCGAATTAGCGGACGAGTTGAGTCTAGAAAAATGTTTTGAGTCATTTAGGAATTATATATCGGAGAGTTTAGGAATTCTTTTTACTTCCCAGTCTCCTCATCGCTCTGGTAAGGCATCCTGACGTAGAGTTTTGACTCTTCTCTTCTCTAATTTCACTAAAAAAATTAGGATCACGCAGGTATCTTGGAATTGTTCCTATGGTTTTGTGACAAGAACATTGCCTTGGTGCCTCCTGTCAAGGGTTTTGTCGAAGTGTCTCGGGGAGTTGAGCTCTGAGGTGTTGTCGTCATAATTTTATCGTTGCAGTTCTGGAATACCTGAGTCTAGTACGCCGACATTGAAAATCTCTTTTATGCAGTTCGTTGGTGAGATAACCTCGACGCCGCCCAGTACTGGGGCGGGAGTTCAGGAGTATCGCCATAACTTGTATAACGGATGCTTTTCGAAGGTTGAGGTAGATGATTTCCGAAGGTTTCTTGGTTATGTGTTGAAGGATGGATACAGCTGGATGTAGGATTTGCTAGTTTGGGTGAGATATTATGCTTCCCCTGTATCGCCAACACCTGATTGCATAACCGGAAAGGTTCGGGAGTTTCATAGGTGGGAATTCTAGTAGCTCTTAGGGTATCTTTCCGACAGATGTATGATTTGAAATTGGGGTTCGATGTCTAGTGGTCCGCCTATTCACGGTCGGTTTTACAGTGGTCTCGTTGTGTCTTAAAGAGTCCTTGGCTATGCCGACTCGGGGATGCTTCGTATGTCATGTGCACTGCCTTGTACATGATGGTGTTGTACGATCGAGCCCGTGTAGGCCCCACCACGAAAACTTCGGACGAAATCTCTATCATATGTTTGTTCTGGCTTATTTTGCAAGCCAATCCTTTGTTTTGTTTTGGAGTTGTGGTATTCGAGTTGCTTCGAAGTCAAATGTTGATTCCATACCTTTTTCCAAGTGGTGTTCTCATATTTCTATGTGAATACCAACCCTTCTCGATCATCGAGTTTGTCATGTCAATCCTTTTCACTGTTGTGTTTCTCTTCAAGTGGATCCGAACATTTCAACATTCGCAAGATCCAATCTCAGCTTTCTCAATGGTGTTCGTTCATCCATCCCAAGTTGTCTTTGTTTTCCCACCCTCCCACCCTTGTTTCTTGAGGACTCGGAATTCTTAATCAAGTATCCTTTTATTCTTGTGAAGTCTCTCCATCCTTTTCCGTCAATATTTTATCTGGTGATTCTCATGAAGATCCTAACAGAGCTTCAAGTTATCATTCTTTGTTTCTTCTCTTCTCCGGCGATTTCAAATCAACCTTTTGGTGTTGATCATATCCTTTTTTCCCTCATTTCTAATGTTATTCATGCCGGTGCACCCTATATTCAGTCATTTCTCCCTATTCAATTGTTCCGGAGTGCTCAAGATATCTCGAAGATTCGTGTTTTCCACTCTGCTTTCATTCAAGATCTTTCGAGAATGTTATCTTATTCAAGTCTTTTAATTCAACCAGTGCTATCTCCTTTTTTTCAAGTAATCATATCAATGGTGTTTTCTTTTGAGTGGGCCCTAACCCACAAGTCTTTTCCAAGATCTTACCTGACGCTTCTATTTTCTCGGAGGTATTCTCAAATTCTTTTCGAAGTTTGACGTAAGAATGGATTATCATCAATCAAATGTCCTTTTCCAAGATCTTTCAAATTCTTTTCATTGTTGGATCAACCTTTCTATTCGTCATCCCGGAGTATTTCAACGATTTTGGTGGTGTTTCTCTTTGTCATTCTCAACCCTTGAAGACCGAAGAAGAGTTTCTCTTCAATCTTATCCGTTCTCTCAAAGATTCATGATTCTAGCTTGTTGCCATCGTCCCGTAGTTGTTTTGATCGTGAGTATTCTTTCACCTATCCGGAGCATTTCAAGAGTATTTCAGTTTGTTTTATCCGGAGCCCATCATCTCAGAAGTATTCATTCTCAGCTTTCAGTTATCATTCTCCAATCTTACCAGTGCTTCGTTCAAGTGATCTCTATTCGGCTCGTGATCTCCTCGTTCTCATGTATCTAAATCCTCTCAAGCATTCTTCTTCTTGTAATCCGGAGTGCAATTCTTCCTTCCGTACCATGGGAGGTGATATTACGTCATTCTTGATAATTTGAGTTCATGTTCTGTGATTCACATGTTGTTAAGAATGAGATGTATTATACCCATCAACCTCTTCATTGGAGTTATCTTGGGTTATATTTCACCTAAAGCTTTCCCTAAGGATTTGTTATTATTTATGGTGATTATAAATGATCCAAGTTCTTCATTTATCCTCCCGGTGAAATGAGTTTCTCGTCTCCTTGTTCATATCAATCCAATCTTTTGTTTCCGTTAATGGCAGAATTTCACCTCTTAGTTTTGAGATGTTCTCCATAAGTTCACTACAACTTTGTTCTTTTCGTTGTTTGTTTTTCCAACAACTCCGTTCGAACCTTCTTCTAAGGATGCCTTTTCAAGCTCTTTCGTGGCAGAAGTTGTCATTTTCTTCTCCATTCTTTTATTTCTGTTATCTATATTCTATTCTTTCGTTCCGGAGGCATTGTGATGTTGTTCTTTTCACCCATCATCTCGTTTTGTCAAAGATCATGTTCTTCTTATGCTTATCCTTTTAACCGGAGTGTTGTGTCTATCTTTCCTCTTCTAACCGAACTCTCATCCAAGTGCTTTCATTTTGCCAAGCTCATATTCTTTACCTTCCATTTCCAACCGGAGTGTTGTGACCTTTTTGCTCAAGCTCTTTTCGCCTTATCAAGCCTTGCATCTCTTCTCAACCGCAGTGTTGTCTGAGATCTTTCTTACCCCTTGTTCTATGCATTCAATAGTTCCGGAGGCTGTATGTTGTGATTTCATCATGTATCCTCTCATTTTACCAAGTTCTTATTCAATTCTTTTTTTCCTTTCAATCGGAGTGCTGCCCGAAGTTGTTCTTCCTTGTTTCTCTTTTCTAACGGAGGTTTTTTTCAACTTCGCTCATCTCCGTTTATTCTATTCTCGGAAATGGCTTAACCTTTCAAGGCTCTTTGGTCTCACTCGTTTGTCGAAGAAGAAACTTAGTTTCACCTCACCTCTTCCTCTTCTTCTTCCCTCCGGTGCCATTCTAGGATCTCGGGTCGAGATCCTCTCGTAGTGGTGGAGTGTTGTGACGCCCCAAGACCGGAGCTTCAGATGCCTTCCATGTTTCCGAGTGTTTTCGGGTGATTCGTTCTGGTTCGTTGCATCATGTGCATTGCATCATGTCATCATATCATCATGTCATAAGTCTTTTTGCATCTCAACTAAATAATTTGTGTGGATCTTCGGTCCTTTTAAATTGAGGGAATTCACATGGTGATTCTCTTTATAACATATCCTCCCGATATTAGGGAGCTATATTAAATATCCCATTAACTTGGAATCACCCATCACACAATTGCATTACTCTTCAACTCTTCTTGTATCCGACTTAACCTCATATATATTTTCCTTGTCATCCCTCTCACTTCCTTCTTCTTTCATGTCTTTGCAAACGACCTTATTCCTCCTCCATTAATGTTCATCTTTTCCCTATAAATCTTGCCTTTTTTCCTACACCCTCTCTGTCAGATTTCATCCCATTCGAAGTTGTTTTGGTCAGGTTCAAAAATGATTGAAGTTCGAGAATAATTCAAAATATAATTATTTTTCTACCTTCTAAAAATGCCAGAGCAATTTATTCAGACCCTACATAAATCCAGGGTTCCAGATATATTTTTATATGTCTCATATTCCTAACCAAAACCCCTGGTTTTCCCCTTTTGTTGGTTGTTTAATTATATAAACAATAAATTTAAGATAGGGAAGATTTTGGAAAGGAGGGGGAGCCCAGCTGCAGCCTCAGGCCGGCCGGCCCAAGGCCTCCCGCGCCAGCCCACTTGCAGCTAACCCTAGCCTACCACTCGATCCTCAACTCCCTCTCGTCCCCATCCACCGCCGCCTCTCCCTTCGTCCCTTCCCCGATCCACTTCTCTCCCTCGTGCTACACCCCAGCGCCCCATCTCCCTCCGCTCGTTTTTCTCCCTCGCCGCCACTCTCACGCACGCATCGCACCAGGGGCCCGATCCCATCTCCCCTGCCCCACGCTATACCTCCCTCTTCTCCACGTCCGCTACGCCGCCCAGGGTCTCCTTCGGCGTCGGCCTCCTGCGTCGCCGGTCTGCCTTCCCTTCCTTGCCGGAGCAAGCTCGTCGTCCGCCACCAAGCACCCAGCGCCGCCACTCGTCGACCTCCTCGGCTCCAGTCATGGGCAGCCCCTGCCTCGTTCGACCACCACCATTGCGCCCTGCTGCCGCTGCTCTTCTCGTGTGCCGTCTCACCTGCACTGCTGCAGCTTCGCGCTTGCTACCGTGCCCTGCTGCTGCTTCGTCCGACCGCGGACGACCTCCGTCGAGCTCGCCCGGCCACCTTCGACCTCGGCGTGGCCCTGCCTTCACTAGCATCCGCCTCCTGCCAGCCGTTTTCATGGGTTCGGGGAGCCCCAAGTCATGTTCGTGGCCTTGTTGGCTGTTGATGCTACGTTGTTGACCTTCTCCATCGTCTACCGGGGCTCGTCAAACCCTGTATCCGGAGCCCAAGTCGGAAGAATCCATGGACGTGCTTCTCACTTGTGCCAGTTTGGATCATCAAGAACGTTTCAGGATTCGCCGAGTACCATTACTCCCGGAGGCCACGGATCCGTGAAGTTCCACTACCGTCGCCGTGTATCCGACAAGTTCGCGAGTACGACTACTTCCCACGACGACCTTGTACCACTACCGTCGCAAGAACCGAGACCGGCAAGTCCGAAGACCCAAGTACCATGACGCCAAGTACCAGGATGACGAGGACTGCCAAGTTCGCCTTCCGCCATCTCCGAAATCGCCAAGTACCACGATGATACAAGAACAACTGCCGTCGACATGCATTTTGCCAAGTACCACTACCGTCGTCCCTCGAAGACTCCGTGGACGTCAAGTTTCTCGTCGTGCCCCTGAACATCTATGGAAACTTGTGAGACTAAGAACCGTGAACGTGTAGCGATGACCCTCAAGTTCGTCCACGATTGCTATGTACCACTACCATCGACGCGAACCACTACTTCCACTACGGCATGAGTACAACTACTACCACTACGAACGTGGCGAGAACGTCTACTTCCTCTACTTGCACCAAACCGATACGCTTTGAAACGCACGCTTCGAAGGTATAACCCCAAGACCATCGTCGACCCGTGGGAACCCGGTTACCGGGATCACCCCACCATCTTTTGCACGCTCCCGCCACACTTTCTTTCGCACCGACGTTCTCAATGAGTAGTCGGAACCGGAACGTTGCAGTGGCACCGTTTCGTTATCGTCGCCGTGGCACCCCTTTCTTTCTACTACGGTGAAAATGCTTCATAATACTCTTGTCAACTTTTAATAAAAAATTGCATAAACTTGTTCATGTCATCTGCATCATGATAACAACTTCAAGAATGTTTAAACTGTTGTTTGCATTAATTTACTAATGCACATGGGGATTTACCGGAATTGTTGTTTGATGATTCCGGCCCCATTTAAACTTGCCTAGATAGGTAGTTTTCATTTGCTTCACCCTCTTGCCATGTTTAACAACATTTAATATTGTTGGGTACATAAACGAGAGAGAACTAAATAATTGATGTGGTGTTCCGTCAATATGCAATTCGTTGCATATTAAGCTCCATTTAACTTGTAGTTTTGTTTGTGCACTTTGCCATGCCATGCTTCATTAAATCGGACATGCATCATACTTGGTTGTGCATCATCCCATGTTCATGTGGTGGTTGTTTACTATGTTGTTTGCTTCTTTCCGGTGTTGCTTCTTCGGGTTGGTTCCGATAACGTCGTGTTTGTGAGGACCCGTTCGACTACGTCCGTTTGTCTTCTTCATGGACTCGTTCTTCTTCCTTGCAGGATTTCAGGCAAGATGACCATACCCTCGAAATCACTTCTATCTTTGCTTGCTAGTTGCTCGCTCTTTTGCTATGCCTATGCTACGATACCTACAACTTGCTTATCATGCCTCCCATATTGTTGAACCAAGCCCTAACCCACCTTGTCCTAGCAAACCGTTGATTGGCTATGTTACCGCTTTGCTCAGCCCCTCTTATAGCGTTGTTAGTTGCAGGTGAAGATTGAAGTTTGTTCCTTGTTGGAACATGTTTACTTGTTGGGATATCACAATATATCTTAATTAATGCATCTATATACTTGGTAAAGGGTGGAAGGCTCGGCCTTATGCCTGGTGTTTTTTTCCACTCTTGCCTCCCTAGTTTCCATCATATCGGTGTTATGTTCCCGGATTTTGCGTTCCTTACGCGGTTGGGTGATAATGGGAACCCCTTGATAGTTCGCCTGGATTAAAGCTTTTCCAGCAATGCCCAACATTGGTTTTACCATTCGCCACCTAGCCTTTTTCCCTTGGGAGTCGCGCATCCCGGGGGTCATCTTATTTTAACCCCCCCGGGCCAGTGCTTGTCTAAGTGTTGGTCCGAAATGGGCAGCCTGCGGGGCCACCTCGGGGAAACTTGAGGGCTGGTTTTACTCGTAGCTTGACCTATCGGTGTTGCCCTGAGAACGAGATATGTGCAGCTCCCATCAGGATGTCGGCGCATCGGGCGGCTTTGCTGGACTTGTTTTACCATTGACGAGGATGTCTTGGAGTACCGGGATACCGAGTCTGATCGGAATGTCTCGGGAGGAGGTCTATTTCTTCGTTGACCGTGAGAGCTTGTCATGGGCTAAGTTGGGACACCCCTGCAGGGTTTTGAACTTTCGAAAGCCGTGCCCGCGGTTATGGGCGGATAGGAATTTGTTAATGTCCGGTTGTAGAAAACCTGAAGTTGACCTTAATTTAAAATATATCAACCGCGTGTGTAACCGTGATGGTCTCTTTCCGGCGGAGTCCGGGAAGTGAACACGGTGTTGGAGTTATGCTTGACGTAGGTTGTTTTAGGATCACTTCTTGATCATAGCTTCTCGACCACGCTTTGCCTTCTCTTCTCGCTCTCTTTTGCGAATATGTTAGCCACCATATATGCTAGTCGCTTGCTGCAGCTCCACCTCATACCTTTTACCTTACCCATAAGCTTAAATAGTCTTGATCGCGAGGGTGTGAGATTGCTGAGTCCCTGTGGCTCATAGATACTTCCAAAACCAGTTTGCAGGTGCCGATGAGTCCGTGCAGATGACGCAACCAAGCTCAGGAGGAGCTCGATGAAGATCTTGTCCTTTGTGTTGTTTCGTTCTAGTTGATCAGTAGTGGAGCCCAGTTGGGGTCGATCGGGGACCTTTGTCGCATTTGGGGTTCTTCTTTTATTTTGGTTCCGTAGTCGGACCTTGATTGTATTTGGATGTTGTAATGCTTTATTCATGTATTGTGTGAAGTGGCGATTGTAAGCCAACTATGTATCTCTTTCCCTTATGTATTACATGGGTTGTGTGAAGATTACCTCACTTGCGACATTGCTTTCAATGCGGTTATGCCTCTAAGTCGTGCTTCGACACGTGGGAGATATAGCCGCATCGAGGGCGTTACACCTCTCCTTCTACTGGGCCAGGCCCATGGCCAAAGTGAGCAGCCCCTCCAGCGCCCCCTTTCCTGTGCACTTCTGGGCCTGCCAGTTTTGGCCCATGGTATCTTTTTTTAGCCCAACGATTTTCCATATTATCCTGAGACTGCAGATTTGCAGAAAAACCCTTGCACATCATGCATTTTAATAACTCTCAAACCGTGCATCCAAATTAAACAAACTTTATGTGAAACTTGCTTAGAATTTTGTCTAGTTTAATAATTTGCAACTTTCATCTATGTTTAAAATGTTTAAAATGTTGTTTGTTTTAATTTGCCTAAATAACTTGCTAAAACGGTTTAACTCATAACTAAATAACCGTAGCTCCAAATCTAATAAACTTTATATGTAAATGGGGTAGAAAATTGCCTAGTTTAACTTGGTGGCATCACTTCGCTTGTTTAACAACCCTAAAATTGTGTTTAGGGCCGAACAGTACCAAACCTAATTTATGCATATGAGGAGTTTCCGGACTTGTTGTTTTGTTGTTCCGGCCTCATTTAAACTTGCCTAGATTAGATAGTTTCATCATGTTTCACCTCTTCCCATGCTAACAACATTTAATCTTGTTGGGTACCTAAACGAGAGAGAACTAAATAAGTCATGTGGTGTTTTCTTCAAAATGCAACTCCGTTGCATGTCGAGCTCCACTTAATTTGTAGGATTGCTTGTGCTCTTTTGCCATGCCATGCTTCATTAAACCGGACATGCATCATACTTGATTGTGCATCATGCCATGTTCATGTCGTGGTTGTTTACTATGTTGGTTGCTTCTTTCCGATGTTGCTTCTTCGGGTTGGTTCCGGTAACGTCGCGTTTGTGAGGACCCGTTCGACTACGTCCGTTTGTCTTCTTCATGGACTCGTTCTTCTTCCTTGCGGGATTTCAGGCAAGATGACCATACCCTCGAAATCACTTCTATCTTTGCTTGCTAGTTGCTCGCTCTTTTGCTATGCCTATGCTGCGATACCTACCACTTGCTTATCATGCCTCCTATATTGTTGAACCAAGCCTCTAACCCACCTTGTCCTAGCAAACCATTTGTTGGCTATGTTACCGCTTTGCTCAGCCCCTCTTATAGCGTTGTTAGTTGCAGGTGAAGATTGAAGTTTGTTCCTTGTTGTAACATGGAGATGTTGTTCCTTGTTGGAACATGTTTACTTGTTGGGATATCACAATATCCCTTATTTAATTAATGCATCTATATACTTGGTAAAGGGTGGAAGGCTCAGCCTTATGCCTGGTGTTTTGTTCCACTCTTGCCGCCCTAGTTTCCGTCATATCGGTGTTATGTTCCCGGATTTTGCGTTCCTTACGCGGTTGGGTTATAATGGGAACCCCTTGACAGTTCGCCTTGAATAAAACTCCTCCAGCAAGGCCCACCATTGGTTTTACCATTCGCCACCTAGCCTTTTCTTTCCCTTGGGTTCTGCAGACTCAAGGGTCATCTTTATTTAAACCCCCGGGCCAGTGCTCCTCTGAGTGTTGGTCCAACCCAGAGCATCGTGCGGGGCCGTCCCTTGGCAACTTGGGTTACGTTGGCTCCCGTACGCTTAGCTTATCCGGTGTGCCCTGAGAACGAGATATGTGCAGCCCCTATCGGGATTTGTCGGCACAGCGGGTGGTTTTGCTGGTCTTGTTTTACAATTGTCGAAATGTCTTGTAACCGGGATTCCGAGTCTGATCGGGTCTTCCCGCTAGAAGGAATATCCTTCGTTGACCGTGAGAGCTTGTGATGGGCTAAGTTGGGACACCCCTACAGGGATTTGAACTTTTGAAAGCCGTGCCCGCGGTTATGGGCAGATGGGAATTTGTTAACGTCCGGTTGTAGAGAACCTGAAGTTGACCTTAATTAAATTGCATCAACTGCGTGTGTAACCGTGATGGTCTCTTTCCGACGGTGTCGGGGAAGTGAACACGGTGTTGGAGTTATGCTTGACGTAAGTTGTTCTAGGATCACTTCTTGATCATAGTTTCTCGATCGTGCTTTGCCTTCTCTTCTCGCTCTCATTTGCATATGTTAGCCACCTTATATGCTAGTCGCTTGCTGCAGCTCCACCTCATACCTTTACCTTACCCATAAGCTTAAATAGTCTTGATCGCGAGGGTGCGAGATTGCTGAGTCCCCGTGGCTCACAGATACTTCCAAAACTAGATTGCAGGAGCCGTTGAACTGTGCGGATGACGCAACCAAGCTCAAGGAGGAGCTCAATGAAGACCTTGTCCTTTGTTTTGTTTCGTTCTAGTTGATCAGTAGTGGAGCCCAGTTGGGGTCTATCAGGGTCCTTGTCGCTTTTGGTGTTCTTCTTTTATTTTGGTTCCGTAGTCGGACCTTGAGTGTATTTGGATGATGTAATGATTTATTCATGTATTTGTGTGAAGTGGCGATTGTAAGCCAACTATGTATCTCTTTCCCTTATGTATTACATGGGTTGTGTGAAGATTACCTCATTTGCGACATTGCTTTCAATGCGGTTATGCCTCTAAGTCGTGCTTCGACACGTGGGAGATATAGCCGCATCGAGGGCGTTACAGTGAAGACTATATGTTGCAATTTCAACCCGTTTGATTCAGCTTCAATATTTGTCTGTCAATGTGCTAATGGATGGCAACCTCTTCAGGATGGCTCCTCCAATGCGCACGACTCCGAATCCTGATCCGCCACCACCACCTCCACCACCGGAGGCATGGCAAGCTGTGATGGCCGCTACCAATGCAAACACGCAGCTGATCATGCAACTTCTTCAAGAGCGCAACCAAGGGAACCAGGGCCAAGGCAACAATCAGAATCACTTTGCTACACTCAACCAGTTCCTTGCTAACCAACCAAAGACCTTCAGCAATTGTGTTGAGGCAACAGACGCTGATGATTGGCTCGTGGACATATGCAAGCATTTCGAGTGCAGTAACGTCAGGCCTGAGGACTTTGTCAAGTTCGCTTCCTTCCAACTCAAAGACCAAGCTGCAGAATGGTTTCAGCAGTACAAAGATTCCAGAGGAGGCCGTGTGATTACCTGGGATGAATTCCGTCAAGACTTCAAAGCTCATCATATTCCTCAGAGCGTGGTTGAAAGCAAGCGTGAGGAATTCCGCAACCTGAAGTAAGGCTCTATGTCTGTTTACGAGTACAACAAGATGTTTCAGAAGCTCGCCCGTTTTGCTAAGCAGGACGTCCCTGACGAGAAGAGCATGATATACCAGTTCAGGGGTGGTCTCAGAGAAGAAATCCAGCTAGCTCTTGTTCTCTTTGAGCCCAAGAGGTACAATGAGTTTTACAACATGGCAATGAAGCAAGAGACTGCTCAACTGAAGTGCGATGCTTCCAAGAAGCGAGTCAGAGATGCTACTCCTTCTTCCTCAACTCAAGTGGCTAAGCAGCAGAAGTATTGGCTTCCTCCTCCTCCGTTCCGTCAGCCTTATCAGCAGAAGAGCAAAGGTGGCAGTGGATCTTCCCTCCCACTCAACCCTGGCTTTCAGAACAAGACTTCGTCTCAAGCTCCAAGATCAAGTGCTCCGTATCACCGTCCGCTTTCAGAGGTCACGTGCAACAAGTGCCAACAGAAGGGTCACTATGCCAACAAATGCTTCAATCAGAGGCGTCTCCCTCCTCCTCCTCCTGTGAGATCGACAAGTACAGCTGTGGTCAAGCATAACCCCAAGCACGCCAAGGTCAACTTGATGAATGCAACTCAGGCAGAGGACTCATCAGATGTCATCATGGGTAACCTTCCTGTTAACGATGTTCCTGCAAAAGTACTTTTTGACACTGGTGCATCGCATTGTTTCATCTCGAGACCTTTTGCATCTAAGCATGAGTTGTCTTCTCAAGTTTTGCATAAACCGTTAGCAGTTGTCTCACCGGGTAAATGTTTGCTTGCAAACTACGAGATTCCGGATATTTCTATCATGATGGGTGATTTCAAGTTTCTGGCTTCTCCAATGGTCCTTGGTAACTTGGATATTGATCTTATTCTTGGAATGGACTGGCTTTCTAAGCACAAGGCTCAGCTTGATTGTGTAGCCAGGCAGATTCAATTGACTCATTCGTCTGAGGATGTAATTGTCTTTGCCGCTCGGGATAATACCATCCGTCTGTTTTCTCTCAATGAGAAGGGTGAACTGGATGCCATCTCTCAAATTCCAGTCGTTTGCGAATATCAAGACGTCTTTCCAGGAGAGCTTCCAGGAATGCCTCCGCACCAGCCAGTTGAATTCGTCATCGATCTTGAGCCTGGCACGGAACCTGTTTGCAAACGTCCTTACAAGCTTGGACCTGAAGAGTTGAAGGATCTGAAGAAGCAACTCGATATTCAAGAGCGAATGGGTCTCATACGACCTAGTTCTTCTCCGTGGGGTTGTGGAGTTCTTTTTGTGAAGAAGGATGGAACGGACTGACTTTGTATTGACTACTGGCCATTGAACAAGAAGACTATAAAGAACAAGTACCCACTTCCCAACATCAATGAGCTGTTCGAACAACTCAAAGGTGCTCAAGTATTCTCCAAGCTTGATCTCTGTATGGGCTATCACCAGATTCGAATCCGTGAGCAAGATATCCCCAAGACGGCGTTCAGAACAAGCTATGGTTCATATGAATACACTGTCATGTCTTTTGGTCTTGTCAACGCTCCTCCGACTTTCTCTCGCATGATGAACTTCATCTTCAACGCCTACACAAATGACTTCGTCTTGGTCTACCTCGATGACATTTTGGTCTTTTCCAAGAACAAGGAAGATCATGCCAAGCACTTGCGTTTGGTGCTCGATAAGCTTAGAGAACATCAGTTCTACGCCAAGTTTTCAAAGTGCGAGTTTTGGCTCGATGAGGTTCTCTATCTTGGGCATATCATCTCTGCTAAGGGCATAGCGGTGAATCCTGAGAAGGTGTCTGCAATTGTGAATTGGGAACCACCTCAGAACGTGAAGCAACTCCACAGCTTCCTTGGTCTCGCAAGCTACTGTCGAAGGTTCGTTGAGAACTTTTCAAAGATCGCGAAGCCGCTTTCCAACCTTCTCCAGAAGCACGTCAAGTACGTTTGGTCTCCTGAATGTGACATCGCTTTCAACACCCTGAAAGAGAAATTAGTCACTTCTCCAGTTCTGACTCCTCCTGATGAATCCAAACCGTTTGAGGTCTTCTGTGATGCCTCTCTTCAAGGTCTTGGTGCAGTGTTGATGCAAGAGAAGAAAGTTGTGGCCTATACCTCTCGCCAATTGAAGCCCAACGAGAAGAACTACCCCACTCATGACCTCGAGTTGGCGGCAGTTGTGCATGCTCTTTTGACTCGGAGACATCTCTTATTGGGAAGAAAAGTGGACATCTTCACTGACCACAAGAGTCTCAAGTACATCTTCACTCAGCCTAATCTCAACCTCAGGCAGACTCGTTGGGTCGAAATGATTCAAGAGTATAATCCGAGCATCGAATATACTCCAGGCAAGGCCAATGTGATTGCTGATGCTTTGAGCAGGAAGGCGTACTGCAACAGTCTAATTCTCAAGCCTTACCAACCCGAGCTTTGGGAAGCTTTCCGCAAACTCAATTTGCAAGTTGTTCCTCAAGGTTTCCTCGCCAACCTTCAAGTCTCTCCTACTTTGGAAGATCAGATTCGTGAGGCTCAACTTCTTGATGCTATGGTGAAGAAGGTGAAGATTGGGATTGCCAAGAGTCAACCCAAGTACAAGTGCTATCGCCTTGATGACAAGGATACTCTCTTCTTCGAGGATCGCATTGTTGTGCCTAAAGGTGACCTTTGTAAAGTCATTATGAACGAGGCTCACAATTCACTCCTCTCCATCCACCCTGGGAGTACGAAGATGTACCAGGACCTCAAGCAGGCTTATTGGTGGACTCGAATGAAGCACGAGATTGCTCAATTCGTGAATGAATGTGATGTCTGCAGAAGAGTGAAGGCAAAACACCAACGACCAGCTGGTCTCCTCCAACCTCTTGCCATTCCAGAATGGAAGTTTGACCACATTGAGATGGACTTCGTGACGAGTTTTCCAAAGTCCAAGCGTGGCAATGATACTATATTCGTTGTCATCGACAAACTCACTAAAGTGGCTCACTTTCTGCCTATCAAAGAGTCTATCACAGCAGCTCAATTGGCAGAGATTTATACCTCTCGGATTGTCTCTCTGCACGGCATTCCACAGTTGATCTCTTCAGACCGTGGCAGCATCTTTACCTCCAAGTTTTGGGATTCTTTTTAGAAGGCCATGGGCACCAACATCCGTTTCAGCACAACTTTTCATCCTCAAACTAGCGGTCAAGTTGAGCGTGTCAATCGGATTCTTGAAGATATGCTCAGGGCTTGCGTTATCTCCTTCGGTATGAAGTGGGAAGATTGTCTTCCATATGCCGAGTTCTCCTACAACAACAGTTTTCAAGCAAGTTCGGGCAAGGCCCCATTTGAAATTCTCTATGGCAGGAAGTGTCGTACTCCTCTTAACTGGTCAGAGACCGGTGAACGTCAACTTCTTGGAAATGACTTGATCACTGAGGCAGAGGAAATGTGCAAAGTCATTAATGATAACCTCAAAGAAGCGCAATCACGCCAGAAGAGCTACTATGATAGTAAGCATCGTGATTTGGCTTTCGAGATCGGAGACCATGTTTACCTCCGCGTCTCTCCAATGAAAGGTACTCGTCGCTTAGGTATCAAAGGGAAGCTTGCCCCTAGATACGTGGGTCCTTTCAAGATCGTCAGCAAGAGAGGCGATCTCGCCTATCAACTCGAGCTTCCTTCAAACTTTGCAAACGTGCACGACGTGTTCCATGTCTCTCAGCTCCGCAAGTGCTTCAAGACCCCTGAACGCACCGTCAACTTCGAAGACATTGATCTCCAAGAAGACCTCTCTTATCGTGAGCACCCAGTTTCTATTCTTGAGGAGACTGAACGCAAGACTCGCAATAAGTCAATCAAATTCCTCAAAGTCAAGTGGTCACACCATTCCGACCGTGAAGCCACCTGGGAACGCGAGGATCACCTCCGTTCTGAGTACCCGGCGTTTTTCCAGTCCTAGATCTCGGGACGAGATCCTTTCGTAGTGGTGGAGTGTTGTAACACCCCGGATGTATTTTACCTTATATGTATCCCAACTCTTGCCGTTTCCGGTGCTAAGTTATTTTATTTCCTCGGGTTCGGGTTTTTGTCTCCGTGTGTTGTTTCCTTTGTCATGCATCTCATATCATGTCATCATGTGCATTGCATTTGCATATGTGTTCGTCTCATGCATCCGAGCATTTTCCCCGTTGTCCGTTTTGCATTTCGGCGCTCCTATCTCTTCCGGTGCCCCTTTCTACCTCCTTTCGTGTGTGGGGTTTAAAAATTTCCGGATTGGAACGAGACTTGCCAAGCGGCCTTGGTTTACTACCGGTAGACCGCCCGTCAAGTTTCATGCCATTTGGACTTCGTTTGATACTCCAATGGTTAACCGAGGGACCAAGAAGGCCTCGTTTGTGTTGCAGCCCAACACCCTTCCAATTTGGCCCAAAACCCACCAAAGATCATTCCATCACCTAGAGCGTTCGATCACGATCGCGTGGCCGAAAACCGCACCTCTTTTGGAGCTTCCTAGCTCCCTCTACCTCTATAAATAGGCCTCTCCTCGAAATTCCCGGATCTCCTCTCTCCCTAACCCTAACTTTCCGCTCTCCGCGCGGCCGGACACGTCCGACGGCCGCCGGACACAGCCGCCGCACCAGTCCCATTGTGCCACGTGGCCTGCACCACTCCCTCCACCGCCGGCCCAAGGCGGCTCGCATCCGGCCCTCCCGGCCCACGCGCACCCGCCGCCGCCTTCCCTCGCCGCGGAGCCGCGCCGCCCGCGCCGGCCTCCCGCTCCGCTGCCAAGCTGCTCGCCGCCCTGCCGCCTACCTCCCTCACCGGCGAGCGCCGCCACCTCGCCGCTCCGCCGCGGCGTGCCATGACTTCCGCCGGACCCCGTGCCGGTGCATACCTCCTCGCCACCCGGCGAGCTCCTCCAGCCGGGCCCGCTCGACCACGGCCACCTCACCTCTCCGGCGGCCTCTCCTTCCCCCGGTGAATAGGATTCTGGCCGGCGAACCTCGTGAACTGCGCGCAGCTACAGTGGATCCAGATCTGGTCAAATCACGGTTGACTTCTCCCCGAAACCCTAATTTGTTTAGCAAACTTCATCATGTCGTATCTCTGCATTCGTAGCTCCGATTTGCGCATGTAGCATATCAAAATGTTCATCTCAACGAGTGCATCATTTCATCTCATGGCATCATTTTCATTTGAGCTCATCTTCATGCCCGAAATGCTGTTGGAAGAGGGCTATGTGATATAATTGCCAGATCTGTCTCATCAAATAGATATTTGTCATTTTTGCCATGATTAATGAGTGCATGATATGCTCCTGAGCTCTACATAAGTTTTGTTATATGCCATTCCATCTTTAAAGAGGTGCTTACCATGTATTTTTTTGATATGTATGGTGACTAGCACAAGCTTGCAAAGTAGTGTAATCGGTAATGCTGAATTCATGGACTTAGGATTTCACAAAGTCCTTGTCCTGATTTTTTCATTATGCCATATGTTCATGTTGTTTCCTAGTGATCCGTGCCTCATTTGAGGATGATTAGTAAGGATGATTTATTAATATTGTGGTGATCTATCCATCCATGTCTTTGTTTGCATTTATGGATCACCCTAGCTTGAGTCAATCGAGCTCTACTTTTGCTATTTCGTGAATCCTGGCAGATTGTTGACTTGTTAGCGATTTTGCCGAGGATGTTGCTATTGATACGTGCATGATATGTTGTTGTTCTTGCCATGTATAGCTTCTATGATAT
Organism: Triticum dicoccoides; assembly: GCF_002162155.2. NCBI lineage: Eukaryota > Viridiplantae > Streptophyta > Magnoliopsida > Poales > Poaceae > Triticum > Triticum dicoccoides. The sequence continues at coordinate 545,419,755 of NC_041384.1, forward strand.
GTATTCTTGATGTGTGTATGCTTAGTTTGTCATTCCATGCTCTGTAGTGAGTGCATCGAGCTCGTGAACATGCCTACTCGTTAACTGATTTGCATGCTCCAGTTTTTCACTAAGTCTGAGATCTGTTTATGTTTTTGCCATGTTCACCTGCTTGCAATTGTATTTTCTGATCCCTTTTGCCTCAAGGTCACTAAGGGACTTTTGTTAAGCGCTTTGAGTAGCTTAATGTCATGCCTTGCTTTGCCATGTTAAGTTCCTGTAGCATGTAGTTTTCATGCTCTAAACTGTGCTTCTTGATGTTAAATTCGAGACTTGTGTTAATTTCACTAAGTCTGAAACCTGTTATCATTTGCACTTTTGCCATGCTTGCTTGAACCTGTTAATGGATGAACTAGCCGTAGCTCAGTGTTCATCTTTTGTCAAGAATCATGAGTGGATCCCTGCCATGTATTTTGTTATCATGTTTGAGTGCTGTAGCATAATTATCTTGATGCATTTAGATGGCTACTTGCTGATTATCGCAGACCGGTGCCATATTTGTTTTGCTTGCCATTTCCAAACCGTGCATCTGATTCCGGTGATCTTTATATTGATTTCAACCGAAATCACCTCACCTTTCTAGTGGCACTCTTGTATTTCTAAGTTGAGGCCAGATTCAATCATTCCTTGTCAAATCTTGCATATGCATCACATATCGCATCCCGCATAGCATACCATGTTTGCATCGTGTTGTTTGAGCATTGCACGTGGTTGATTGTGTTCGTTTTGCTTGTTTGTCTTGTTTGGGTAGAGCCGGGAGACGAGTTCGCGAATGAGGAGCCCGTTGAGTTTGCTCACGAGGATCAAGTCAACTCTGACAACTTTGCAGGCAAGATGATCATACCCTCGAAATCACTTCTATCTTTGCTTGCTAGATGCTCGCTCTTTTGCTATGCCTATGCTATGATACCTACCACTTGCTTATCATGCCTCCCAAATTGCCATGTCAAACCTCTAACCCACCATGTCCTAGCAAACCCTTGATTGTCTATGTTACCGCTTTGCTCAGCCCCTCTTATAGCGTTGCTAGTTGCAGGTGAAGATTGGAGATCGTTCCTTGTTGGAACATTGTTTATTGATTGGGATATCACCATATTATCTTGTTTATCTTAATGCACCTATATACTTGGTAAAGGGTGGAAGGCTCGGCCTTTTGCCTAGTGTTTTGTTCCACTCTTGCCGCCCTAGTTTCCATCATATCGGTGTTATGTTCTCGGATTTTGCGTTCCTTACGCGGTTGGGTTATAATGGGAACCCCTTGACAGTTCGCCTTGAATAAAACTCCTCCAGCAATGCCCAACCTTGGTTTTACCATTTGCCACCTAGCCTCTTTTTCCCTTGGGTTTTCGGAGCCCAAGGGTCATCTTTATTTAACCCCCCCCCCCGGGCCAGTGCTCCTCTGAGTGTTGGTCCACCTCGTCAGCCGCCGGTGGCCACCAGGGGCAACTCTGGGCTGGCCTACCGGAAGTTTGGACAATCTGAGTGTTCCCTGAGAACGAGATAAGTGCAGCTCCTATCGGATTTGTCAGCACATTTGGGCGGTGTTGATGGACTTGTTTTACCATTGTCGATGATGTCTTGTAAACTGGGATGCCAAGTCTGATCGGAATGTCTCGGGAGAAGGAATATCCTTCGTTGACCGTGAGAGCTTGTGATGGGCTAAGTTGGGACACCCCTGCAGGGATTTGAACTTTCGAAAGCCGTGCCCGTGGTTATGGGCAGATGGGAATTTGTTAACGTCCGGTTGTAGATAACATGAAACTTAACTTAATTAAAATGAATCAACCGCGTGTGTAACCGTGATGGTCTCTTCTCGGCGGAGTCCGGGAAGTGAACACGGTGTTGGAGTAATGCTTGATGTAGGTTGTTCTAGGATCACTTCTTGATCATAGTTCTTCGTTCGTGCTTTGCCTTCTCTTCTCGCTCTCTTTTGCGAACAGGATAGCCACCATATATGCTAGTCGCTTGCTGCAGCTCCACATATTACCTTGCCTTACCTATAAGCTTAAATAGTCTTGATCGCGAGGGTGCGAGATTGCTGAGTCCCCGTGACTCACAGTTTACTTCCAAAAACTAGATGCGGGGACCGATGATACCGTTCCAGATGATGCGCTTGAGCTCAAGTGGGAGTTCAATGAAGACTCTCGTTGTTACTATGTGTCTTTCCCAGATGATCAGTAGTGGAGCCCAGTTGGGGCGATCGGGGACCGTGTCGCATGTTGGGGTTGATCTTTTATTTTGGTACCGTAGTCGGACCATGAGTGTATTGGATGATTGTAATGTTATTCATGTATTTGTGTGACGTGGCGAGTGTAAGCCAACTATGTATCCTTTCCCCTTTTATATATTTACATGGGTTGTTGTGAAGATTACATTACTTGTGACATTGCTTTCAATGCGGTTATGCCTCTAAGTCGTGCTTCGACACATAGGAGATATAGCCGCATCGAGGGCGTTACAGTAGCCACTGTCGATGATTTAACCGACATGCTCGACTTCGACTCCGAAGACATCGACGGTATGGACGACGATGTAGGAGACGAACATGAACCAGCACCTATAGGGCACTGGAAAGCCACTTCGTCATATGACATATACATGGTGGACACACCCAAAGAAGGCAATGGTGACGGGATAGCGGAGGATGACCCCTCCAAGAAGCAACCCAAACGCCGACGTCAGTGGCGCCGCTCTAAGTCCCACCAAAGCAGAAGTGGTGATACCGGCACAGGAGATAATAACACTCCGGATAGTGCCGAAGAAAACAACAAACCCCTCCAGCAAGATTTAGAGCAGGAGGATGGAGGAGCCAGCTCTCCTGAGAGAGCGGTAGATGGAGAGGAGGAGGATGACAATCACATGCCCCCCTTCGAAGACGAGGCAAGCCTTGGCGACGATGAATTCGCCGTACCAGAGGATCCCGTCGAACAAGAGTGCTTCAAGCGACGGCTTATGGCCACGGCAAATAGCCTGAAGAAAAGCAGCAGCAGCTTCAAGCTGATCAAGATCTGCTAGCTGACAAATGGACTGAAGTCCTCGCGGCCGAGGAATATAAACTCGAGCGCCCCTCCAAGAGTTACCCAAGGCGCAGGTTACTACCCCGACTGGAGGAAGAAGCGTATGATACGGCTGATCGGCCACCTCGTGGCCGCAATAGAGAGGCATTCCAGCCAAAAGCTCAGCCTCTACCCCAACACCATTCAAATAAAAAGGCATGGGGAGATACGCCAGACCTGCGAGACATATTGGAGGACAAGGCAAAGCATTCAAGATCGATCTACAGATCACGAGGGGGCACCACTCTGCCAGACGACAAACGTCACGCCGGATACAGTAAAAGCAAATCCGGTCGGGCCGAACACAGCAGGCAAGACCCATTCGAGCTGCGTCACGATATAGCCCAATACAGAGGCGCCGCACACCCCTTATGCTTCACAGACGAAGTAATGGAACATCAATTCCCAGAAGGTTTCAAACCTGTAAATATTGAATCATACGATGGCACAACCGATCCCGCAGTATGGATTGAGGACTTCCTCCTCCATATCCACATGGCCCGCGGCGATGACTTACACGCCATCAAATACCTCCCACTAAAGCTCAAAGGACCAGCGCGGCATTGGCTTAACAGCTTGCCAGCGGACTCCATTAGCTGTTGGGAAGATCTGGAAGCCGCACTCCTCGACAACTTTCATGGCACTTATGTGCGACCACCAGACGCCGATGTTTAGAGCCACATAATTCAGCAGCCAGAAGAGTCGGCCAGGCAATTCTGGACTTTGTTCCTTACAAAGAAAAATCAAATCGTCGACTGTCCGGATGCGGAGGCCTTAGCGGATTTCAAGCACAACATCCGAGACGAGTGGCTAGCCCGGCACCTTGGTCAGGAAAAGCCGAAATCTATGGCAGCTCTCACGACGCTCATGACCCGCTTTTGTGTGGGAGAAGACAGCTGGCTGGCTCGTAGTAATAACATATCAAAGAACCATGGTACCTTAGATACCAAGGACGGCAATAGCAGGTCACGTCGCAACAAGCATAAGCGCCGCATTAACAGCGAAAATACTAAGGATACGACAGTCAATGCCGGATTCAAAGGCTCTAAACCCAGTCAGCGAAAAAAGCCATTCAAACAAAGTACGCCAGGTCCGTCCAGCTTGGACCGTATACTCGATCGCTCGTGTCAAATACACGGCACCCCAGACAATCCAGCCAATCACACCAACAGGGATTGTTGGGTGTTCAAGCAGGCCGACAAGTTAATTGCCGAAAACAAGGACAAGGTGCCGCATAGCGATGATGAGGAGGAGCCCCGACAGCCGCACACTGGAGGACAGAAGAGGTTTCCCCCACAAGTGTGGATGGTGAACATGATATACGCAACCCACATCCCCAAGAGGGAGCGGAAGCATGCGCTCAGGGACGTATATGCATTGGAGCCAGTCGCCCCAAATGTTCAACCCTTGGTCCTCCTGTCCGATCACCTTCGATCGCAGGGACCACCCCACTAGTATCCGTCATGGTGGATTCGCCGCACTGGTCCTAGACCCAATCATCGACGGATTTCACCTCACTCGAGTCCTTATGGACGGTGGCAGCAGCCTGAACCTGCTTTATCAGGACACAGTGCGCAAAATGAGTATAGACCCCTCAAGGATCAAACCCACAAAACGACCTTTAAGGGCGTCATTCCAGGTGTAGAGGCCCATTGCACAGGTTCAATTACACTGGAAGTGGTCTTCGGATCCCCGGATAACTTCCGAAGAAAAGAGTTAATCTTCGATATAGTCCCGTTCTGCAGTGGTTATCACGCGATGCTCGGGCGAACTGCATTTGCTAGATTCAATGCGGTGTCGCATTATGCATACCTCAAGCTCAAGATGCCAGGACCTCGCGGAGTTATTACAGTCAATGGAAACACAGAGCGCTCTCTTCGAACAGAGGAGCACACCGCAGCCCTCGCAGCAGAAATGCAAAGCAGCCTCTCAAGGCACTCAACCAGTTCGGCACTTCACAGCCCGGACACCTTCAACCGCGCTCGGAGCCATCGGCAAATAGACTACATGGCGCGATCTGAGCTCGCCTAGCAATACGGCGGCCACCCCAATCCCAGCCCGGCGGTGAAACTCATGCCGTGCGTACATAATTACGCATTAAAAATACCATGGGCACAGGTGGGGAGGGGGGAACAACTGCGGCACGCCCCAAGACGCGGCCTAAACCGCACTAGGGGCTTCCCGTTCGGTTATTTTTCTTTTTCTTTCAGGACCTTAATCTCTGGAAACACTGTCCGGCAGCACTATTGCCGAACACATGATGCAACAACCAAGGAGGCAGACAGCTACGTTATACCACGGAATTCCCAGGTTGATTACAGTAACGAGTGAAATATTCAATTTAACATCATTCCTCAGCTTGCCCTTGGAAGGGACATAGTCCTACTCTTTGCTTATCGCACTATCTGTATCACTCTGCTTTAACACAATTTTTTAATAAACAATGCATGACATTACGACTATTATTGCATTCTTATTATATATATACACATACATATATATATATATATGTGTGTGTGTGTGTGTTCATTAATGACGCCTTGCAACCGTACACTATGGTACGACCAATACGCCAGGGGCTTACGTACCCCACAATGCGGTGTGAAAAGTCCGAACACTTTCACAAGTGCGACACCCCGAACTTATAGCATTATATGCATCAGCTCCGAATCATGTCTTTGGTCAAATGTTGGGTTTGCACGGCTCCTATGTTTTGGTACCTTACGTTCCGCTCTATCGGCTAAGGTAGCGCTAGGAGAACTACTGCGATTGTGCCCCGGTTCTGCTGGGCTTAGCACCTCAGTAGAGAAAGCTAAAACTGACTGTCATGATAAGGCGAGAGATTGGTCGATGTTCGGCGAGGTTTTTCAAGTCCCTAAAGACTTATGCCGCTTAGGGCGAGGGGCCGGCCCTGTCCGGCTTACAAGCGTGTATCCCGCCCCTAATTCGGCCTTCCGAATACCAGGGGCTTCGCCGAAATTTAAAATTATAGAATTCTATGGCTAAGTGAGAGTGATAAAGCATTATTAGTCTGGTTGCCTTGTTCGTTGTGCTGAGCACCTTCCTCGAAGGACCCAAATATGGGAACAAGAGTGCTCAGGTTTATCCCGAACACCCCACCACTCGTGGCATGGGGGCAGAAGCCGAGGACTAGCCATCTCTCAGATTGGATAAACGGCCAAACAGAAGGTAATATTTTAAATTCACACAAGCGTAGCATAGCGCATATGAAACAAGTTTTCATCATACAGGATCACACGAGCAAGTTTACTCAAATATTACATCCTTTGAACATTCGTCCGCTACAAGACGGGCACCCTTCAGGACACCCTCATAATAAATTTTGGGGGTGCGATGCTCCTTGCCCTGGGCGGCCCTTCCTTGATCAGCTTCACAGCGTCTAGCTTGGCCCACTGCACCTTCACACGGGCGAAAGCCCGGCGTGCACCTTCGATGCAGACGGACCGCTTGATGACCTCCAGCCGTGGGCAGGCATACACAAGCCACCTCACCAGGCCGAAGTAGCTGTTCGGAAGGACGTCGCCAGGCCACAGCCGGCCTATAAGGCCCTTCATGGCCTGTTCGGCCGCCTTGTGCAGCTCGACCAGCTGCTTTAGCTGGTCGCTCAGAGGCATTGGGTGTTCGGTCCCAGTATACTGAGACCAGAACAGCTTCTCCGTTGAGCTTCCCTCCTCGGCCTGGTAAAACTGCGCGGCATCCGACACGCTGCGGGGCAAATCTGCGAATGCTCCTGGAGAGCTCCGAATTCGGGTAAGTAATCGGTAATTTACTTTTACATGCTTGATCTGCATATAGAATGCCTTACCCGACGCTATCTTCTTCATTGCGTCGATCTCCTGGAGGGCCTTTTGGGCTTCGGCCTTGGCACTTTTTACACTCTCGAGGGCCGCGGCAAGCTCAGACCCCCGCGTCTTGGAGTCAAGCTCCAATGCCTCGTGCTTCGCCACAAGAGCCTGGAGCTCTTGCTGCACCTCGCCCACCCGAGCCTCGTGCTTCTCTCGCTAGGTGCACTCCTTGGCCGCTGTCTCTTCAGCCTTGGTTAGCGCTTGCTTCATGGTCACCACCTCGGTCGTGGCCCCTGGCAAACATACGATGATCCTGTCATTTTGCAATCGCGTCCTCTTTTATATATATACATAAGACAGGGTATTACTTACCCTTGTTCTCCTCGAGCTGCCTCTTGGCAAGGCCGAGCTCTTTCCTGGACCCCTCGAGGTCCTGCTTCAGTACGGCGACCTCCGCAGTTAGTGCGGCGGATGCCAGCAGCGAAGCCTGCATATGCATATTGACATACTTATATTAGACTCCTGTGATATTATTTGATCCTCCGTTCGGCTTTTCTTTGTGAACACCGAACAAAGCATCAGGGGCTACTGTCTATGCGGTAATATTTCTACTACATTTTAAAACACTTACCTCGAAGCATGTTAGAAGGTTGGCACAGGCTTCAGTCAATCCGCTCTTGGCGGACTGAACCTTCTGGATCACCGCACTCATGATAGTGCGGTGTTCCTTGTCGATGGAAGCGCTGTGAAGCGCTTCCAGCAGATTGTCCGGCGCCTCTGGATGGACAGAGGTCACCGGCAAAGGCGTCTTGCCCCTCTTAGAAGGAGGCCGCCTTCCGGAGCCTGGAACCGCTGGAGGTTCTGGTGCGGTGTTCGGCTAAGGGCCGAACTCGGAGCTCTCGGGGGGCCCATCCTCTCGGCTCCCGGAGTCCGGAAGGTCGCCTTGAGGCGCCTCCGGGACTGTCTCCCCTTGATCCGGTGCCTCTTGAGACAACACCTCGGCGTCGTCGGCAAGATGAGGGGAGGTGGCGGTCGGGACTGGATCGCTATCCATGTCCAACAAGCCCAAGGAGCCGTCCGATGATACATCGATACTGGCTTGTGGCGGCCTGCATAATTGTGTTCAGCATTAGGGAAAGCAGTGCGACAAAGGAATCCTATGAGTTACTCCGGTATCCGAATACTTATGATCTCCCTGGGGGCTTGACCCTGGGCAACCACTCGTCTTTGCCTTCGTCGGCGGCGGTGGAACCGTCCGGAAGGAGAGTCCTTCCCTTCTTGGACCCTCCGGCCTCCCCGGTTGGGGCGACCTTCCTTTTCTTGTCTCCCCCAGTCGGTGGGGGAGCATCTTCTTCTTCTTCGTCCTCGTCTTCGGGGGAAGAGTGCGCCGCAGAGTCATCGGACGGTGAGTCCGACAACGCCTGGTGTCGGGAACTCTTTCGGGTTCCCTTGGCCTTCTTGGTCTTCTCCGGCACCGTATAAGGGGCCGGAGTCAACATCTTCGCCAGAAGAGCGTCTGCGGGGCCTTCGGGCAAAGGAGCCCGACAGTCGATTTGTCTGGTCATCTTCTGCCAGTCCTATCAAAGGTACGAGAGTTTAGATCCTGCATAGAGTCAATCTATATAAAAAATAATTATCCTGTGAAAGGTAAAGCAGCTTACCGCACTGGCTTGGCGCTTCACGCTGAATCCGCGATCCTCGGTAATAGGGGGGGACCTCGGCACTTTTGAACAGCACCCTCTAAGCGTATTCATGAGTCGTGTCGAAGAGCTTGTTCAGAGTTCGGTGCTGCACTGGATTGAACTCCCACAAGTTGAACTCCCGTTGTTGGCATGGGAGTATCCGGCAGATGAGCATAACTTGGACTATGTTGACAAGCTTGAGCTTCTTGTCCACCATGTTTTGAATACATGTTTGGAGTCCGGTCAGCTCTTTTGAACTACCCCAGGACAGGCCCTTCTCTTTCCAGGAGGTGAGCCGCGTGGGGATGCCAGATCGGAACTCGGGGGCCGCTGCCCATGTAGGGTCGCGCGGCTCGGTGATATAGAACCACCCCGATTGCCACCCCTTTATGGTTTCCACAAAGGAGCCCTCGAGCCATGTTACGTTGGGCATCTTGCCCACCATGGCGCCTCTGCACTCCGCCTGGCAGCCGCCCACCACCTTCGGCTTGACATTGAAGGTCTTCAGCCATAAGCCGAAGTGGGGCTTGATGCGGAGGAAGGCCTCGCACACGATGATAAACACCGAGATGTTGAGGATGAAGTTCGGAGCCAGATCGTGGAAATCCAGGCCGTAATAAAACATGAGCCCCCGGATGAAGGGATGGAGAGGGAATCCTAGTCCACGGAGGAAATGGGTGAGGAATACTACCCTCTCATGGGGCCTGGGGGTGGGGATGAGCTGCCCCTCATCTGGGAGCTGGTGTGCGATATCGTCGGGCAGGTATCCGGCTCTCCTCAGTTTCTTGATGTCTCCCTCCGTGACGGAGGAGACCATCCACCTGCCTCCCGCTCCAGACATGATTGGAGAAGGTCGAGGTGGGAAGTGCAGACTTGGGCGCTAGAGCTCGAGTGTGCGAAAACAGATGGGTAAGGGAGGAAGAAGGCGTGGATAGAAAGGTGAATCCTTATCCCTTTATATGGGCGGACGAAACCAAGCGTCCCCACTTGCCTGGTAAAACTCGCTTATCCCCCAAGCGACGCAATTGATGGCGCGGTTGGGTTACCCACGCCCGTATTGATGAGAATCCCGTAATAAGGGGACACGATCTCTGCTTTGACAAGACGTGTCGAAAATCTGCCTCGCGTTATGTGTGGGGCTGGTTAAAAGAAACGGTTCGAATAATCACCGGGCCATGACGTAACGTCATGCTACCAAAACAAGCCAGCAAATTAGATATGCGAAAATATTATTCTCTCTACAGTGGAATGTGGAACTTATTTTGCAGGGTCAGACACTATCCTCGTATTCAAATTCTTCTGTGATGTATTCGGAGAAGGAACCCGCCTTGCAATGCCGAAGACAATACTGCGCGCCGGACTCATCATCATTGAAGCCTGGTTCAGGGGCTACTGAGGGAGTCCTGGATTAGGGGGTCTCCGGACAGCCGGACTATCTCCATTGGCCGGACTGCTAGACTATGAAGATACAAGATTGAAGACTTTGTCTCGTGTCCGGATGGGACTCTACTTGGCGTGGAAGGCAAGCTAGGCAATACGTATATGGATATCTCCTCCTTTGTAACCGACCTTGTGTAACCCTAACCCTCTCCGGTGTCTATATAAACCGAAGGGTTTTAGTCCATAGGACAACAACCATAACATACAATCATACCATAGGCTAGCTTCTAGGGTTTAGCCTCTCTGATCTCGTGGTAGATCTACTCTTGTACTACCCATATCATCAATATCAATCAAGCAGGACGTAGGGTTTTACCTCCATCAAGAGGGCCCGAACCTGGGTAAACATCGTGTCCCTTGCCTCCTGTTACCATCCGTCCTAGACGCATAGTTCAGGACCCCCTACCCGAGATCCGCCGATTTTGACACCGACAGAGGGGCTTCACCGAAATTTAAAATTATAGAATTCTAGGGCTAAGTGCGAGTGATAAAGCATTATTAGTCCGGTTGCCTTGTTCGTTGTGCTGAGCACCTCCCTCGAAGGACCCAAACATGGGAACAAGAGTGCTCAGGTTTATCCCGAACACCCCAGCACTCGTAGCATGGGGGCAGAAGCCGAGGACTAGCCATCTCTCAGATTGGATAAACAGCCAAAACAGAAGGTAATATTTTAAATTCACACAAGCGTTGCATAGCGCATATGAAACAAGTTTTCATCATACAGGATCACACGAGCAAGTTTACTCAAATATTACATCCTTTGAATATTCGTCCGCCACAAGACGGACACCCTTCAGGACACCCTCATAATAAATTTCGAGGGTGCGATGCTCCTTGCCCTGTGGCGGCCCTTCCTTGATCACCTTCACGGCGTCTAGCTTGGCCCACTGCACCTTCACACGGGTGAAAGCCCGGCGTGCACCTTCGATGCAGACGGACCGCTTGACGACCTCCAGCCATGGGCAGGCATCTACAAGCCGCCTCACCAGGCCGAAGTAGCTGTTCGGAAGGGCGTCGCCAGGCCATAACCGGACTATAAGGCCCTTCATGGCCTGTTCGGCCGCCTTGTGCAGCTCGACCAGCTGCTTTAGCTGGTCGCTCAGAGGCATCGGGTGTTCGGTCCCAGTATACTGAGACCAGAATAGCTTCTCCGTTGAGCTTCCCTCCTCGGCCTGGTAAAATTGTGCGGCATCCGACACGCTGCGGGGCAAATCTGCGAATGCTCCTGGAGAGCTCTGAATCCGAGTAAGTAATCGGTAATTTACTTTTACATGCTTGCTCTGCATATAGAATGCCTTACCCGCTATTATCTTCTTCATTGCGTCGATCTCCTGGAGGGCCTTTTGGGCTTCAGCCTTGGCACTTTTTGCGCCCTTGAGGGCCGCGGCAAGCTCAGACTCTCGCGTCTTCGAGTCAAGCTCCAATGCCTCGTGCTTCGTCACGAGAGCCTGGAGCTCTTGCTGCACCTCGCCCACCCGAGCCTCTTGTTTTTCCCGCTCGGTGCGCTCCTTGGCCGCTTTATCTTCGGCCTTGGTTAGCGCTTGCTTCAGGGTCGCCACCTCGGTCGTGGCCCCTGGCAAATATACGATGATCCTGTCATTTTGCAATTGCGTCTTTTTATATATATACATATCTATAGACAGGGTATTACTTACCCTTGTTCTCCTCGAGCTGTTTCTTGGCAAGGCCGAGCTCTTTCTTGGACCCCTCGAGATCCTGCTTCAGTACGGCAACCTCCGCAGTCAGTGCGGCGGATGCCAGCAGCGAGGCCTGCATACACATATTGACATACTTATGTTAGACTCCTGTGATATTATTTGATCCTCTGTTCGGCTTTTCTTTGTGAACACCGAACAAAGCATCAGGGGCTACTAGCTATGCGGTAATATTTTCCTATATTTTAAACACTTACCTCAAAGCCTGTTAGAAGGCTGGCACAGGCTTCAGTCAATCCGCTCTTGGCGGACTGAACCTTCTGGACCACCACACTCATGATAGTGCGGTGCTCCTCGTCGATGGAAGCGTTGCGAAGCGCTTCCAGCAGATTGTCCGGCACCTCTGGATGGACAGAGGTCACCAGCACAGGTGTCTCACCCCTCTTAGAAGGAGGCCGCCTACCCGAGCCCGGAACCACTGGAGGTTCCGGCGCGATGTTCGGCTAAGGGCCAAACTCGGAGCTCTCAGGGGCCCCGTCCCCTCGGCTCCCGGAGTCCGGAAGGTCGCCTTGAGGCGTCTCCAGGACTGTCTCCCCTCGACCCGGTGCCTCTTGAGACAGCACCTCGGCGTCGTCAGCAGGATGAGGGGAGGTGGCGGTCGGGACTGGATTGCTATCCATGTCCGACGAGCCTAGGGAGCCGTCCGATGATACATCGATACTGGCTCATGGCGGCCTACATAATTATGTTCAGCGTTAGGGAAAGCAGTGCGACAAAGGAATGCTATGAGTTACTCTGGTATCAGAATACTTATGATCTCCCCAGGGGCTTGGCCCTGGGCAACCACTCGTCTTCGTCTTCATCGGCGGCGGTGGAGCTGTCCGGAAGGAGAGTCCTTCCCTTCTTGGACCCTTCGCCCCCCCCAGTCGGGACGGCCTTCCTTTTCTTGTCTCCCCCACCTGGAGGGGGAGTATCTTCTTCTTCCTCCTCGTCTTCGGGGGAGGAGTGTGCCGCAGAGTTATTGGACGATGAGTCCGATAACACCTAGCGCCTGGAACTCTTTCGGGTTCCCTTGGTCTTCTCCGGCACCTTGTAAGGAGCCGGAGTCAGCATCTCCGTCAGGAGAGTGCCCGCAGTGTCTTTGGGCAAAGGGGCCGGACAGTTAATCTGCCTTGACGTCTCCACCCAGTCCTGTCAAAGGCATGGAGATTAGACCCCGCGCATGATTAAGCTAGGGGAAATAAATGTCCTACGGGACGTATTAAACTCACCGAACGCGCTAGGCACTTTGCGCTTAGTCCGCGGTCCTCGGCGAGAGAAGGAGGGACCTCGGTGCCCTTGAACAGCACCTTCCAGACGTCCTTGTGCATCGTATCAAAGAGCTCGCTCAGAGTCTGGTGCCGGGCCGGGTTAAACTCCCACAAGTTAAAATCCCGTTGTTGACACGGGAGGATCCGACGGATGAGCATAACCTGGACTATGTTGACAAGCTTGAGCTTCTTGCTTGTCATACTCCGGATACATTTCTGGAGTCCATCCAGCTCCACCGATGAACCCCACGACAAGCCCTTCTCTTTACAGGAAGTGAGCCGTGTAGGGAATCCGGATCAAAACTCGGGGGCTGTCGCCCATTTGGCGTCGCGCGGCTCGGTGATGTAGAACCACGCCGACTGCCATCCCTTTATTGTCTCCACAAAGGAGCCTTCAAGCCATATAACATTGGGCATCTTTCCCACCATTGCTCCGCCGCATTCTGCTTGTTGGCCTCATACCAACTTCGGCTTGATATTGAAGGTCTTTAACCACAGGCCGAAGTGGGGCCGGATGCGGAGGAAAGCCTCACACACGACGATGAACGCCGAAATGTTGAGGACGAAGTTCGGGGGCTGATCATGAAAGTCCAGCCCGTGGTAGAACATGAGACCACGGATGAATGGATGGAGGGGAAACCCCAGTCCACGGAGGAAGTGGTGGAGGAAAACTACCCTCTCGTGAGGTTCGGGGGTAGGGACGATCTGCCCCGCAGCAGGCAGCCGATGCGCGATATTCGCGGCTAAGTATCCGGCTCCATGCAACTTCTTGACGTCTCCCTCCGTGATGGAGGAGACCATCCACCTGCCTCCCGCTCCGGACATGGTTGGAGAAGGTGGAGGTGGGAAGTGTGGACTTGGGCGCTAGAGCTCGAGTGTGCGAAAACGGATGAGCAAAGGAGGAAGAAGGCGTGGATGAAAAGGTGAATCCTTATCCCCTTATATGGGCGGACGAAACTTAGCGTCCCCACTAGCCTGGTAAAACTCGCTTATTCCCCAAGCACCGTAATCGATGGCGCGGTTGGGTTACCCACGCCCGTATTGATCAGAATCCCGTAATAAGGGGACACGATCTCTGCTTTGACAAGACGTGTCAAAAAAAAACTGCCTCGCGTTATGTGCGGGGCTAGTTTAAGGAAACGGTTCGAATAATCACCGGGCCATGACATAACGTCATGCTGCCAAAACAAGTCAGCAAATTAGATTTGCGAAAATATTATTCTCTCTACGGTGGTATGTGGAACTTATTTTGCAGGGTCGGACACTATCCTTGTATTCAAATTCTTCCGTGGTGTATTCGGAGGAGGAACCCGCCTTGCAATGCCGAAGACAATACTGCGCGCCAAACTCATCGTCATTGAAGCCTGGTTTAGGGGCTACCGAGGGAGTCTTGGATTAGGGGGTCTCCGGACAGCCGGTCTATATCCTTTGGTCGGACTGTTAGACTATGAAGATACAAGATTGAAGACTTCGTCTCGTGTTCGGATGGGACTCTACTTGGCGTGGAAGGCAAGCTAGGCAATTCGGATATGGATATCTCCTCCTTTGTAACCGACCTTGTGTAACCCTAACCCTCTCCGGTGTCTATATAAACCGAAGAGCTTTAGTCCGTAGGACACAACAACTACAACATACAATCATACCATAGCCTAGCTTCTAGGGTTTAGCCTCTTTGATCTCGTGGTAGATATACTCTTGTACTACCCATATCATCAATATTAATCAAGCAGGACATAGGGTTTTACCTCCATCAAGAGGGCCCGAACCTTGGTAAAACATTGTGTCCCCTGCCTCCTGTTACCATCTGGCCTAGACGCACAGTTCGGGACCCCCTACCCAAGATCCGCCGGTTTTGACACCGACAATGGTCTTCTCCTATCGACCCCCAAACAAAAGAAAAGAAATAAAACTATTTACATGGGAAAGCTCCCAACAAGCGAAAGAAGAACATGAAATCTTTTAGGGTTTTCTTTTTAATTACTACTACAAGCATAGAAATTAAAACTAGCTAAAAGCTACAACTATTTTTTGGTTTTTCTTAAGGTTTATTAAACACACAAGAAGAAAGCATAAAAAGGAAATAAACTAGCATGGATGATACAATGAAAAAGTATGAGAACCGACATCTAGCAATGAGTATGTGAGCATGAATGTAATGTCGGTGAGAAATACGTACTCCCCCAAGCTTAGGCTTTTGGCCTAAGTTGGTCTATGGCCATGGTTGGCCTGGCGGATATCCATAGTAATAGTTGGGGTCGTACTGCGATGCAGTGGCTATTGCCTCCTGAGCTGTAGCGTGGCGGCGAGCTGCCTCCACCCTCCTCTCGTACTCATCTGCCTCCTCTCTGGTAATAAAATGTCTTCCTTTCGCCTGATAATCAAAGAAGGCAGGAGCAGGGAGAGTAATACGGACAACACGACATATGTCAAAGATTAAGCGATAATAGAGAGGTGATTCATTCCTCTCGACAAACTGGTGGTGAACCATAGCATTAAAGTCTAGGTAAGAAGGAGGTAATTCAATATCATCATTACGTATGGTTACACCAAGAAAATCAGCTAAGCGGGTTGCATAAATTTCACCCAAGAAATCTCCATTAAATCTATTAAGATGCAACCTACGTGCAACAATGGCTCCCAAATTATAAGATTTATCTCCTAACACATCACTCCTAAGAATACTAAGGTCAAGGACACACATGTGACATGCCTCATCTTTACCATTAATGCATCTACATATGAAGAGAGCAAAATAATGTATAGCAGGAAAGTGAATGCTCCCTATGGTAGCTTGTGTTATATCTCTAGATTCCCCCCATAGTTATACTATTAAGAAAATCTCTAAATTCAGATTTGCGAGGTTCACTAGTACTACCCATTGTGGAAGTTTGCAAGCAGTGGTAAAGTCCTCTAAGTCCATAGTGTAAGAATTTTCATGAAGATCAAAACGGACAGTTTGAGAATCACGTGAAGATGAAAATTCAAACCTCCTCACAAAGGAACTAGTGAGACAGTGGTACTGACGGCATTTTTCTTCCTCGAAGCTCACAAGATCAGCGCTACGCAAATATGCGTTAAATTCTTCCTTAATCCCCGATGGATCCATGAAGTCCTCTGAAGGTCATTCACAGGGCCGCACTGGAGCGTCCCTTGGTGGCTCATCATCAGCATCACGCATTGCAAGCCTGGACTCTTGTTTCCTTGAAGAGCCACCTTGGTACACTTTCCTAAACATATTTCTTCCTCTGAAAAATTTCTAAATTTTTTAGTAACTTCAAATAAAAGTGAACCAAACTCAACAATATTGACAGCAACTACTCCTACAAGTGCCTAGAGCCTATAGCATGCATCAAAACTACTTGGAACCATATAAATTTGACATGCAAGCTCAAGAACAGGGTCACCTAGGCAGCACAAATTTGCAATGAATAAAGCACTAGAACAAAAACTAATTGGACCAATGGAGGAGTCACATACCAAGTAACAATCCCCCCAAGCAGTTTTGTGAGAGGTGCTTTGAGCAAGGAGATGGAAAATCGCAGCAAAATGAGCTAGAACTCGTTCTTGAGCTGGATATTGGTGTTTGTGGGAGGAAGAAGGAGTGTGTGGGTGTAGGAATAAGTGGAGGAGGGCCACCATGGGCCCACGAGGCAGGGGCCGCGCCTAGGGGGGTAGGGCGCGCCCTCCACCCTCGTGGCCAGGTGGATGCCCCCCGTGTTGTGTTCTCAGCGCCAAATATTCTCAAATATTTCAGAAAAAATCATATTTAAATTTTAGGGCATTTGGAGAACTTTTATTTTAGGGGTATTTTTATATTGCACGGATAATTCAGATAACAGACGAAAAATACTATTTTACTTTATTTAATATGAATAACAGAAAGTAAAAGGAGGGTACAGAGAGTTGTGTTTTCTAAATTCATCCATCTCATGATCATCAAAAGGAATCCATTAACAAGGTTGATCAGGTCTTGTTAATAAACTCATTCCGAATAACATGGAACCGGAGAAATTTCGAATAACACTATGTTACCTCAATGGGGATATGCACATCCCCAATAATAAGAATATCATATTTCTTCTTGACAGTAGGAAGTGGAAATTCAAAACCTCCAAATATAATCGATGGAATTTTTCCAATAGAATTAATACTATGGACTTGAGGTTGTTTCCTCGGAAAGTGTACCGTATGCTCATTACCATTAACATGAAAAGTGACATTGCCTTTGTTGCAATCAATAACAACCCCTGTAGTATTCAAAAAGGGTCTTCCAAGAATAATAGACATACTATCGTCCTCGGGAATATCAAGAATAACAAAGTCCATTAAAATAGTAACGTTTGCAACCACAACAGGCACATCCTCACAAATACCGACAGGTATAGCAGTTGATTTATCAGCCATTTGCAAAGATATTTCAGTAGGTGTCAACTTATTCAAATCAAGTCTACCATATAAACAGAGAGGCATAACACTAACACCGGCTCCAAGATCACATAAAGCAGTTTTAACATAATTTATTTTAATGGAGCATGGTATAGTGGGCACTCCTGGATCGCCTAACTTCTTAGGTGTTCCACCATTAAAAGTGTAATTAGCAAGCATGGTGGAAATTTCAGCTTCCGGTATCTTTCTTTTATTAGTAACAATATCTTTCATATACTTAGCATAAGGATTCATTTTAAGCATATCAGTTAATCGCATACGCAAAAAGATAGGTCTAACCATTTCAGCAAAGCGCTCAAAATCCTCATCATCCTTTTTCTTGGATGGTTTGGGAGGAAAAGGCATGGGTTTCTGAACCCAAGGCTCTCTTTCCTTTCCGTGTTTCCTAGCAACAAAGTCTTTCTTATCATAACGTTGATTCTTCGATTGTGGGTTATCAACATCAATAGCAGGTTCAGTTTCTATATCATTATCATTACTAGGTTGAGCATCATCATGAACATTATAATTAACATTATCTAGTTTCAGGTTCATTACCAGATTGTGTTTCAGCATTAGAAATAGAAATATCTTTTGGATTCTCAGGTGTTTCAGCAATAGGTTCGCTAGAAGCATGCAAAGCTCTATCATTTTTCTTTTTCTTACTTTTAGAAGGACTAGGTGCATCTATATTATTTCTTTGAGAATCTTGCTCAATTCTCTTAGGGTGGCCTTCAGGATACAGAGGTTCCTGAGTCATTTTACCACCTCTAGTCATATCTCTAACAACATTATCACTATTCTTACTATTCAGTTCATTGAGCAAATCATTTTGAGCTTTAAGTACTTGTTCTACTTGAGTGGTAACCATAGAAGCATGTTTACTAATAAGTTTAAGTTCACCTTTGACATTAGCCATATAATCACCCAAGTGTTCAAGCATACCAGCATTGCGTTTTAATTCTCTACCAAAATAAGCATTGAAGTCTTCTTTCTTAACCATAAATTTATCAAACTCATCTAAGCATGGGCTAGCAAACTTAGTAAATGGTATTTCAGCTTTATCATATCTATAGAGAGAATTTACCTTTACTACCTGTGTCGGGTTATCAAGACCATGTGTTTCTTCAATAGGTAATGGAAGATCATATGTTTGTTCAATAGGCGGTAAATTAAGACCGTGTACTTCTTCAATAGGAGGTAAATTCTTAACATCTTCAGCTTTAATACCTTTTTCTTTCATAGATTTCTCTGCCTCTTGCATATCTTCAGGACTGAGAAATAGAACACCTCTTTTCTTCGGAGTTGGTTTAGGAATAGGATCAGAAGCTGGCTCGGGAAGTGTCCAATTATTTTCATTTGTCAACATATTATTCAATAGAATTTCAGCTTCATCCGGTGTTCTTTCCCTAAAAACAGAACCGGCACAACTATCCAGGTAATCTCTGGAAGCATCGGTTAGTCCATTATAAAATATATCAATTATTTCATTTTTCTTGAGAGGATGATCAGGCAAAGCATTAAGTAACTTGAGAAGCCTCCCCCAAGCTTGTGGGAGACTCTCTTCTTCAATTTGCACAAAGTTGTATATATCCCTTAAAGCAACTTGTTTCTTATGAGCAGGGAAATATTTAGCAGAGAAATAATAAACCATATCCTGGGGACTACGCACATAACCAGGATCAAGAGAATTAAACCATATCTTAGCATCACCCTTTAATGAGAATGGAAATATTTTAAGGATATAAAAGTAACGAGTTCTCTCATCATTAGTGAATAGGGTGGCTATATCATTTAATTTAGTAAGATGTGCCACAACAGTTTCAGATTCATAGCCATGAAAAGGATCAGATTCAACCAAAGTAATTATGTCAGGATCAACAGAGAATTAATAATCCTTCTCAGTAACACAGATAGGTGAAGTAGCAAAAGCAGGGTCAGGTTTCATTCTAGCATTAAGAGATTGTTGCTTCCATTTAGCTAATAACCTCTTGAGCTTGTATCTATCTTTGGAAGCTAAAATAGCTAAAGCAGCTTCTTTTTCAAAAACATAACCCTCAGGAATAACAGGCGATTCATATTTATTAGGGGGAGAGTCTTCATCATCACTTTCATCAATGTTATCAGTTTCAATAATTTCATTCTCTCTAACCCTAGCAAGTTGTTCATTAAGAAATTCACCAAGTGGCACAGTAGTATCAAGCATAGAAGTAGTTTCATCATAAGTATCATGCATAGCAGAAGTGGCATCATCAATAACATGAGACATATCAGAACGAATAGCAGAAGCAGGTTTAGGTGTTGCAAGCTTACTCAAAACAGAAGGTGAATCAAGTGCAGAGTTAGATGGCAGTTCCTTACCTCCCCTCATAATTGAGGGATAAATCTTGGTTTTTGGATCTCTCAAATTCTTCATAATGATAAGCAGATATAAATCCCAAGTGACTCAAAGAATAGAGCTATGCTCCCTGGCAACGGCGCCAGAAAATAGTCTTGATAACCAACAAGTATAGGGGATCGCAACAGTTTTCGAGGGTAGAGTATTCAACCCAAATTTATTGATTCGACACAAGGGGAGCCAAAGAATATTCTCAAGTATTAGCAGCTGAGTTGTCAATTCAACCACACCTAGAAACTTAATATCTGCAGCAAAGTGTTTAGTAGCAAAGTAATATGATAGTAGTGGTAATAGTAGCAAAAGGTAATGATAGCAAAAGTAATGTTTTTGGTATTTTGTAGTGGTGATAGTAATAGCAGCGGAAAAGTAAAGAAGCAGTGAACAATATATGGAAAGCTCGTAGGCAATGGATCGGTGATAGAGAATTATGCCAGATGTGGTTCATCATGTAACAGTCATAAACTATGGTGACACGGAACTAGCTCCAATTCATCAATGTAATGTAGGCATGTATTCCGAATATAGTCATACGTGCTTATGGAAAAGAACTTGCATGACATCTTTTGTCCTACCCTCCCGTGGCAGCGGGGTCCTAATGGAAACTAAGGGATATTAAGGCCTCCTTTTAATAGAGTACCGGACCAAAGCATTAACACATAGTGAATACATGAACTCCTCAAACTACGGTCATCACCGGGAGTGGTCCCGATTATTGTCACTTCGGGGTTGCCGGATCATAACACATAGTAGGTGACTATAGACTTGCAAGATAGGATCAAGAACTCTCATATATTGATGAAAACATAATAGGTTCAGATCTGAAATCATGGCACTCGGGCCCTAGTGACAAGCGTTAAGCATAGCAAAGTCATAGCAACATCAATCTCAGAACATAGTGGATACTAGGGATCAAACCCTAACAAAACTAACTCGATTACATGATAAATCTCATCCAACCCATCACCGTCCAGCAAGCCTATGATGGAATTAATCACGCACGATGGTGAGCATCATGAAATTGGTGATGGAGGATGGTTGATGATGACGATGGCAACGGATTCCCCTCTCCAGAGCCCCAAACGAACTCCAGATCAGCCCTCTCGAGAGGTTTTAGGGCTTGACGGCGGATCCGTATCGTAAAACGCGATGAATCCTTCTCTCTGATTTTTTTCTCCCTGAAAGCAAATATATAGAGTTGGAGTTGAGGTCGGAGGAGCTCCAGGGGGCCCATGAGGTAGGGGCGCACCCAAGAGGGGCAGGCGCGCCCCCCACCCTCATGGCTAGGGTGTGGGCCCCCTGGTCTTCATCTTTTGCAAGGATTTTTTATTATTTCCAAATAGAAGTTCCGTGAAGTTTCAGGTCATTCTGAGAACTTTTGTTTCTGCACATAAATAACACCATGGTAATTCTGCTGAAAACAGCGTCAGTCCGGGTTAGTTCCATTCAAATCATGCAAGTTAGAGTCCAAAACAAGGGCAAAAGTGCTTGGATAAGTAGATACAGTGGAGATGTATCACATACGTAGCGTTGTCATTCTGGTCGCGAACGTGTACGTACATACTGGTCGATCGGTCTCTCTGCAAGTATGAACCATGGCCGAGTAAGTAGCAGCATATGTCATTGTAGAGCACCCGACATAGTAGTTCACGCAGTCCCGTCTAAATCCTGTACACGTACGTACAGCCACAGGGCAAAAAATACGGCCACGTACGTACATACGGGTGGGGTCTCGAGCGTGTACTCGCGCATATACATATACGGACGGCCAGGGCTTGTGTACATGGAGAGGCAACGGACGGCAGCAACGGCGTCCTGCTCATCGGGCAGCGAACCGGCTGGGTCGGAATGGATAAACGGCGTCCTGTTCTTCGGGAGGCGACCGACTGGGTCAGAATACGCCATGTTCATCGAGAACCAACCGGCTTGGATGGAACAGCCGATCGAAACGAGGCCTGGCGTACCACAGAATGGAGTAAACGGCCTTGTGTTCGACCGGCCACGGTCGAAACGGGATCCTGTTCATCGGGAGGGGTCTGGCGTACCGCAAAATGGAGGAAACAGACTTCTCTTGGACCTCCTATGATCGAAACAGGTCCTGTTGATCGGGAGGGGTGTGGCGTACCGTAAAATAGAGGAAACAGACTTGTGTTAGAGCGCTACGGTCGAAATGGGGGTCCTGTTCATCGGGAGGGGTGTGGCGTACCGCAAAACGGGACTCCACGGGATATTGTTCATCTCCACCGTCGACCTCCTCCGGCCTCCACGGGCTACTGTTCATCCACCGTCGACCTCCTCGAGCCTCCACCTGCAATTGTTCATCCACGGGCTCCTGTTCATCCAGCCTCCACCGCTCCTCCATCGGCTACTGTTCAACCAGCCCTCTCCATGGGGTCCTGTTCAACCACCCCTCCATGAGCTACTGTTCATCTAGCCCTCCACCGGCTACTGTTCAACCATCCCTCCATGGGGTCCTGTTCATCCAGCCCTCCACGGGATCCTGTTCATCCACCCCCAACTGGCTCAATCGATCGGGGTCCTGTTCATCCAGCGGCAACGGCCTCTACTACTACAGGGTCCTGTTCATCCAACCCACCACCGAGAACTGTTCATCCACCCCCCCCCACAACGCTGACTGTTCATCCAGAGGTAGTATCGATTCGCTTCAGTTAGCAGCAGTGTGGCGAAGGAATCGCTCGATCAGGTTCAGTTAACAACCATCGATCGATCGCCCGGGTTCAGTAACGCGTAGCCTGCAGTGCAATCGCTCGGGTTCAATAGGCGAACGCCTCGCTCGGGTTCAGTTAGAGCCCAACGCCTCGCACCCACGCGCGTACGTGTACGAGAGGAACGCGCATCGCTCAGCCCCCGACCACCCACCGTAACCTGGAACTCCCTGATATTTTCCTCGCCCTCGCTTCTACCATGGTTTTTTCCGTCATGGACGGCCCAAAGAATGTCATGCAGCTACGTCTGCGGCCCGCCCAGGATGAAAAGCCCATTTTCTGTCATGATTTTTTGTCATAGAAGTAGGAGCCCACCACATCTATGATGATACCGGGTTTTGTCACAATTATTGTCATAGAAGTGTCATAAACATGACATAAAAAATTCGTTCAACCCTAAATATCACGGATGTGTCTTTTTTTTGTAGTGCTAATGTAGAATTTTTTAAGGAGAAAAAAGTTGGTAAGCACTTGGTTGTAGCATCATCATTTGAATTCATATCCTAACCCCAAGCATCTTTTAAACTCTCTCTTCCCACCCTTTCTTTGAAACTAAGAATTTTTATCTCACGTGTGGGAATCTTTCCCAAGATTTTAATTACAACTACTAAGCAAGAAAGTGACCAAGGGATGAAACTATAAATCTTTTTGGAGTTTCTGATAACTCTGCAAATTAAATACACTGACAAGCATAAGAAACTACAACTAGACAAGATATAAAACAAGGAAGATAATAAAACTGAAGCAAAACCTATTGCAGTCAAAGCTCCTGAGCGTAGGAGTTTATAGTATCCAGCAATCTTTCTCTTATTGAGAAACCAAGGTATCAATCCATGGAGGCACTAGTATTCCTGCTTTGATCCTCAAGGATAGCATGGAGTTATTTTCGTACCACCGTCACATTGAGTATGATTAATATTATAGCTAGTTGATGGCTATATGAAACTGTTATGTCATCTATAGCCATCATTTATAGTCACTCATATAGTAATGTGGGCTATAAGGTTGACTATTACATTAGTATTTTTTCTACTTTCTCTCTTCCTCTTTCTTCACATTTATTGCATTTGCCTAGGAGTACGTATATAGCTAGGCTCTTACTCCCCTTACCTCATCTCTCTTCTCTTCACATTTATTGTATTTGCCTAGGAGTACGTATATAGCTAGGCTCTTACTCCCCTTACCTTATCTTTCTCCTCGACATAGGTAAAAAATTCATGTAAGCATACTTATAGCCCACTATTGTACTTCCTATTAGACTGCCTAGAGTGGGAGTAACATATATGCACTAGTAGAAAAAGAGGGCTTTGGTTCAGGCCGGTCATCCCATTAGTCCCGGTTCAGTCCAGAACCAGGACCCATGGGGGCATTGGTCCCGGTTCGTGAGGCCACGGGCCTGCCGGGCCTCGTGGGGGCATTGGTCCCGGTTCGTCTCGCCCCTTTAGTCCCGGTTGGTGGGACGAATCGGGACCAATGGGCCTCGCTCCTAGCCCACCACCATTGGTCACGGTTGGTGGCTTGAACCGGGACCACAGGCTTCCCTTTAGTCCCGGTTCATGCCACAAACAGGGACCAATGAGGTGCCTATATATACCCCTCGCCCACGAGCAGAGCGCTCCAGTGCTCTGTTTTTCTCTGGCCGGTGAGGGGAGGGCTTTGTGGTGCTCTAGATCACCTCCTATGCACATGAGGTGTTTGATGAAATGCCCGAGCCACACTAGTTAAGCTTTCTCCTGTCGAAGCTCGACCTCAAAGCTCCATTTTCCTCAAGATTTGTCTAGGTTTAGCGGCCCGTCACGTCCCATTCCCGTCTTCACCGTCGTCGATCACCCGCGCCGATCTCGTCGCCGGCACCACCGTGGTGAGCCTCTTGTTCTTATCTTCTTTCTGAAAGAAAAAAATTCTTACTTTAGATAGATACTTGTCTAATTTTCTTACTATTTTATTGCTTGTTATTATATAAGTGCGATGGTTTTGGTATCCGCCCCCGTCGGTCCTCGTCCTGTCTATGATTCGGATGTGGTATATATTATCTTTTTATAACTATTTGGTTCGTTTATTGTTTATGACAATTACGCCGACCAACATGAAAAATATTTTATTTATGTAGGAGGTAGTTGAACCGGAAATTCCAACCGACCCTATTGTCGAGAGGTTAAATTTAGTTGAAGAAGAAAACAATTACTTGAAGGAAAAAATAAAAAAATTGAGGAGGAGAAGATGATATTGGAGTTGCATGTTGCGGATGTCGTCGATGATCACAAGATCAAGATGGATGCAATGCGCTTGAAGATTACAAAGATTAGAAAATATGCCATTCATACAGAGGCTTGGTATCATTATGCCGTTGGATCAATTGTTACCTTGGTTGCGATTATGATCGCATTTGTTTTTGCATTGAAATGTTTTACATAGTTTCAATGTATGGTTTAATTAATTAGATGCTCTGGAGAGCTATATGTTGTTAGATGAGAACTATGTATGTACTTTGGTTTTCATGTGATGATGAACTTCTATTAATTTGGTCACTTAATTATCTATTCATGATGTTCTATAATGGTTTTTGACACACTTAATTATATATAATGCACGCAGATGAACCGGCAATGGATGTACGGTGACAGACACACCTCCGAGTACATTAAGGGCGTGCATGATTTTCTCGAAGTGGTTGAGGCAAACAAGTAGAATGGTTTTATGTGTTGTCCATGCCCTAAATGTGGGAATACAAAGTCATACTCTGACCGGAAAATCCTTCACACACACCTACTTTACAATGGTTTCATGCCACACTATAATGTTTGGACGAGGCACGGAGAAATAGGGGTTATGATGGAGGATGGTGAAGAAGAAGAGGACGGTGACAACTATGTGCCCCCTGAATACGGTGATGCAGCAACGGGGGAAGCTGCTGAGGATCAAGAGGAACCAAACGATGTGCCTAATGATGCTGCAACGGGGGAAGCTGCTGAAGATCAAGAGGAACCAGACGATGTGCCCGATGATGATGATCTCCGCCGGGTCATTGTTGATGCAAGGACGCAATGCGAAAGTCAAAAGGAGAAGCTGAAGTTTGATCGCATGTTAGAGGATCACAAAAAAGGGTTGTACCCCAATTGCGAAGATGGCAACACAAAGCTCGGTACCGTACTGGAATTGCTATAGTGGAAGGCAGAGAATGCTGTGCCTGGCAAAGGATTTGAGAAGCTACTGAAAATATTGAAGAAGAAGCTTCCAAAGGATAACGAATTGCACGACAGTACATACACAGCAAAGAAGGTCGTATGCCCTCTAGGATTGGAGGTGCAGAAGATACATGCATGCCCTAATGACTGCATCCTCTATCACGGTGCGTACAAGGATCTGAACGCATGCCCGGTATGTAGTGCATTGCGATATAAGATCAGACGAGATGACCCTGGTGATGTTGATGGCGAGCCCCCCAGGAAGAGGGTTCCTGCGAAGGTGATGTGGTATGCTCCTATAATACCACGGTTGAAACATCTGTTCAGAAACGAAGAGCATGCCAAGTTGATGCGATAGCACAGTGAGGACCGTAAGAAAGACGGGAAGTTGAGAGCACCCGTTGACGGGTCGCAGTGGAGAAAAATCGAGAGAAAGTACTGGCCTGAGTTTGCAAGTGACCCAAGGAACGTATGGTTTGGTTTAAGCGCGGATGGCATTAATCCTTTCGGGGAGCAGAGCAGTAATCACAGCACCTGGCCCATGACTCTATGTATGTATAACCTTCCTCCTTGGATGTGCATGAAGCAGAAGTTCATTATGATGCCAGTTCTCATCCAAGGCCCTAAGAAACCCGGCAACGACATTAATGTGTTCATAAGGCCATTAGTTGAAGAACTTTTACAGTTGTGGAATGGAAACGGTGTATGTACGTGGGATGAGCACAAACAGGAGGAATTTAACCTGCACGCGTTGCTGTTTGTAACCATCAACGATTGGCCCGCTCTCAGTAACCTTTCAGGACAGACAAACAAGGGATACCACGCATGCACGCACTATTTAGATGAAACTGAAAGTATATACCTGGACAAATGCAGGAAGAATGTGTACCTAGGCCATCGTCGATTTCTTCTGACCAACCATCAATGTTGAAAGAAAGGCAGGCATTTCAAAGGCGAGGCAGATCACCGGAAGAAGCCCGCCATCCATACCATTGATCAAGTACTTGCTATGGTCAATGATTTACACGTAATCTTTGGAAAGGGTCCCGGCGGACTAGCTGTTCTGAATGACGCTGAGGGACACACACCCATGTGGAAGAAGAAATCTATATTTTGGGACCTACCCTACTGGAAAGACCTAGAGGTCCGCTCTTCAATCGACGTGATGCACGTGACGAAGAACCTTTGTGTGAACCTGCTAGGCTTCTTGGGCGTGTATGGGAAGACAAAAGATACACCTGAGGCACGGGAGGACCTGCAACGTTTGCACGAAAAAGACGGCATGCCTCCGAAGCAGTATGAAGGTCTTGACAGCTACGCTCTTACGAAAGAAGAGAAAGAAATCTTCTTTGAATGCCTACTCAGTATGAAGGTCCCGACTGGCTTCTCATCGAATATAAAGGGAATAATAAATATGCCAGAGAAAAAGTTCCAGAACCTAAAGTCTCGTGACTGCCACGTGATTATGACGCAAATGCTTCCGGTTGCATTGAGGGGGCTTCTACCGGAAAACGTCCGATTAGCCATTGTGAAGCTATGTGCATTCCTCAATGCAATCTCTCAGAAGGTGATCGATCCAGAAATCATACCAAGGCTAAGGAGTGATGTGGCGCAATGTCTTGTCAGTTTCGAGCTGGTGTTCCCACCATCCTTCCTCAATATGATGACGCACGTCCTAGTTCATCTAGTTGACGAGATTGTCATTTTGGGGCCCATATTTCTACACAATATGTTCCCCTTTGAGAGGTTCATGGGAGTCCTAAAGAAATATGTCCATAACCGCGCCAGGCCAAAAGGAAGCATCTCCATGGGCCATCAAACAGAGGATGTCATTGAGTTTTGTGTTGACTTCATTCCTGGCCTTAAGAAGATAGGTATCCCTAAATCGCGGTATGAGGGGAGACTGACTGGAAAAGGTACGCTTGGAGGGGACAAAATAATATGCAGGGACGGATATTCTTGGTCTCAAGCACAGTACACAGTTCTACAGAACTCTACCTTGGTGACCCCGTATGTCGAGGAACACAAGAACAGTCTGCGCTCCAAACACCCGGAGCAGTGCGACGACTGGATTACATGTGAACACATCAGTACTTTCAGCAGTTGGTTGGAAACATGTCTCAGAGGTGACAACATTGTTTGTGATGAGCTGTACTTGTTGTCCAGGGAACCATCTTTGACTGTATTGACTTAAAAATGATACGAGATAAATGGGAATACATTTTACACGATCGCCCAAGATCAAAAGAGCACCAACCAAAATAGCGGTGTCCGCTTTGATGCAACAACCGAGAGGGGAAAGAACACATATTATGGTTACATAGTGGACATATGGGAACTTGACTACGGACATGATTTTAAGGTCCCTTTGTTTAAGTGCCAATGGGTCAATCTGTCAGGAGGCGGGGTACAAGTAGACCCATAGTACGGAATGACAACAGTGGATCTGAAAAATCTTGGGTACACTGACGAACCGTTCGTCCTAGCCAATGATGTGGCACAGGTTATCTATGTGAAGGACATGTCTACCAAACCGAGAAAAAGAAAAGATAAGGAAGCGAATACATCATATGATGAGCCAAAGCGCCACATAGTTCTTTCAAGAAAAAGGGACATCGTGGGAGTGGAGGGCAAGACAGACATGTCTGAAGATTATGAAAAGTTTCATGAAATTCCTCCCTTCAAAGTCAAGGCTGACCCAAGCATCCTGATAAACGATGAAGATTATCCATGGTTACGGCGCAATAAGCAAATGACACAAGCGAAGAAAAAGTGAAGACTTTCTCCCGCGACTATTATGATGATACCATGCCAACTTTGTAACAGACGGGTATGATACCATTGTTCGTTTTGTACATGCACATGCTATGTGGGTGAAATTATGATACCATGCCAACTTTCAACTTTTTCAGAGTTCATTTGAAATGCTTTAATGTCTTATGGTTCGGCCCTCGTAATACCATTATTCAAATTTTAACTATTCAAATTTGAAAACTAATGGCACTAACAGAAAGTTTATAAGTTTTCTAAAACTAATGGCACTAACAGAAAGTTTATAAGTTTTCTAAAACTAATGGAACTAACAGAAAGTTAATAATTTTTTTACCTAAAAGCAAAAGGAAATAAAAAATAAAGCAAAAAACAAAAGAAAATAAATAATGCAAAAAACAAAACAAAAAACTGGAAAAAACTATTTTTATAGTAAAGTTAATCACAAACTTGTGATTCACACAAACTTCAAAGAATTCAAATTTTAACTACTCAAATTTGAAAACTAATGCCACTACCAAAAATTTTATAATTTTTCTAAAACTAACGGCAACAGAAAGTTTATAATTCTTCTGACCTAAAAGCAAAAAGAATTAAAAAAATAAAGCAAAAAATAAAAGAAAATAAATAATGCAAAAAAACAAAACAAAAAACTAGAAAAAAAACTATTTTTATAGTAAAGTTAATCACAAACTTGTGATTCACACAAATATCAAAGAATTCAAATTTTAACTATTCAAATTTGAAAACTAATGGCACTAACAGAAAGTTTATAATTTTTGTGACCTAAAAGAAAAATAATTAAAAATAAACTTTAACAAAATAAATAAAAATAGCAACAATAAGTATTTTGTTGTAAGTAGAAACAAAATAAAATAAATAAAGCAACAAAGAAAACAAAAAAAGTGCTACCTACTGGGCCCCACGGCCTGAATACGACTAGAAACCCTACCATGGGCCAGGATTCAGGCCCGCAGGTGGCCCAGTAGGCCCACATGCACACAGCGTATGGTTAGGCCCGAAAGCCTACAATTGAGAGGAGCTCGAGAGGGTGGGCGCATCAGCGCTTATAAACCACTCTCGAGCTCTCTCAGCTAGCGAGGTGGTACTAAACTTTTGACGCGGGGCAGCACAAGGCCTTTGGTCTCGGTTGGTACCACCAACCGGCACTAAAGGGGGCATTGGTCCCGGTTCGTGGCACCAACCGGGACCAATGCGCCTCGCCCTTGGCCCATGACCATTAGTCCCGGTTTGTGCCACAAACCGGGACTAAAGGGATGGTCCTCGTTGCGGTCAGAGTTTAATCCCACCTCGCCAACCGAGGGCGCTCACACCGGTTTATAAGCTTGTCCCTCTCTGCCTTGTTGAGCTCCTCTCAAAGTGAAAATAGATGCCCTTATACAGGGAATTTGACCTAAATTCAGAGTGAATTTCTATGAATTCATAGAAATTTACTATGAATTTAGGTTGAATTTTCTCTATAAGCGCATCTATGCTCATTTTTTTAGTAAAGTTAATCACAAACTTGTGATTCACACAAATTTCAAATAATTCAAATTTTAACTATTCAAATTTTAAAACTAATGGCATTAACAGAAAGTTTATAATTTTTCTAAAACTAATGGCACTAACAGAAAGTTTATAATTTTCTGACCTAAAAGCAAAAAGAATTAAGAAATAAAGCAAAAAATAAAAGAAAATAAATAATGCAAAAAACAAAACAAAAAATGGAAAAAAAACTATTTTTATAGTAAAGTTAATCACAAACTTGTGATTCACACAAATCTCAAAGAATTCAAATTTTAACTATTCAAATTTGAAAACTAATGGCACTAATAGAAAGTTTATAAATTTTCTGACCTAAAAGCAAAAAGAATTAAAAATAAACTTTAATAAAATAAATAAAAATAGCAACAATAAGTATTTTTTTGTAAGTAGAAACAAAATAAAATAAATAAAGCAACAAAGAAAACAAAAAACAAATTTGAAAACTAATGGCACTAACAGAAAGTTTATAATTTTTGTGACCTAAAAGAAAAATAATTAAAAATAAACTTTAATAAAATAAATAAAAATAGCAACAATAAGTATTTTGTTGTAAGTAGAAACAAAATAAAATAAATGAAGCAACAAAGAAAACAAAAAAACAAATTTGAAAACTAATGGCACCAACAGAAAGTTTATAATTTTTGTGACCTAAAAGAAAAATAATTAAAAATAAACTTTAATAAAATAAATAAAAATAGCAACAATAAGTATTTTGTTGTAAGTAGAAACAAAATAAAATAAATAAAGAAACAAATAAAACAAAAAAAGTGCCACCTACTGGGCCCCCACGACCTGAATACGACTAGAAACCCCACCATGGGCCAGGATTCAGGCCCGCAGGAGGCCCAGTAGGCCCACAGGCACACAGCATACGGTTAGGCCCGAAAGCCTACAATTGAGAGGAGCTCGAGAGGGTGGGTGCAGCAGCGCTTATAAACCACTCTCGAGCTTTCTCAGCTAGCGAGGTGGTACTAAACTTTTGACGCGGGGCAGCACAAGGCCTTTGGTCCCGGTTGGTGCCACCAACCGGGACTAAAGGGGGGCATTGGTCACGATTCATGGGGACCAAAGGCCTCTGCTTCCCGCCCTTTGGGCTGCTGAAAAGAGACCTTTCGTCCCGGTTGGTGGCACCAACCGGGACTAAATGGGGCATTGGTACCGGTTGGTGCCACGAACCGGTACCAATGCCCTTGGTATATAAGAAAACACTTTGTGTTTTTCACACTCATCTCTGCATCAGTTGCCCCGCCCCGACGCCTCCCGCTGCCCAGACGCCGTCCACGCGCCGCCCAGGCGCCCCCGTCGTCGGCCCTGCCCCGTCGCCGCCAGGCTGCCCCGACACCGCCCGCCGCCCCCGCCGACGCCGTCGTCATTGCCCGCGCCCGTCGTCACCGTCGCTGAGGGGAAGCACCACGCCGGCTCCCGTGACCCGTTCATCCCCGAGGCCGTTCATCCGCCGCCGCACCGATTCTGGCCGGCGACCTCGACCCCTCCCCGCGCTGTGAGCCCCTGCCTCCTCCCCTTTCCTTCTCATTGTCGTCCCCGTACGCCATCCGTAAGCGCACGCCACCGCTAACCATCGTCGTTGTCGCCGTATAATGCTCTCTGTATATGCTCACTTTATGTATGTATGTATGTATGTATGTATGTTCACTATATAATGCTCTGTATATGCTGTATAATGCTCGTTTTTGCATTTTTTGTTACTAAGGAAAAGGTCTATTTTTGGTGATATGTATGTTCATATGCTCATTAATATTTAAGAAAATGTTCGTATGCTCATTTAAGAAAATGTTCATATGTAACATTTAAGAAAAAAAGTAAATGTATGTATGTTCATATGCAAAGAATTATTTTTGGATGAAATGAGATGAGATGTGTTTTGTGTTGGAGAAGAAAAGAGGAAGAAGGAAGAAGGAATAAGAAGGAAAAGAGGGTCGAGGGGGGTCGATATATCCCCTCCCCGATAACATTTTTTTTCATGTATATATGCAAAAGTTACATTTCTAGAAAAGTTTTATATATCTAGCTAGGGAAGGAAGAAGAAGAAAAAGAATGAGAGGGAAAAGGGAAATAAGAAGAGGAAGAAAGGAGAAGAAGAGGAGAGGAAGAAGAGGAGAAATAAATAAGAAGAAGAAAAAAGAAGAAAAAGAAGAGGAGAAGAAGAGAAAATAGAATATTCTATTTTCTCTTCTTCTTCTCCTCTTTTTTTTCTTCTTTTTTTCTTCAATCTTCTCCTCTATTAATATATTCTTCTCCTCTTTTTATTTCTTCTTTGTCTTCTTATTTTTTATCGGATATGTCGTTGTCGATATACCCCGTGTCCCGATAACTTCAACACGAGGGGGGGTCGACCTACCCCCTCCCCGATAACATTATTTTCCCATGTATGTATGCAAAAGTTACATTTTTAGAAAAGTTTTATATATCTAGCTAGGAAAGGAAGAAGAAGAAAAAGAATGAGAGGAAAAAGGAAAATAAGAAGAGGAAGAAAGGAGAAGAAGGGGAGAGGAAGAAGAGGAGAAATAAATAAGAAGAAGAAAAAAGAAGAAAAAGAAGAGGAGAAGAAGAAAGGAATAGAGGAGAAGAAGAGAAAATAGAATATTCTATTTTCTCTTCTTCTCCTCTATTCCTTTCTTCTTCTCCTCTTTTTTTCTTCTTTTTTTCTTCAATCTTCTCCTCTATTAATATCTTCTTCTCCTCTTTTTATTTCTTCTTCATCTTCTTATTTTTTTATCGGATATGTCATTGTCGATATAGCCCGTGTCCCGATAACTTCAACACGAGGGGGGATTCGACCTACCCCCTCCCCAATAGCATTATTTTCCCATGTATGTATGTCGTCATTGTCGATATAACCCCCTCCCGGATAACTTCGAATGTGATAACTCATACCACGGGATCACCCCCCGGCCCTCTCGCTCGACCAAAACTCTCGAGGACACCCAAACCCTAGAAAAAAACGATGTCAGTCTCCTACCCCCTCCTGTCGTGCCCCTACCCTTGAAGCATTGTCGAGGCCACCCCAAACCCGAAATAAGCTAGGTCTACGTTTGCCACTAATATATCCACCTGCTGTCATGTTTGTGTAATAATTGCCATGTTGTAATATTTGCAGAAACAATGGAGCACGGACGAGATGAGGAAGCAGAAGAGGTGTTGGGGGACATAATCTTAGCCGGAGGTGATGTCTTGTCTTATCTTAACGACAATGATGGTCTGGAAGAACAGGGTGAAGAAGAAGAAGGCTACAGTGATCGAAGAATGGAGGAGGAAAGACATGATTATGATGGCTCCGGTGACCCAATGCTGGTGCAAGAAGGAGCCCGTGGTGACGGCTTCGGTGACCGAACAGAGTCCGGCCATGTAAATATATTAGTTAAGTCTATGATGACTAGCTAAATGATGCATTCATTGTTTTGGTATGTACACATATTAATTAACTCTCGTCTTTCTTCTTTTTTCTAGCCCTCCGAATCGAGCACAACTACGGTAAAGAGACGAGGCCTGAAGAAAAAGTTGCGCTCGGGTGAAAGGTTTGAGATCACAGCAATCGCGCGTGATGGCATGTTGATTGAACCCATCCGGACAAAGGAATCATTTGTTGCTCAGTGCGGGGTTCTTGTTCGGGACAAGATCCCGATCAGCATCCACCAATGGTATAAGCCTAAGAACGAAGACCCTGAGGTGTCTTATGTCAATGATATGCAGAAAGATGATCTTTGGACTGAGCTGAAGGCAAATTTCACCCTGCCGCCAGAGGAGGATCCGGAGAAGCTAGTTAAAGAGCAATTAATCAAGTCTCATGCTCTTAAGAAGATGGCAGACCTATTCAGGAGGTGGAAGAATGAGCTGAAAATGTTTGTCGACAAAGAAGAGACACCAGAATTCATCGACAAATATGAGAAGATCAGAGATCACTGGCCCGCATTTGTGGCCCACAAGACATCGGAAAAGAGTAAGAAGATATCGACGACAAACAAGAAAAATGCTGCGAAGAAGAAGCTTCACCATCGCACGGGGTCAGGTGGCTACCTCAAAGCCCGGCCTAAGTGGGCCAAGGCTGAGAATGGTCTGCTTAATAAAGGGATCGAACCAGATACAATGAACTGGCCAGACCGTTGCCGGACTTGGTTCTTCGAGGCTGGCGGAACCTTGGACCCTGTATCAGGGAAGTGCGTTTGGACGGACGAGCAAATGAGCATACCAGTCAAGAGGCTTAAGCACTATATCGATGCAGCGCAGCAAGGTACGTTCGTTCCAGACAAAGAGAACGACGAGCTCACAATGGCCCTCGGGAATCCTGAGCACCCTGGACGGACACGAGGCACGCCAGGCTCTGTTCCGTGGAAGGCTGGTTTTCCGGACGCAGGCGGTTACAAATGCCAGGAGAGGAGGGAAAAAGTGGAGCATGCCCAAATTCAGACACTCCACGAAAGGGTTCAAGCGCTAGAGGAACGAGAAGTAGCTCGCAGCAAGCGACCTGCCGAAACTACCCCCGAAGCTACCCCGCCATCTCAGGGGAGAAGCAACATGGCTTCCACCGAGCTGCTTCAGCCGGAGCATGTCTTGATGGCTCCTGCTAGCTACCCCGTGTATGCTATCACGGAGTCTCAACATTGCCACCGTATGACGCAATGGCAGAACTTCAAAGTCAAGGCGGGTGTCGGCTCTGTTCGACCTCCTGAACCCGGCACAACTTTTCACTGTCGTCTGATTCTAGAAGGATATGCCAGGGTGACGGTGGACAAAATAACGGAGGGATTTGAGGACCTCCAGCTTGACTACCCTACCGGTGAAGGGGAGACTCGGCTGGGTTCTTGTCTATTGACTCCATGCCTATGGCAGAAGGAGCTCATCAACCTTCTGAACTGGACGCATCCGCCTCCTCCTCCTCCTCCGGCGAGTCAGGGCACTCCGCCTCCTCCTCCGCCTCCTCCTCCGGTGAGTGATCAGGGCACTCAACCTCCTTCTCCGGCGCGTGGTGGCACTCCGCCTCCTTCTCCGCCTGCGCCGGCGCGCCCGAGCAGCCAGCCTCCTCCTTCTCCGCCTCGCCAGCAAGGGCAGAAGAGACCCGCCGCCGCTCCGGCTGCTCCGGTGCGTCATAGTCCTTCTCCTCCGCCTCGTAAGCAAGGAAAGAAGACAGCCGCAGCCGCTCCATCTGCTTTGCCAGCATCTAGCAGTACAGCCAGAGGCGGGAGGCAATACAGATCCGGTCCTTCTTTGAAGACTCCAGAGAAGTTACCATATGAGAGGACCCTGGAGGATAACACGAAGATCGCGCGAGCCGAAGTGACGAACTTCTTTGAAGGGGTGAAAGCAAAGAAACATCCACCTCCAGAGGAGAAGGTAGATCCGGTGAAAGCGAAGCGCACTCTGGCTGCCCTGAAAAAACCAACAAAGTCTCCGTCGAAAGGCAACTATGAGCGCATTATTGCAAAGACATTTGTTGAAGCGGAGTGGTCGGGAAGTACTGTCGGTGATCAAAGGATAAAAGAACGACGAGCTGGGAAAAAAATTGCCCAGCTCGGCGAACAAGCGAACCAATCGTGCCCCCCGCTCAAGGTGTCTAGCGACATCATCGCTAATGATCCGAGGATGGTGCCAGGTTATAGCAATCTTGGAGATTACCTGCCCGACGATGTACATTATGATTTCTTGGAGGTGGAGGAACACAAATACGAGTACGGGAAGCCTCTCATCAAAGATGAAAGATCTCTAAAAATGATGATGCGAAGATTCCATGATTGGTACATGAAAACCTGTAGAGAGTCTGGGGGGAGGAATACTTTGACGCTGAGAGTTAGAGAGGAGCATGACCTCATTGGAATTGAACTGTTGAATGTTCCATTTGAGGAGTTCTTCCAGTTTTTCAATCAAAAGGCCCTCGATAAAGCAACGGTCACTTGCTACTGTCTATAAGTAGTACTACTTCTGTCATTAAGTCTCTCTATATGGGCCATCTCTTTCATTGCATGTATTTATAATTATCCTCGCTATATTATGCAGATTGAAGATCGCCGAATTGAAGAAAATACAAATCGGTGATATTGGGCTCATTAACATAAATCTCATAGATGCAACTGAGGTTAAATATCGTGCCGAAGATACCGAGGCCAACTTGCTACGATCGTTGGTAATAAATGAAAACAAGATATAATACTCTTTCCTTACAACTTCAAGTGAGTGTTACTATCTTGTGCATATTCAGTTTCCCTTATTAGTCCAGGTTATAGTAATGTAATTGATGAGTTATGCATGCGTGCGCAGCTTCCACTATATTCTCCTAGAGATTAAGCTTGAGCAGGGACTAGTAACCGTCTTAGACTCGAGACGAAATGATCCCCAGGACTATGCGGACATGACTCAAATTCTCGTGAAGTAAGTTAAATCGATCGTTATCCACCATATCAGCAACTTTGTTCATTTCCTGATATCAAGTAATTGTTTTCTTTGTCTGGCAGGGTTTGGAGAAAATTCACCAAAAAAGCTCCGGGACTGCCGAAGAAGCTGCAATTTAGACACCCGAAAGTAAGTACTATAGTAACATGTGTTGGCGAACGCAGTAATTTCAAAAAAAAAATCCTACGCACACGCAAGATCATGGTGATGCATAGCAACGAGAGGGGAGAGTGTTGTCCATGTACCCTCATAGACCGAAAGAGGAAGCATTAGCACAATGCGGTTGATGTAGTCGTACGTCTTCACGATCCAACCGATCAAGTACCGAATGCATGACACCTCCGAGTTCAGCACACGTTCAGCCCGATGACGTCCCTCGAACTCCAATCCAGCCGAGTGTTGAGGGAGAGTTTTGTCAGCACGACGGCGTGGTGACGATGATGATGTTCTACCGATGCAGGGCTTCGCCTAAGCACCGCTATAGTATTATCGAGGTGGACTATGGTGGAGGGGGGCACCGCACACGGCTAAAAGATCAACTGATTAATTGTTGTGTCTCTAGGGTGCCTCCTGCCCCTGTATATAAAGGAGTAAGGGGGGTGCGGCTAGCCAGGAGAGAGGGCACGCCAGGAGGAGTCCTACTCCCACCGAGAGTAGGACTCCCCCCTTTCCTAGTTGGATTAGGACTTGGGAGGGGGAAAGAGGAGGGAGAGAGGAAGGAAGGGGGGCTCCGCCCCCCTCTCCTTGTCCTATTCGTACTAGGGGGGAGGGGGCGCGGCCCAGCCCTGGCTGCTTCTCCTCTTCTCCGTAAAGGCCCACTAAGGCCCATTAGCCTCCCGGGGGGTTCCGGTAACCTCCCGGTACTCCGGTAAAATCCTGATTTCACCCGGAACACTTCCGATATCCAAACATAGGCTTCCAATATATCAATCTTCATGTCTCGACTATTTCGAGACTCCTCATCATGTCTGTGATCATATCCGGGACTCCGAACAACCTTCGGTACATCAAAACATATAAACTCATAATATAACTGTCATCGAAACGTTAAGCGTGCGGACCCTACGGGTTCAAGAATTATGTAGACATGACCGAGACACGTCTCTGGTCAATAACCAATAGCGGAACCTGGATGCTCATATTGGTTCCCACATATTATATGAAGATCTTTATCGATCAGACCGCATAACAACATGCATTGTTCCCTTTGTCATCGGTATGTTACTTGCCCGAGATTCGATCGCCGGTATCTCAATACCTAGTTTCAATCTAGTTACCGACAAGTCTCTTTACTCGTTCTGTAATACATCATCCCGCAACTAACTCATTAGTTGCAATGCTTGCAAGGCTTATAGTGATGTGCATTACCGAGTGGGCCCAGAGATACCTCTCTAACAATCGGAATGACAAATCCTAATCTTGAAATACGCCAACCCAACAAGTACCTTCGGGGACACCTGTAGAGCACCTTTATAATCACCCAGTTACGTTGTGACGTTTGGTAGCACACAAAGTGTTCCTCCGGTAAACGGGAGTTGCATAATCTCATAGTCATAGGAACATGTATAAGTCATGAAGAAAGCAATAGCAACAAACTAAATGATCAAGTGCTAAGATAATGGAATGGGTCAAGTCAATCACATCATTCTCTTAATGATGTGATCCCGTTAATCAAATGACAACTCATGTCTATGGTTAGGAAACATAACCATCTTTGATCAACGAGCTAGTCAAGTAGAGGCATACTAGTGACACTCTGTTTGTCTATGTATTCACACATGTATTATGTTTCCGGTTAATACAATTCTAGCATGAATAATAAACATTTATCATGATATAAGGAAATAAATAATAACTTTATTATTGCCTCTAGGGCATATTTCCTTCAGTGTCCCACTTGCACCAGAGCCAATAGTCTAGTTCACGTCGCCATGTGATTTCATACCAATAGTTCACATCACCATGTGATTAACACCCATAGTTCACATCGATATGTGACCAACACCCAAAAGGTTTTACTAGAGACAATAATCTAGTTCACATCGCTATGTGATTAACACCCAAAGAGTACTAGGGTGTGATCATGTTTTGCTTGTGAGAGAAGTTTAGTCAACGGGTCTGCCACATTCAGATCCGTAAGTATTTTGCAAATTTCTATGTCAACAATGCTCTGCACGGAGCTACTCTAGCTAATTGCTCCCACTTTCAATATGTATCCAGATTGAGATTTAGAGTCATCTGGATCAGTGTCAAGATTTGCATCGACGTAACCCTTTACGACGAACATTTTTGTCACCTCCATACTCGAGAAATATATCCTTATTCCACTAAGGATAATTTTGACCGATGTCCAGCGATCTACTCCTAGATCACTATTGTACTCCCTTGCCAAAAAACAGTGTAGGGTATAGAATAGATCTGGTACACAGCATGGCATATTTTATAGAACCTATGGCCAAGGCATAGGGAATGACTTTCATTCTCTTTCTATCTTCTGCCGTGGTCGGGATTTGAGTCTTACTCAGTTTCACACCTTGTAACACAGGCAAGCACTCTTTCTTTGACTGTTCCATTTTGAACTACAAAATCTTGTCAAGGTATGTACTCATTGAAAAACTTATCAAGCGTCTTGATCTATCTCTATAGATCTTGATGCTCAATATGTAAGCAGCTTCACTGAGGTCTTTCTTTGAAAAACTCCTTTCAAACACTCATTTATGCTTTGCAGAATAATTCTACATTATCTCCAATCAACAATATGTCATTCACATGTACTTATCAGAAATGTTGTAGTGCTCCCACTCACTTTCTTGTAAATACAGGCTTCACCGCAAGTCTGTATAAAACTATATGCTTTGATCAACTTATCAAAGTGTATATTCCAACTCCGAGATGCTTGCACCGATCCATAGATGGATCGCTGGAGCTTGCATATTTTGTTAGCACCTTTAGGATTGACAAAACTTTCTTGTTGCATCATATACAACTCTTCTTTAATAAATCCATTAAGGAATGTAGTTTTGTTTATCCATTTGCCAGATTTAATAAAATGTGGCAATTGCTAACATGACTCGGACAGACTTAAGCATAGATACGAGTGAGAAACTGTCATCGTAGTCAACACCTTGTACTTGTTGAAAACCTTTTGCGACAATTCTAGCTTTGTAGATAGTAACACTACTATTAGCGTCTGTCTTCCTCTTGAAGATCCATTTAATCGCAATGGCTCGCCGATCTTTGGGCAAGTCAATCAAAGTCCATACTTTGTTCTTATATATGGATCTCATCTCAGATTTCATGGCCTCAAGCCATTTCGCGGAATCTGGGCTCATCATCACTTCCCCATAGTTCGTAGGTTTGTCATGGTCAAGTAACATGACCTCCAGAACAGGATTACCGTACCACTCTGGTGCGGATCTCACTCTGGTTTACCTACGAGGTTCGGTAGTAACTTAATCTGAAGTTACATGATCATCATCATTAGCCTCCCCACTAATTGGTGTAGTAGTCACAGGAACAGATTTCTGTGATGAACTACTTTCCAATAAGGGAGCAGGTACAGTTACCTCATCAAGTTCTACTTTCCTCCCACTCACTTCTTTCGAGAGAAATTCCTTCTCTAGAAAGGATCCATTCTCAGCAATGAATATCTTGCCTTCCGATCTGTGATAGAAGGTGTACCCAACATTTTCTTTTGGGTATCCTATGAAGACGCACTTCTCCGATTTGGGTTTGAGCTTATCAGGTTGAAACTTTTTCACATAAGCATTGCAACCTCAAACTTTAAGAAACGACAGCTTAGGTTTCTCGCCAAACCATAGTTCATACGGTGTCGTCTCAACGGATTTAAATGGTGCCCTATTTAACGTGAATGTAGCTGTCTCTAATGCATAACCCCAAAACGATAGTGGTAAATTGGTAAGAGACATCATAGTTGCACCATATCTAATAAAGTACGGTTACGACGTTCGGACACACCATTACACCGTGGTGTTCCAGGTGGCGTGAGTAGTGAAACTATTTCACATTGTTTTAACTGAAGGCCAAACTCATAACTGAAATATTTTACTTCTTCGATCATATCGTAGAAACTTTTATTTTTGTTACGATGATTCTCCACTTCACTCTGAAATTCTTTGAATTTTTCAAATGTTTCAGACTTGTGTTTCATTAAGTAGATATACTCATATCTGCTCAAATCATCTGTGAAGATCAGAAAATAATAATACCTTCCGCGAGCCTCAATATTCATCGGACCACATACATCAGTATGTATGATTTCCAACAAATCTGTTGCTCGCTCCATTGTTCCGGAGAACGAAGTCTTAGTCATCTTGCCCATGAGGCATGCTTCGCAAGCATCAACTGATTCATAATCAAGTGATTCCAAAAGCCCATCAGCATGGATTTTCTTCATGCGCTTTACACAAATATGACCTAAACGGCAGTGCCACAAATAAGTTGCACTATCATTTTTAACTTTGCATCTTTTGGCTTCAATATTATGAAAATGTGTATCACCACGATCGAGATCCAACAAACCATTTTCATTGGGTGTATGACCATAGAAGGTTTTATTCATGTAAACAGAACAACAATTATTCTCTAACATACATGAATAACAGTATCGAAATAAACATGATCCAATCATATTCATGCTCAACGCAAACACTAAATAATATTTATTTTAGGTTTAACACTAATCCCGAAAGTATAGGGAGTGTGCGATGATGATCCTATCAATTTTGGAACCATTTCCAATACACATCGTCACTTCACCCTTAACTAGTCTTTGTTCATTCTGCAACTCCCGTTTCGAGTTACTCTTCTTAGCAACTGAACTAGTATCAAATACTGAGGGGTTGCTATAAACACTAGTAAAGTACACATAACATGTATATCAAATATACATATGTTCACTTTGCCATCCTTCTTATCCGCCAATTACTTGGGGTAGTTCCGCTTCCAGTGACCAGTCCCTTTGCAGTAGAAGCACTCAGTTTTAGTCTTAGGTCCAGACTTAGGTTTTTTCACTTGAGAAGCAACTTGTTTGCCATTCTTCTTGAAGTTCCCCTATCTTCCCTTTACTTGAAACTAGTGGTTTTGTTTACCATCAACACTTGATGCTTTTCTTGATTTCTACCTTCATCGATTTCAGCATCACGAAGAGCTTGGGAATCGTTTCCATTATCCCTTGCATATTGTAGTTCATCACGAAGTTCTACTAACTTGGTGATGGTGACTAGAGAATTCTGTCAATCACTATTTTATCTGGAAGATTAATTCCCACTTGATTCAAGCGATTGTAGTACCCAGACAATCTGAGCACATGCTCACTGCTTGAGCTATTCTCCTCCATCTTTTAGCTATAGAACTTGTTGGAGACTTCATATCTCTCAACTTGGGTATTTACTTGAAATATTAACTACAACTCCTGGAACATCTCATATGGTCCATGATGTTCAAAGCGTCTTTGAAGTCCCGATTCTAAGCCATTTAAGCATGGTGCACTAAACTATCAAGTAGTCATCATATTGAGCTAGCCAAACGTTCATAACATCTGCATCTGCTCCTGCAATAGGTTTGTCACCTAGTGGTGCATCAAGGACATAATTCTTCTGTGCAGCAATGAGGATAAACCTCATATCACGGATCCAATACGCATCATTGCTACTAACATCTTTCAACTTAGTTTTCTCTAGGAACATATCAAAAATAAAACAGGGGAACTAAACGCGAGCTTTTGATCTACAACATAGATATGCTAATACTACCAGGACTAAGTTCATGATAAATTTAAGTTCAATTAATCATATTACTTAAGAACTCCCACTTAGATAGACATCCCTCTAATCCTCTAAGTGATCACGTGATCCATATCAACTAAACCATGTCCGATCATCACGTGAGATGGAGTAGTTTCAATGGTGAACATCACTATGTTGATCATATCTACTATATGATTCACGCTCGACCTTTCGGTCTCCGTGTTCCGAGGCCATATCTGTTATATGCTAGGCTCGTCAACTTTAACCTGAGTATTCCGCGTGTGCAACTGTTTTGCACCCGTTGTATTTGAATGTAGAGCCTATCACACCCGATCATCACGTGGTGTCTCAGCACGAAGAACTTTCACAATGGTGCATACTCAGGGAGAACACTTATACTTTGATAATTTAGTGAGGGATCATCTTATAATGCTACTGTCAATCAAAGCAATATAAGATGCATAAAAGATAAACATCACATGCAATCAATATAAGTGATATGATATGGCCATCATCATCATGTGCTTGTGATCTCCATCTCCGAAGCACCATCATGATCACCATCGTCACTGGCGCGACACCTTGATCTCCATCGTAGCATCGTTGTCATTTTGCCAATATTATGCTTCTACGACTATCGCTACTGCTTAGTGATAAAGTAAAGCATTATAGGGCGATTGCATTGCATACAATAAAGCGACAACCATATGGCTCCTGCCAGTTGCCGATAACTCGGTTACAAAACATGATCATCTCATACAATAAAATTTAGCATCGTGTCTTGACCGTATCACATCACAACATGCCCTGTAAAAACAAGTTAGATGTCCTCTACTTTGTTGTTGCAAATTTTACGTGGTTGCTACGGGCTTAGCAAGAACCGTTCTTACCTACGCATCAAAACCACAACGATAGTTCGTCAAGTTGGTGTTGTTTTAATCTTCACAAGGACCGGGCGTAGCCACACTCGGTTCAACTAAAGTTGGAGAAACTTACACCCGCCAGCCACCTGTGTGCAAAGCACGTCGGTAGAACCAGTCTTGCGTAAGCGTACGCGTAATGTCGGTCCGGGCTGCTTCATCCAACAATACCGCCGAACCAAAGTATGACATGCTGGTAAGCAGTATGACTTATATCACCCACAACTCACTTGTGTTCTACTCATGATTATGACATCTACGCATAAAACCTGGCTCAGATGCCACTGTTGGGGAACGTAGTAATTTCAAAAAAAAATCCTACGCACACGCAAGATCATAGTGATGCATAGTAACAAGAGGGGAGAGTGTTGTCCACGTACCCTCGTAGACCGAAAGCGGAAGCGTTAGCACAACGCGGTTGATGTAGTCGTATGTCTCCACGATCCGACCGATCAAGTACCGAATGCACGGCACCTCCGAGTTCAGCACACGTTCAGCCCGATGACGTCCCTCGAACTCTGATCCAGCCGAGTGTTGAGGGAGAGTTTCTTCAGCATGATGGCGTGGTGATGATGATGATGTTCTACCGACGCAGGGCTTCACCTAAGCACAGCTAGAGTATTATCGAGGTGGACTATGGTGGAGGGGGGCACCGCACACGGCTAAAAGATCAACTGATCAATTGTTGTGTCTCTAGAGTGCCCCCCT
This sequence comes from Triticum dicoccoides, assembly GCF_002162155.2. Lineage (NCBI taxonomy): Eukaryota > Viridiplantae > Streptophyta > Magnoliopsida > Poales > Poaceae > Triticum > Triticum dicoccoides. The sequence goes on from NC_041384.1 coordinate 545,463,589, forward strand.
GCCCCTGTATATAAAGGAGCAAGGGGGTGCGGCCGGTCAAGAGAGAGGGCACGCCAGGAGGAGTCCTACTCCCACCGAGAGTAGGACTCCCTCCCTTTCCTAGTTGGATTAGGACTTGCGAGGGGGAAAGAGGAGGGAGAGAGGAAGGAAGGGGGGGCGCCACCCCCCTCTCCTTGTCCTATTCGGACTAGGGGGAGGGGCGCGCGGCCCAGCCCTGGCTGCCTCTCCTCTTCTCCGTAAAGGACCACTAAGGCCCATTTACCTCCCGGGGGGTTCCCGTAACCTCCCGGTACTCCGGTAAAATCCTGATTTCACCCGGAACACTTCCGATATCCAAACATAGGCTTCCAATATATCAATCTTCATGTCTCGACTATTTCGAGACTCCTCGTCATGTCCGTGATCATATCCGGGACTCCAAACAACCTTCGGTACATCAAAACATATAATCTCATAATATAACTATAATCGAAACGTTAAGCGTGCGGACCCTACGGGTTCGAGAACTATGTAGACATGACCGAGACACGTCTTCGGTCAATAACCAATAGCGGAACCTAGATGCTCATATTGGTTCCCACATATTCTATGAAGATCTTTATCGGTCAGACCGCATAACAACATACGTTGTTCCCTTTGTCATCGGTATGTTACTTGCCCGAGATTCGATCGTCGGTATCTCAATACCTAGTTTTAATCTCATTACCGGCAAGTCTCTTTACTCGTTTCGTACTACATCATCCTGCAACTAACTCATTAGTTGCAATGCTTGCAAGGCTTATAGTGATGTGCATTACCGAGTGCGCCCAGAGATATCTCTCCGACAATCGGAGTGACAAATCCTAATCTCGAAATACGCCAACCCAACAAGTACCTTCGGAGACACCTATAGAGCACCTTTATAATCACCCAGTTATGTTGTGACATTTGGTAGCACACAAAGTGTTCCTCCGGTAAACGGGAGTTGCATAATCTCATAGTCATAGGAACATGTATAAGTCATGAAGAAAGCAATAGCAACAAACTAAACGATCAAGTGCTAAGCTAACGGAATGGGTCAAGTCAATCACATCATTCTCCTAATGATGTGATCCCGTTAATCAAATGACAACTCATGTCTATGGTTAGGAAACATAACCATCTTTGATCAATGAGCTAGTCAAGTAGAGGCATACTAGTGACACTCTATTTGTCTATGTATTCGCACATGTATTATGTTTCCGGTTAATACAATTCTAGCATGAATAATAAACATTTATCATGATATAAGGAAATAAATAATAGCTTTATTATTTCCTCTAGGGCATATTTCCTTCAACATGTTCCGCGCATCTCCTAGTGATTCAAGCGCTAGTTTCATCAATACCATTTGGCATGCTTTCTTATCAGTTTGATTGACCTCTATTTCTTGTAAAGTGGTTGTGGCAGGAACAAGGGAATGATTTCTGTGGATACTACGTTTGCGATGTTGGGTAACGTAGTAATATCAAAATTTTCCTACGCACACACAAGATCATGGTGATGCATAGCAACGAGAGGGGAGAGTGTTATCTATGTACCCTCGTAGACCAAAAGCGGAAGCGTTAGCACAACGCGGTTGATGTAGTTGTACGTCTTCACGGTCCGACCGACCAAGTACCGAACATACGGCAACTCCGAGTTCAGCACACGTTCAGCCCGATGACGTCCCTCGAACTTCGATCCAGCCGAGTGTTGAGGGAGAGTTTCGTCAGCATGACGGTGTGGTGACGATGTTGATGTTCTACCGACACAGGGCTTCGCCTAAGCACCGCTATAGTAATATCGAGGTGGACTATGGTGGAGGGGGGCACCGCACACGGCTAAAGGATCAAACGATAAATTGTTGTGTCTATGGGGTGCCCCCTTCCCCTGTATATAAAGGAGCAAGGGGTGGTGCGGCTGGCCAGGGAGAGGGCGCGCCAGGAGGAGTCCTACTCCCATCGGGAGTAGGACTCCCCCCTTTCCTAGTTGGAATAGGATTCGGGAGAAGGAAAGAGAGAGGGGAAGAAGGAAAGAGGGGGCCGGCCCCCCTTGCCCTAAACCAATTCGGTTTGGGCCTTGGGGGCGCGCCCCACACTCCCCTTGCTTTCCTCTGTTTCCACTAAGGCCCATATAGGCCCATTAAGCTCCCGGGGGGTTCCAGTAACCTCCCGGTACTCCGGTAAAATCCCTATTTCACCCGGAACACTTCCGACATCCAAACATAGGCTTCCAATATATCAATTTCATGTCTCGACCATTTCGAGACTCCTCGTCATGTCCTTGATCACATCCGGGACTCCGAAAAACCTTCGGAACATCAAAACATATAAACTCATAATATAACCGTCATCGTAACGTTAAGCGTGCGGACCCTACGGGTTCGGGAACTATGTAGACATGACCGAGACACGTCTCCGGTCAATAACCAATAGTGGAACCTGGATGCTCATATTGGCTCCCACATATTCTACGAAGATCTTTATCGGTCAAACCGCACAACAACGTATGTTGTTCCCTTTGTCATCGGTATGTTACTTGCCCGAGATTCGATCATCGGTATCTCAATACCTAGTTCAATCTCGTTACCGGCATGTCTCTTTACTCGTTCCGTAATACACTATCCCACAACTAACTCATTAGTTGCAATTCTTGCAAGGCTTAAGTCATGTGCATTACCGAGAGGGCCCAGAGATACCTCTCCGACAATCGGAGTGACAAATCCTAATCTCGAAATACGCCAACCCAACAAGTACCTTCGGAGACACCTGTAGAGCACCTTTATAATCACCCAATTACGTTATGACATTTGGTAGCACACAAAGTGTTCCTCCGGTAAACGGGAGTTGCATAATCTCATAGTCATAGGAACATGTATAAGTCATGAAGAGAGCAATAGCAACATACTAAACGATCGGGTGCTAAGCTAACGGAATGGGTCATGTCAATCACATCATTCTCCTAATGATGTGACCTCGTTAATCAAATGACAACTCATGTCTATGGTCAGGAAACATAACCATCTTTGATCAGCGGGCTAGTCAAGTAGAGGCATACTAGTGACAATCTGTTTGTCTATGTATTCACACATGTATTATGTTTCCGGTTAATACAATTCTAGCATGAATAATAAACATTTATCATGATATAAGGAAATAAATAATAACTTTATTATTGCCTCTAGGGCATATTTCCTTCAAGTCTCCCACTTGCACTAGAGTCAATAATCTAGATTACATAGTAATGATTCTAACACCCATGGAGCCTTGGTGCTGATCATGTTTTGCTCGTGGAAGAGGCTTAGTTAACAAGTCTGCAACATTTAGATCCGTATGTATCTTGCAAATTTCTATGTCTACAATGCTCTGCATGAAGCTACTCTAGCTAATTGCTCCCATTTTGAATATGTATCCAGATTGAGACTTAGAGTCATCTAGATCGATGTAAAAAGCTTGCATCGACGTAACTCTTTACGACGAACTCTTTTATCACCTCCATAACCGAGAAATATTTCTTTAGTCCTCTAAGGATAATTTTGACCATTGTCCAGTGATCTACTCCTAGATCACTATTGTACTCCCTTGCCAGAAAGATGCTAAGGTATACAATAGGACTGGTAAACAGCATAGCATACTTTATAGAACCTATGACTGAGGAATACGGAATGACTTATCATTCTCTTTCTATTTTCTGCTGTGGTCGGGTTTTGAGTCTTTACTCAACTTCACACCTTGCAACACAGGCAAGAACTCCTTCTTTGACTATTCCTTTTTGAACAACTTTGAAATCTTGTCAAGGTATGTACTCATTGAAAAACTTATCAAGCGTCTTGATCTATCTCTATAGATCTTGATGCTCAATATGTAAGCAGCTTCACTGAGGTCTTTCGTTGAAAAAATCCTTTCAAACACTCCTTTATGCTTTGTAGAATAATTCTACATTATCTCCGATCAACAATATGTCATTCACATATATTTATCAGAAATGCTATAGTGCTCCCACTCACTTTCTTGTAAATACAGGCTTCACCGCAAGTCTATATAAAACTATATGCTTTGATCAACTTATCAAAGCGTATATTCCAACTCCGAGATGCTTGCACCAGTCCATACATGGATCGCTGGAGCTTGCATATTTTGTTAGCACCTTTAGGATTGACAAAACTTTCTTGTTGCATCATATACAACTCTTCTTTAATAAATCCATTAAGGAATGTAGTTTTGTTTATCCATTTGCCAGATTTCATAAAATGTGGCAATTGCTAACATGATTCGGACAGACTTAATCATAGATACGAGTGAGAAACTCTCATCATAGTCAACACCTTGAACTTGTCGAAAACCTTTTTGCGACAATTCTAGCTTTGTAGATAGTAACACAACTATCAGCGTCTGTCTTCCTCTTGAAGATCCATTTTAATCTCAATGGCTCGCCGATCATTGGGCAAGTCAATCAAAGTCCATACTTTGTTCTCATACATGGATCTCATCTCAGATTTCATGGCCTTAAGCCATTTCGCGGAATCTGGGCTCATCATCGCTTCCTCATAGTTCGTAGGTTCATCATGGTCAAGTAACATGACCTCCAGAACAGGATTACTGTACCACTCTGGTGCGGATCTCACTCTGGTTTACCTATGAGGTTCGGAAGTAACTTGATCTGAAGTTACATGATCATCATCATTAGCTTCCTCACTAATTGGTGTAGTAGTCACAGGAACAGATTTCTATGATGAACTACTTTCCAATAAGGGAGCAGGTACAGTTACCTCATCAAGTTCTACTTTCCTCCCACTCACTTCTTTCGAGAGAAACTCCTTCTCTAGAAAGGATCCATTCTCAACAATGAATATCTTGCCTTCGGATCTGTGATAGAAGGTGTACCCAACATTTTCCTTTGGGTATCCTATGAAGACGCACTTCTCCGATTTGGGTTTGAGCTTATCAGGTTGAAACTTTTTCACATAAGCATTGCAACCTCAAACTTTAAGAAATGACAACTTAGGTTTCTTGCCAAACCATAGTTCATATGGTGTCATCTCAACGGATTTAGATGGTGCCCTATTTAACGTGAATGTAGCTGTCTCTAATGCATAACCCCAAAACGATAGCGGTAAATCAGTAAGAGATGTCATAGATCGCACCATATCTAATAAAGTACGGTTACGACATTCAGACACACCATTACACTGTGGTGTTCCAGGTGGCCTGAGTAGTGAAACTATTTCACATTGTTTTAACTGAAGGCCAAACTCGTAACTCAAATATTTTACTTCTGTGATCATATCGTAGAAACTTTTATTTTTGTTACGATGATTCTCCACTTCACTCTGAAATTCTTTGAACTTTTCAAATGTTTCAGACTTGTGTTTCATCAAGTAGATATACTCATATCTGCTCAAATTATCTATGAAGATCAGAAAATAATGATACCTGCCGCGAGCCTCAATATTCATCGGACCACATATATCATTATGTATGATTTCCAACAAATCTTTTGCTCGCTCCATTGTTCCAGAGAACGGAGTCGTAGTCATCTTGCCCATGAGGCATGCTTCGCAAGCATCAACTGATTCATAATCAAGTGATTCCAAAAGCCCATCAGCATGGATTTTCTTCATGCGCTTTACACAAATATGACCTAAATGGCAGTGCCACAAATAAGTTGCACTATCATTATTAACTTTGCATCTTTTGGCTTCAATATTATGAAAATGTGTATCACCACGATCGAGATCCAACAAACCATTTTCATTGGGTGTATGACCATAGAAGGTTTTATTCATGTAAACAGAACAACAATTATTCTCTAACTTACATGAATAACAGTATTGCAATAAACATGATCCAACCATATTCATGCTCAACGCAAACACTAAATAACATTTATTTTAGGTTTAACACTAATCCCGAAAGTATAGGGAGTGTGCGATGATGATCATATCAATCTTGGAACCATTTCCAATACACATCGTCACTTCACCCTTAACTAGTCTATATTCATTCTGCAACTCCCGTTTCGAGTTACTATTCTTAGCAACTGAACTAGTATCAAATACTGAGGGGTTGCTATAAACACTAGTAAAGTACACATAACATGTATATCAAATATACCTATGTTCACTTTGCCATCCTTCTCATCCGCCAATTACTTGGGGTAGTTCCACTTCCAGTGACCAGTCCCTTTGCAGTAGAAGCACTCAGTTTCAGGCTTAGGTCCAGACTTGGGTTTTTTCACTTGAGCAGCAACTTGCTTGTCGTTCTTCTTGAAGTTCCCCTTTCTTCCCTTTTGTCCTTTTACTTTAAACTAGTGGTTTTGTTTACCATCAACACTTGATGCGTTTCTTGATTTCTACCTTCGTCGATTTCAGCATCACGAAGAGCTTGGGAATCGTTTCCGTTATCCCTTGCATATTATAGTTCATCATGAAGTTCAACTAACTTGGTGATGGTGACTAGAGAATTCTATCAATCATTATTTTATCGAGAAGATTAACTCCCACTTGATTCAAGCGATTGTAGTACCCAGACAATCTGAGCACATGCTCACTGCTTGAGCTATTCTCCTCCATCTTTTAGCTATAGAACTTGTTGGAGACTTCATATCTCTCAACTCGGATATTTGCTTGAAATATTAACTTCAACTCCTGGAACATCTCATATGGTCCATGACGTTCAAAACGTCTTTGAAGTCCCGATTCTAAGCCGTAAAGCATGGTGCACTAAACTATCAAGTAGTCATCATATCGAGCTCGCCAAACGTTCATAACGTCTGCATCTGCTCCTACAATCGGTCTGTCAACTAGTGGTGCATCAAGGACATAATTCTTCCATGCAACAATGAGGATAATCCTCAGATCACGTATCCAATCCGCATCATTGCTACTAACATCTTTCAACTTAGTTTTCTGTAGGAACATATCAAAAATAAAACAGAGGAGCTAAACGCGAGCTATTGATCTACAACATAGATATGCTAATACTACCAGGACTAAGTTCATGATAAATTAAAGTTCAATTAATCATATTACTTAAGAACTCCCACTTAGATAGACATCCCTCTAATCCTCTAAGTGATCACGTGATCCAAATCAACTAAACCATAACCGATCATCACGTGAAATGGAGTAGCTTTCAATGGTGAACAACACTATGTTGATCATATCTACTATATGATTCACGCTCGACCTTTTGGTCTCAGTGTTTCGAGACCATATCTGCATATGCTAGGCTCGTAAAGTTTAACCTGAGTATTCTGCGTGTGCAAAACTGGCTTGCACCCGTTGTAGATGGATGTAGAGCTTATCACACCCGATCATCACGTGGTGTCTGGGCACGACGAACTTTGGAAACGGTGCATACTCATGGAGAACATTTTTTATCTTGAAATTTAGTGAGAGATCATCTTATAATGCTATCATCAATCAAAGCAAGATAAGATGCATAAAATATAAACATCACATGCAATCAATATAAGTGATATGATATGGCCATCATCATCTTGTGCTTGTGATCTCCATCTCCGAAGCACCGTCATGATCACCATCGTCACCGGCGCGACACCTTGATCTCCATCATACCATCATTGTCGTCTCGCCAATCTTATGCTTCTACGACTATCGCTATCGCTTAGTGATAAAGTAAAGCATTACAGGGCGATTGCATTGCATACAATAAAGCGACAACCATATGGCTCCTGCCAGTTGTCGATAACTCGGTTACAAAACATGATCATCTCATACAATAAAATTTAGCAACATGTCTTGACCATATCACATCACAACATGCCCTGCAAAAACAAGTTAGACGTCCTCTACTTTGTTGTTGCAAGTTTTACGTGGCTGCTACAGGCTTAGCAAGAACCGTTCTTACCTACGCATCAAAACCACAATGATAGTTTGTCAAGTTGGTGTTGTTTTAACCTTCGCAAGGATCGGGCGTAGCCACACTCGGTTCAACTAAAGTTGGAGAAACTGACACCCGTCAGCCACCTGTGTGCAAAGCACGTCAGTAGAACCAGTCTCGCGTAAGCGTACGCGTAATGTCGCTCCAGGCCGCTTCATCCAACAATATCACCGAACCAAAGTATGACATGCTGGTAAGCAGTATGACTTATATCACCCACAACTCACTTGTGTTCTACTCGTGCATATGACATCTACGCATAAAACCAGGCTTGGATGCCACTGTTGGGTAACATAGTAATTTCAAAATTTTCCTACGCACACGCAAGATCATGGTGATGCATAGCAACAAGAGGGGAGAGTGTTGTCTACGTACCCTCGTAGACCGAAAGCGGAAGCGTTAGCACAACGCGGTTGATGTAGTCATACGTCTTCACGATCTGACCGATCAAGTACCGAACGTACGGCACCTCCGAGTTCAGCAAACGTTCAGCCCGATGACATCCCTCGAACTCCGATCCAGCCAAGTGTTGAGGGAGAGTTTCGTCAGCACGATGGTGTGGTGACGATGTTGATGTTCTACCGACGCAGGGCTTCGCCTAAGCACCGCTAGAGTAATATCGAGGTGGACTATGGTGGAGGGGGGCACCGCACACGGCTAGAGGATCAAACAATCAATTGTTGTGTCTCTGGGGTGCCTCCCTGCCCCCGTATATAAAGGAGAAATGGGGGTGCGGCTAGCCAGGGAGAGGGCGCGCCAGGAGGAGTCCTACTCCCACCGGGAGTAGGACTCCCCCCCCCCTTTCCTAGTTGGAATAGGATTCGGGAGAAGGAAAGAGAGAGGGGAAGAAGGAAAGAGGGGGATGGCCCCACTTGCCCTAAACCAATTCGGTTTGGGCCTTGGGGGGCACGCCCCACACTCCCCTTGCTTTCCTCTATTTCCACTAAGGCCCATATAGGCCCATTAAGCTCCCGGGGGGTTCCGGAACCTCCGAGTACTCCCGTAAAATCCCGATTTCACCCGGAACACTTCCGACATCCAAACGTAGGCTTCCAATATATCAATCTTCATGTCTCGACTATTTCGAGACTCATCGTCATGTCCTTGATCACATCCGGGACTCTGAACAACCTTCGGTACATAAAAACATATAAACTCATAATATAACTGTCATCGTAACGTTAAGCGTGCGGACCCTACGGGTTCGAGAACTATGTAGAAATGACCGAGACACGTCTCTGGTCAATAACCAATAGTGGAACATGGATGCTCATATTGGCTCCCACATATTCTACGAAGATCTTTATCGGTCAAATCGCACAACAACATACGTTGTTCCCTTTGTCATTGGTATGTTACTTGCCCGAGATTCGATCGTCGGTATCTCAATACCTAGTTCAATCTCGTTACCGGCAAGTCTCTTTACTCGTTCCGTAATACACTATCCCGCAACTAACTCATTAGTTGCAATGCTTGCAAGGCTTAAGTGATGTGCATTACCGAGAGGGCCCAGAGATACCTCTCCGACAATCGGAGTGACAAACCCTAATCTCGAAATACGCCAACCCAACAAGTACCTTCGGAGACACCTGTAGAGCACCTTTATAATCACCTAGTTATGTTGGACGTTTGGTAGCACACAAAGTGTTCCTCCGGTAAACGGGAGTTGCATAATCTCATAGTCATAGGAACATGTATAAGTCATGAAGAAAGCAATAGCAACATACTAAACGATCGGGTGCTAAGCTAACGGAATGGGTCATGTCAATCACATCATTCTCCTAATGATGTGACCCCGTTAATCAAATGGCAACTCATGTCTATGGTCAGGAAACATAACCATCTTTGATCAGCAGGCTAGTCAAGTAGAGGCATACTAGTGACAATCTGTTTGTCTATGTATTCACACATGTATTATGTTTTCGGTTAATACAATTCTAGCATGAATAATAAACATTTATCATGATATAAGGAAATAATAATAACTTTATTATTGCCTCTAGGTCATATTTCCTTCATGCGAGTCCATCCGTCACACGACCTGTGAACGGGGGTACTCTGATGAACAATATGAAGTGCGTAAGCAATAATATTCACAATTTTATTTTATTACCATAATTTATGTTGAGTTTCATTTATTCATATATATGTATTGACCCCCTTGTTCAAATTAGATGTTTCGGATGCGGGATGAACTCCTAGCACCAGATCGTGTGCGAGCAATTCAAGAGGAATTGGCGGCATTCTTCCTTGACCACGTGATTGCTGAAGACGGAGAATACTATGTGGACCCTGTGTTCATATATAATTAGGAGATTATATTGTAAGAGATAATTATTGTATATATGTAGCTGGTAGTGTCGGATAGATATACAAGAACTTGTTGTTCGACCAATCTCTCGGAGAAGGAGAGGTGATCGATATCACTTCTCTCTGTATGCATATGTTCATGACGATCTTCTGTTTACTTCATTTGCTTACTAGCTAGCGTGTCTAGTCCTCTCTATATATACGTATATATAGCGTCGACCAAGTACGGACATAAGAGAGGACACTTCTCTCTATTAATTAGCTAGCTAACACAATATATGAAACACCTAAATTAAACCCCCAAAAACCCCAACCCCTCCCCCTTTCAAAACAAAAAACAAAAACCCCAGCCCCTGAAATGCTAACACGTGGATGCCTATTGGTCCCGATTAGTGCCACCAACCGGGACCAAAGGCCCTCCTGCCTGGGCTCGGCGCACCGGCCACATGGAGGCCCATCTGTCCCGGTTCGTGTAAGAACCGGGACTAAAGGGTTAGGGCATTAGTAACGACCCTTTAGTCCCGGTTCACAAACCGGGACAAAAGTCCCTTACCAACTGGGACAGATGACCCTTTTTCTACTAGTGATGACACAGACTACCCATAGTGGAGAGTAACTTAGACTAGTAACATGCATGTTACTAGTCTATGTTACTACCTCTATAGCGAGTAGTAACATATGTGTAGTGGCATGCAACACTTCATTTATTAGGTTATAGACTCATCTTCTCTTGGTGACTACCCATAGTGGGGAGTAACTTAGACTAGTAACATGCATATGTTACTAGTCCATGTTAACTACCTCTATAATGGGGAGTAACATATGTGTGGTGTCATGCAACTCTTCATTTATTAGGTTGTAGACTCATCTTGTCTTGGTATGTGTGATGTTACTCATAGTATGAGTAACTAGTTATGTTACTACATGCCTCTCTTTCATCATTAATTACTTGTCAAGTCATCTATTTTGTCTAGATAAGTGTGAGGTCACCATCTATGTTACTCCCACTGTGGGTAGTCCTAGCTATGTTACTCAATTTGTCTCTGTCCTCATTAATTAGCTGCCACATCATCTTTTTTTCTTAGGTGTCATCTATGTTAAACTCTATGTTACTCCCAGTATGGGTAGTCTAAGAAAAAAAGATGATGTAACAGTTAATTAATGAGAGAGACAAATTGAGTAACAGAACTAGTTACTCACACTATGAGTAACATCACACATACCATAATAAGATGAGTCTACAACCTAATGAATAAAGTGTTGCATGACACTACACATATGTTACTCCCCATTATAATAAATGTAGGAGTAACATAAGGTCCAACTCACCAAATTTGCTTATGTGGCAAAGATTTAATGAGGAGAGAGAGATTATTTGAGTAACATAGCTAGTTACTCATAATAAGAGTAACATCACACATACCAAGACAGGATGAGTCTACAAGCTAATAAATAAAGTGTTGCATGGCACCACGCTTATGTTACTCCCCACTATAGAGGTACTCCCTCCGGTCCTTTTTACTTCACGTATGAGATTTGTGTCAAGTCAAACTTTGCAAAGTTTGACCAAATTTATATTAAAAAATACCAACATCTACAATACCAATATACATAATATGAAACTACATTTCACAATGAATTGAACAATATTGATTTGGCATCGTGAATGTTGGTACTTTCTTCCATAAATTTGGTCAAAGTAGAGATACTTTGACTTCAGACAAAACTTATATGCAGACTAAAAAGAATCGGATGGAGTAGTAACATAGAGTAGTAACATCTGCATGTTACTACTCTAAGTCACTCCCCACTGGACAAGTGAAAGGCAGACCCTCTCGTCCCCCGCGTCGCCTCCCCGAGCGAGGCGACCGGGGGCTCCTCCCTTTCCTCCTCCAGCGCTCCATCTCTCCCTTCCCTCCTCCCACCGCCACCAGCGAGCGCCGCCGGGCCTTGCCCGCGTGGTGCTAGCAGCGGCAGGTCTGTCCTTTCCCGCCCGCAGATCCCCCTGCTCGGGCCGTGGTGGCTGGCGGTGCTGCCTTTCGACCAACGGTGGTGTTGTGTGCCATGATGGCTCTCGACGCTACAGCACGGCCGTTGGTCGTGGGGCGGCACGGTGGTGTTGGGGGCTAGCGGCGCCCGCCCGGCCCAGATCTGGGCCTGTTTGGGCCCCATCTGGGTTGGGGCAGGCTGATGGCTCGACACTCGGCGGCGTCGCTCCTTGGTAGTGGGGCAAGGCAGCGGCAGTTTGCGGGCAGTGATCACCTCGTTGGTCAGGAGTTGCAACGAGGTGACAGGGACTCCCCGGGCCCAAGTGGGCCCGGCCAGGCCATCGGGGCCTGGCAAGTCCTCGTCGTCGCGTCCGATCGGCTCCACACATGCGGTGGATGTTGTCCCTTCCCCCCGGTCGAGTGGTGGTCGCTCTTGTGGCCGTTGTCTCCTTTCCCTTTCCAGGCCTCTTGTTGGCAGCTTCAGAGAGATGGCGAGGATGGTTCGGTAACCGTTGTGGCACGGGCTGGTGGGCGGCTGAGTGGGTGGTCCACTACGAAGTGCCTGGTGTGATGGTGGTGGTTGTGGATCAGGAGAAATCCCTGGCGGCTTGCCCGACACCGACACGGTGACGCCTGCGGGCGCCGCCGGACCTTCCTGAAGGGTGTCGGGTATATCCCTTCCCCACTACCCCACGCATATCGGGGGAAACCCTAGGACTTGTTCAGACAACAGCGACGGCATCATCGCATTCTTTCTTGAAGGTGTTGCTTGTGTGTGACGCTTCGGAATGTTGGGGACGCAGTGGTACTTCTCCGGTGGGTGCAGCGGTTGTCAGTCTTCTTCTCTTTGTCGATTTGCCGGTGTCGGCATTTGTTTCTTTTTTTCATTTTAAGCTTGTTTGTGATGCAGTCCCAACGAGTTAGATGTATCGGATGGTTAATTTATATAATATAAAGTGGGGAAAAGTCTTTATCGTCAGTTTCCCCAATGAGTAGTCTTTACTGATCTAAGTTACTAGTGGGTAGTTTGAGCTATCTACCCCTCAACGAGACCCGCATTGAATATGTGGCGGAGGTGTCGATGGACCCTTTTGAATGATCATCAATAATCTCTACCTTACCTAATAATAAAGTAAATTGGATTTTTTTCGTCCGTCATGGCATTTTTCAGAAAGGTCCCTTTATTTCAGAGAATTCAACCCGCAGTCCTGTTTTAAGTTGAAACGAATCATTATTTTCGTATTTTACACAAAAATCTCTGTCTTTTCTTGAAACCAAACCACCGTACGGATTTAAGTCACACCCGAACTGTTATTTTACATTTTTTAAACCCCCTAATGTTTTAGGTAATTCATTCGCGGATCATATTTAAGTCAAACAAATGCTTTTTAAAATCATCCATATCTTTTAAACCATAACTCCGATTTGAACATGTTATATATAAAATTTGATTAGAAAAACATGTAGAATATGAATATGAGATTATTTTTACCTGTTAAGTATTTTTAAATATTATTTTAGAATATATTTGATTCAAAGCAAATGATTTTTTAAATTATCTGTATCTTTTAAACCGTAACTTCGATTTTTAACATATTATATATAAAATTTTATTAGAAAACTGTGTGGAATCTAAATATGATGTTAATTTTACCTGTTAAATATTTTTAAAATATTGTTATGAAAGCAAACTTATAATTTATAGTGCAAGATCCGTTTTTTTATACCGGCGGTGATCCAGATTGCAAATAAACACCCCATTATAACCATATAGGGAAAAGAAAATATCGATAACTACACATGCATTCCTCTGAAAAATGTCGCAGGGGAAAACAATAAATTTCTCATTGCGAGAGTGAGAGAAAGCGAGCGAGAGAGAGAGGGAGGGAGAGGGAGGAGAGATGAAGAGAGAGACGCCTTAGGATTAACCATATTCAACACACGCTTTTTATTGTTTTGTGTGAACACCGAGGCCATCACTGGCGAGGGTGAGAAGGAGGATAAGCGGCAGCACAAATATGATGCCTCGCAAAAATAAAAGAGATGGACCTATTGTGGTCTTGAGTGATGGTTGTTGAGTTAAGAGTGTGTTATGTTTTCTCTCCCGTTGCAACGCATGGGCTCTATTGCTAGTACTAATAAACCAGTGATTGCTTCTGGTTGTACGTCGCCGGCCTTTTTGCAAAAAAGCCCTTGTGATTTTGGATATTCAACTCGCAATCCTTGTGATAAATCAACCTGAACGGGTGCTGGGAGAGAAAAGAAGAAAAGAAAAAACATAGCCCAGCCACCCGCACGCCCCGGCTCAATCTCCACCTCCAGATCGTCCCCACCTCCTGCCACACCCGGCCTGCCTCACTGCGGGCCGCCGGCCCACCCCCAACGTCGCTGCGCGCCACTACCGCCATCCCTGCCGGCGCACCTGCCTAAGTCAGGACATCAACCAAAAGAGGATGAGATATATGGGTCATCTTTGGCCATGAGAAATAAAGGAGGATCCAAAATAAGCAGCATGCGTGATATGCCCAACTCGGGGAGCGCTCCTCTTCGGCGCCCTCAGCGCCCGCTAAGGTAGTTGGCGCTCGAAGGAGCGCGGTAGTGGGCCGGCCCAGTATTGATCGCACCAGATGCTCAAAAAACAAACGTACGAAATGTTGCAGCGGGTGAGACTCGAACTTGCACGCAACTGCTGACGGACTTGGCGCTTCTACCACTACACTAGGATGGTGTTGTGTTATATGCAAGTAAACAGTCCTATTTGACCATGTTTGAGCCCCAGAACAAAAATATTTCGAAAAGGGAGGAAAATTTGAACAAGAATTCACAAATTTTAAAAAAGTTCGTCGATTCTGACAAAAGGTCACGGTTTTCTAAGAAATTTTCACAAAAAGATCATCAATTTTTCAAAAAAGTTCACCGGATTTTGAAAAGGTTCATCAATTTTGAGAAAAAATCACGAATTTCAAAAAAGTTCACCGAATTTTGAAAAAGTTCATCGATTTTGATTAAAAAAAGTTCACGGGTCTGAAAAAAGTTCACGGGTCTGAAAAAAGTTCACTGATTTTGATAAAAGAGTTCATGAATTTGGAAAAAGTTCACCCGATTTTGAGAAAAAGTTCACAGATTTAAAACAAGTTCATCGGTTTTGGTAAAAAAGTTCATCGATTTTGGAAAAATTTCACAAATTTTGAAAAAGTTCATTAATGTTGAAAAAAAGTTCACCAAAAATTGAAGAAAGTTCATTGATTTTGAAAAAAAGTTCACGCATTTGAAATAATGTTCATCAATTTTGAAAAAAAGTTCACAAATCCGAAAAAAGTTCATCAATTTTGAAAAAAGTTCTTGGATTTTGAAAAAAAATCATGAATTGAATAAAGGAAAAGGAAAAGAAAAAAGAAAAAGGGAAAAAGAAAAAAATTGAAAAACTGAAAGAAAAAAGAAAAGAAAGTAGAAAAAGAAGAAAAGGGAACAGTCATCACGAAAGGGCTTCGTGGTCGGGTGGTTACTGGAGTTTGTCGAGACCAAGAGATCCCTAGTTCGACTCATCACACACGCGGAGTAGGGGTGTGCGCCGGTTTGCGATTAACACAGTAACGGGCGCAGCGGGCGCCGAATAGGCGGCGAGCTCCAAGGCAGGGTGGCTGCTGTTGCTGTTTGACTCCCTGGAGAAAACATGTGAGAGAGATTAGAGAGGGAGGATGAAAAGGGAAATGCCGAGGAAGAGAGAGAGGAGGAGACGGACGGGTAGCTGGCTGTCCTGCTGGAGGAGGCTCGGGGCAGAGGAGCTACTCTCCCGGCGCGGTTGGAGGTGGCAGGGAGGCAGCACGGGGCGGCTGCTCTCAACCAGATGAAGAGAAAAAGGGGATTTTGCTTTGAGTATGAATGAGAAAGGGAGAAGAAACGGGATAAGAAAGTGTGGAGCCTTACAGATAAGAGATGGGACTGTGTTTCCTAAAAAAAATAGAGTTGTGTATTCCCTTAAAGAAAAAGAGACAGACTGGGTAGTGCATATCTACAGGGACATAAAACCCAATAACGGTGGCGTCAATGGCGCCTCCTCGCGCATGCCACGTTAGCAGAGGTGCACTGTGCGACGCAGCCAATGACGAAAGAGGGCAACGCTCAGTCCTTTCCTCCTCGTTGGCGCACGACCCGATTGGATCGTTTCCTTCCCAACGAAGGCAGGTCCGCAAATGTCACATGTGCACGTCTTCCTCTCCCCCACACGCCGTCGGCCGCAGCTGCCTCCTCCTCTTCCCGCTTGTCTCACTCCTCTCGCTCAAGAAGATCCGCGGGACACTGCTCTGCCTCTTCTCTCTGCCCGCGGTGCATCCCCTCTCCTCTCATCCTCCCAGCCAGGGTTGTCGCCGCCGCCCCCATCCATGAATCCGGACTCGCCGAGGTGGCTAGCAGGGGCCCTAAGGTCGATGGCGCCGAGGAGGTGCAGAGCGATTTTATCATGCTAGGTCGAGGGGCGGCCGAAGCGAGTTGGCCATGGATATGGCCGTCTACGGCGCCGTCGTCAGACAGAGAAGGGGAGGGAGGGTGAGATGAAGAGAGGAGGGAGACGGAGACGGAGAGCCCATGGAGAAACTCCACCAAGAGCAGATCTGGCCAACGGTGATAAGGCGGCGATGCCCCCCTCCACCTTCGTGCAGTCACCTAGGTACGCATCCATCTTCCTTCTCCCCTATGCATTTGTTGTTTCTTGCTAATTTATTGTACACTGCTCTGTCTCTCTGACCCTTTCAATTTGGCCTTGCCTTGTGCTTGCTTGTACCTATTCGACTCAAAAGGCTGAAGAGTTCAATGGCAATACATTTTACTCCAATATCAATACTTGTTCTGCAGCTAATTTTGGAGTTTTACTAATCAGGAGGTGTTTCAGGAAATTGATATTGGCCATCCAGCAAATGTATTTTGCACAAAATTTATCTAGGAAGCATCTGATGAAGTATTAGTTTGAGAAGCAGGAGATGATGAGGTACGGCCTTTTCCAGTATATGTTTTCACTTATCTTTCCCAGTTATTCTTAGGCATCCTTTCAGGAGAGGTTCATTTTTATTTTTGAGGTTCGTGTTATTAATTTGTCTCATTTAAGTGGCATAGGGTGCATGGAAATTTCTATGAAACTAGCTGCAATTTATTAATGTCACTCAAAGAGGGCCAAGCAAAGGTTTGAGTGACAATGTGCAACCCCTTCCTGCTAATTTCAACTGTGTCATGAATTCTTGTGTTGCTGCTATTCTGAAGGGTGACATGTCATTATTGTTGATGATTTAGTGCATTCTAGTGGAACTCTTAGAAAATGCCAGGTTATAATTCCGTTACAATCGCTGATGGGTACAGTCTTGTGCCATCATTTCAAGTTGTCGGACCAAAAACTTAATGCCCTTCAGAATTCAAATTTTACCCGAGTCCACATTTGATAGTATTACCAGCAGGCTTAGTCATGTAAAGTTAAGACGTTCAATTTCATTCCTTCTCCAAACCTGGTAATAGAGTATGTGGCATGCGAATTTTCATGTTGTGGGTCAATTTGGTGTGACATATTTACTTCGTATCATTGTTCAGTGAAATGGAAGTAATACATTTCAAGTGTCAATTATGATGCTACATGTGACTTATAGTCGCATATACTGTGTTGTTCCTTTTTGCCCCATGAGTATTTATGTTCTGTTCATTCTGCAGAAAGTTTTGGCTGCTTATGTTGTCGCAAAAGTTACTGCTCATGTCACTCAAACTGTGTTCCCCAGTCAGCCGTATGAACAGTTCATGACCGTGAATTCTGGTAATTGGTGATTTCTCAATGTTCCCTAATTTTCAGCTAGGCAAACTTCACTTTGCTCATTCTTTCTCTTAATTCCAGCTGGGCCAGGTGAGCAGTTTGATTACTTCTGGTGGAGTACACACAAGACAATCTGCAGAATACATTCATGAAGATGATGACACCCTTCTAATCAAGCTTGGAGACGGCACCGTGAGCTGCGACACTCGCTTCATGCTTCGAACTGACAAGCGGGCCACCCATGAAGACGAACTGGTCATGTTTCGCCACCACGCCAACATCCAGGAAGGCGACATCTGCACCTTCCATTTCAAGCGCAAGGAAAGGTGTTGCCTCTCCCTCATCATCCATTGTCTCTAGATGTAACGCCTCAGTAGCACATATGTGTGTATATATGAACCATCTATCGTCTTTAGCTTATCTCTAACACTTAATAATCCTGCATTGTGGCCTGATGAAATTTGCTTTTCTTTTGGAGACCGCTTGTTTTCTGGAGCATCTTAGACTTTGATTTCAATTCAATGTTGTGCTCTATCATCCATCTTATAAGACAGTCACCTATCTGATAATATGAACCTATTACCTTGCTATGCTTGCTATGCCTCATGATTGAATACTTTTCTGCCAAGCTTGTATTAACTCTATTCATATTTACAACTGAGCTAATCTGACACGCATATATGCATGTTTACAACTGCGCCACCAAGGCAGGTGCGCAACGGACCGCATAGGAGGCGCACCCAGGGCGCGCCCCAGCCACTAGTGTGGTGCATAGGTAGCATAGATGACTGATGCACCCGTACACACATAAAAAACATATAGCCTGCACATCCAATCAAATATAAAATTGTCTCTAATCCCTGTTCGTAGAAGTGCAATAAGCCACCAACGCTAGAATACAAACGTTTATATGCATTGACAATAGATTCTTTAGTTGATCTTAGATGGACATGTATCAGATCAAGAAAAGAATATGTTTATTGTACACTCATTAATCTGTCGATGGCTATTATTAACTTAAACTGCAAGCCAAAATGGCTGCACAATTTTGGAAAGGGACTGCGAAAAAGAAATAAGACATTATTGCACAAAACAACAGTATATTCTGATGCTTATATGCATTGCAATTAAATAAATTTATGAGTACCTCACATGCTCTATTTATGATGCAAAGTCTAATCATTTTATTTTTGATCCACAACAAATTTCTACATTCTAGAAAACTCTCATGGATGCCAAGGAACAAAGAAGGAAAACAGACAAGAGAGCGATACACACGGATGACCAAAGAAGAAGAAAACATGAAAAACTGAAAAAGCATAAAGAAACCTATCAACAAAACAAAAGAAATGAAGATTCACTCAAGTTGTAAAAAAAATATACCCAATGAAGAAAGAAGTATGCAAATATGGAGCCAACACAAAAAGGCAAAAAATGCACACGAGAAAGGCAGAAATATGCAAATATGCATTCAAAGCAATAGAAAGATAGAATAGAGCAAACTAAATCTAGCTATGGATTGAGCGCAACGGACTAAGCAAAAGATTCAATTGCGATGAAGAATCTTGCATATGTAAATGAAAAGAAGTATTGCTTGTACGATATTTTTATTACCAGTACTGTAATATAAAGATAGGGTGTTCATCCAATTTTATGGCTATGATTTATGTCTCATATTATAATCTAAAGAATTTTATTGTTAATTCATCCATCCTTTTTGTCATCATCAAACTTAACCTTTACCTAGCCAACCTAATTCATGGCAATTGGTGTTTGCTCCGTTGTTAAGCATGCTTCTGATAATTAAGCCGTGATACTGTTTTAATTTTTAAGTGATAAACAGACAATAAGTTTCATTTTCCTAGAAAATCCCCTATAGTTTTCGGTAATTAACCCGCAATACTATTTTAAGTGACCTGAAGAAAAAGTTTTAATTCTTACAGAGTTCCCTACAGTTTCTGAAAATCAACCCATAGTCTGTATCATATGTTTTTCAAAAATCTTCATATCTTTTCAATCACAATTTCAATTCTAACATGTAATATATGAAATTTGATTAAAAATGTGCAGAAACTGGATATGACGTTATTTTGCCCATTCAATAGTCAAAATGTTGTTTAGAGTGCAACCATCTATAATCACGCATGCACGCGACAACAAAACCTTGCAAGGAGAAAATAAAATAAATTAAGGGCGTGTGTGTCTTTTTACTCCCGTTGCAACACACGGGCTCTTTTGCTAGTTTATTGTTAAAGGGTAGGTGCTAGAGTAATTTTTTGGTAACTCTATCAAAGAAAAATTATTGGGGGAGAGAAGAACTGCTGGAGATACTCTTGTTACTATTCTCATCAAAAGAATAACATCAGTTTCTCTCACAAAAGACGCAATAGATTATTACAGGATGCAGTGAGCAAACCAATTTCTAAATTTCTAGAAGCTAAGTTCCATACGACCAAAATTCAGCCCAATTTTTTGAGGAAAACATTCTGCTCAGTCTATCAAAACTGTAGAAAAGAATCAGTCTGCCATGTATCTTTTTGCTAACACTTCCGTCTTGTATTAGTTCCGAATCTCGCAAAACTCCCTGCAATCTTCTGCACTCCACACGGAATTGTCGACATCTGAGAGCAATGTGCGAACAGAGAGCAGTTAGCTAACACGTCACTACAAGAAAACGTAGCTTGGAAGCTGCAAATAAATACTCCCTCCGCCCCAAAGTAAGTGTCACTATAATATGCATAGGCTGAACTTCGATAGATGAAAGATGCTATAATATGCTACTATTAATACATAGATGAAAGATGTACTCCCTCTGTAAAGAAATATAAGAGTGTTTAGATTACTATTGTAGTGATCTAAACGCTCTTATATTTCTTTATGGAGAGAGTAACATGGAAACTTTGTACTTTTAACAGAGGCTGAACTGAGAAAATAACATGGAAACTTTGTACTTTTATTGGAGCAGTGACTAACCCTCTCTTACATGCGTCGTATCTGTGAAGGTCCCAAAGGTGCTTCAAAGAACACTAGTCTTTTTATATATGCTTATAACAAGATGTAGTCATTACCAAGAACTACACCCAAAACTGATCCGTGTATGGGGTACAAACAAGTTCAACATGTAACAGGCTAAAATGATTACTGAGAAGGAGCCATACCTGATTTGAAGTGGAAACAAAACACATCGATTTTTTCAGAGTAGCTTGGATTGAAGAATTTCAGATCTAGAAAGTTGAAAAGCGACACCTAGCATATTAGATGATTGAGATCTATAATAGGGGAGCAAAGAAAATTATTGGGGAGCAAAGAGTTCTTACAATATTGGTAAAAATGATTACCTGGAACACTGAAGGAGCACTGTTGCTGCATTCCGAATGCTCAGACAAAAATAAGAGTGTCACATTTCAGTATCTTTCAAATGAGAGATCCATCGTAATTCTCTTTGGGTAATGATGGTATAGGTCAATATTTGACTCTGGTGGAATATTTCTCAGTTGCCAGAAGAAACTACTTCAGCAAAAGAAACGCCTGATGGCCTGAAGATGTCGTTCTCTCTGACTACTCTGTTGAAGTCAAGCTTGAAGGAACGTGAACTATATGTCTTGTTAAGCAAACTTATCGGGATCCTCAGAGTTTGCTTTCGCCTGCCTTTCCCCTTTACAAATATCCTAAAGCTACCCTCATCTTCATTCTTCATGCTGCCTCCCAGCTTCGTTCCACCAATATCAAATATGCTATCTCCTGGCTTGTCAGGATTAAGTGCAGCATTAACAGCATCCTTTAACTCTTTGTCATGTTCCTCTCCCAAAAATTTATTGCTGATCAAATTACCACTGCATACCTCCACAGGGACCTCCATTTCCTCCCTTACTGCAACCATATTGCTGTCCAGCGAAGGTCCTATACTAACAACAGCTGCATCAGATAGAACATGTGTATCTGCTAAAGACTGAGAAATAGTGTCAGCAACATGTGGGCTGGGGGTGTAAGTGACTGGATGATTGTTTGACCATGCTGGTCCAGGCACAAACTCAGATGCAGCTGGGCTCATGTAAGGTTGCCATCCATAATGGTTAGGGCGAAAAATAGTGGTGTTCATGGGAAATGTGCTGCTTGGAACCATCTGCGGTTGACTATATGGTGGATAAAGAAATGGCACATGATGCAAGAGATTAGGAGACCGAGAAGCAGGAGGGTACAAATGATGTGGGGATGTGCACAGCGGAGGACCGTTTGGCACCATATTTGAATGTCCAGGATGCATGGAGACATTCATAGGCCAAGGGCCGACACCTGGAACAGCACCTGGTGGTGGGAGACCGACACTTACAGCAAGTGGGCTAAGGATAGCTGGAGGAGACGGATTGAATGGAGGTGCAGCAGCAGATAGCTTCTTATTAGACATCTCTCTTATATCAATATTACTTAGAAGCAAGTCAGGCTTTGACTTCTCACTTTCAACACCTCCAACGCCTCCCTGCATACTTGTTGTATGTGCTGAAACTGTAATAGGTTCACTATTAGTAGGTAGAGATTCTTCTAGAAATTGTATGCCAGACTTTCCACTATTTTCAGCTTCTGTGGGTACTGTTGAATCTGAGAACTCAGTGGCTGCACCAAAATTGTCACTACTTGTTGGTTCTTGATCTTTGTTATTACTGAGTAAGGTCATGTCTGTCTTAATATCTGCAGGGCCACCGCCAGAAGGTTTCTCAGTATTTGATGTTAATTTATCTGGTAAACTATCTTTCCCCGTGTCGTCAATCTCATGTTCCCTATGTGACTCTTCTCTTTGTTCTGAATGCTGCATTTCTGTTGGCACAACGCTTACCTCTTTGGAATTATTGGTACTTGAGGACACGGACCTCTGGTCCACTTGAACTGTATCTACCAAGGAATCCTTCATTTCTTGTGCGATAATTTGACCAAGTGATGGTTGCAGTACATCATCTTTAGGTTTTTGTATTTGAGTCTTGGCTATTGTACCTGGACGTGCCAATGCAACATCTTTGTATGATGGTGGGTTTCCGGTACTTTCAACCCAAGGTCCATGTGGCTCACTTCCTTTCAGATCTGCCGAATGATTGTGTACATGTGAATAAGCTATTTGGGATTCTTCTTTACCACCCATCTGCTCTGTGAGCCTAGAAGTATCTTGCACTTCTGAGGATGCTGTCCCTGGCTTAATCCGGTAGGTCATAGCCTTGTATATCTTACGACCAAACCTGGCACTTGATGTCTGGACTTTCATATGCTGCTGAGGATCTGCGTATGCTGCAGGTACAATAGTTTTCTTCTTTAAGAAGTAATAACGGTTATTTGAATAGGAATTCCTTGGCTTATATTGGGAAGCATCTGTCGGAGCATGATTGTCAGGGTCATACGTCCTTCTGATGGCAGGACGGTAATGCTTTATCTGTTTTCCTAAAACTGCAGCTGTTTTAGGTCTTTGAACAGGCTGCCAACCATCATCCTGTTCTTCATCAAAAACTTCCTCAGGTGAACTGATGTTCACCTCAGCTCTCTCTACCAGTTGTTCAGAAGGTGGTGAAGCCTCCACGGATAAAGGACTCTCTTTAACCTCAGTTTCAGGAATATCCATGATCTTAGCACTATCATCTTGCAATGGCCCCTTAATTCGTTTTTCCTCGTCTGTGATTGCAATAGCAGAATCTCTTGGAGATATATCAGGACTTTCTATGTTTGAATTCTCACTCGAATGTGATAAAACCTGACAGGACGAGTATACAATGAATAAATTCTGCCATGTACAGTAATGCTAAAATACTAAATGTCAAGTTACTTGAGTGATAACATGAATGCTTTCATGGAAGAAAAATGTAGTGTAACTTTTAGCATTGTGGAAAAAGGAAACCAGGTTCATTGAGTTCCAGATATACAGGAAGGGCCGGAATTGTGTAGGTAGAAATCATATTGGTAACACTACAGAATAAATGAGAGCCACCGGCACAGGTTCAATCCACGAAAGATACAAAATATTATTGCATGTTATCTACTTAGTCATTATGTAAACCGAAATATACTATTTTGCTGCCTGTTAACTTTGTTGTGAACAATTGTAAGTCTCCCTTTTTCTCTTCGAGAAACTGACCAATTGCACTATGAGTTAAATATTCATTTAATACTAGTATTACACTATGGTAACCATCTCGCAGCTCTTATTTCTCTCTGCCTTAGTTAAACTTGTTCCTTAATGAGAACATAATCATTATCTTGAAAACAATTTTAGCCGAAGTAAAAATTAGCAACTAACCTTTATGCTTGAGTACCTCCTCTTGCCTGATTCAGAATCTCTTCCTCTGTTTTCTTTGTTGGGATTGATGTAATCAAGAAGATCAGATACACTGCAAGGGCAAACAAATACAGTTACTATAGCATCTGTATAGTCCAAAACAGTGTACATTATCCAAATATCTATGATAACTGATACCAGATTATGTGCTGTGCACTAGCTAGCACAACACAATAGAAGTTTCTCTAGGATTAATTTTGCTTTCATTGGCAGAACTAAATCGCACCTTAGGTGTCCTTTACTAGCTATTGATGCATCGGGTTTTCGGGTTCCATTGCGGGCAGCTTCTTGTTGCTCAATTACTTTTGATTCAAAGTATTCAAGCCAGGCTGCAGCATCCTGTAACGTGGAAGGCAACAATATTAAGATTGTCCTTGCAAATAATTGAAAAGGGAATGGTTCTCTTCATATAGCTAAGGTAATAGTTCAAGTGGGAAAAGAATCGAGGTACTTCTGTTACTAACTAGATGCCATTTGGGCATTGACTGGCTCTCAAATGCACAATTAGTATTACAGAAGTACTTTGATGGAAAATCTACTAATATTATCTTCATATTTAAAATAAAATACATTAGTTTATATTACTGCTCAAAGTTAATTCTTTTATACTAAATGTATTCTAAAATGACATCCATTGGTAACAGAGGGAGTAGGTTTTCAGCATTACAATAATATCATTTAGTAGAACTGTAGAAGTAAACCTGAGTCCGAAGATCATCTGGTCCAAGCTTTGCACGAAGAATTTGCAAGGTTGTCTGCTCATGCTGAACACTCAACGAATAAGCTTCCATCAATGAGAGAGCAATGGCGATAGCATGGTAGCTTGCAGCAGTCTACACAAAACAGAAGAATATGTCACTTGAATCTAACAGTTAATCATGGAAAATGATAAAACAAAACACTTATTTCTGGCTCTGAAATGCATCGAGGCACTTTTGTGTTTTCTTGAGTTGTGGAACATGCAAGCGACTACTTCTCCCATGCTCCCGTCATTCTC
Source organism: Triticum dicoccoides (assembly GCF_002162155.2). Lineage (NCBI taxonomy): Eukaryota > Viridiplantae > Streptophyta > Magnoliopsida > Poales > Poaceae > Triticum > Triticum dicoccoides. The sequence continues at coordinate 545,488,889 of NC_041384.1, forward strand.
GGACGATGAGCCAGCACGGACACCCTCCGTCACTTCCTCAACTTAGTCCTCCGCACGCAACTTGGCGGGGCATCCAACACCGTTTACCCTGCCGCCGCGCTGGTCGCCAGGGGTGGGGCTGTGCATCCTAGGCCACTTGCGCAACAGCCGAGACCACCCCCTCCTCAACCGGTGCAGCAGTCGCCACCCCCGTCGCCGCACTAAGTGGCTAGGGACACGGGTGGTGCTGCTAAGCTTCATGCACTAGCCAATGCAACCAAAAGTCCGAACTGATGAAAAAGGCTAGGCAATCCACATATACACTTCAACAGGTGCGACCGGTGCTGGCCACCCGCAGGGCCAGAGAGGTCTTCCCCGGAAGCCTCCACGGCGAACCGGAGCATGAAGAGGACGCGGCTTCCATGACGTGAGGTGGTGCTATCCGCTCAGCCGACTGCGTCACTAGCGCTGGCACCTCCGGTAGTCTGGCTCCATCCAGCTCTTTGAGCTTGGACCGGGTGGTAGCGGTGCCCGTGCCGTCTCTTCGGGCCACTCACATGCTCATCTTTCATGTGGCTGTAACGGCTAACCCCATTGTTGCAGGCGGCGAGTGGGCCGACCCATGCCCATTCTTATTGGTCCGGAAAGGCACATCCTTGGCTATTGTCGGTACAGCTCGCATGCTTGACATGATCAAGGCCAAAGCCAAGCAATGGGTGTCGACGGGTGCGAGGGGTCTGGCAGCTTTGCTCCAAGTGTTGGCCGTGTATAGCGATTAGAGGGATCGTGCTGTAATTAAAGGGTGTTGCCCTTCTTAGGGCTTCTACAAACTCTTCTTTCTACCAATCCACTGCGACACAAAGCTTTTACCGAAAAAGGGTTTCCCCCCGCTTTGTATTCCAAAGCAACCAACACCATGCACATAGCATTGCTAGGGCAAGCAGCACATCAAGCCCAAAAGAAAAAGAAGAAACAAATGCCAACAACGGCAGCTCGACAAAGCGCGGATGACCCGCCACCGTTGCGCCCTCCGGAAACAAACCACCACAGCCCGAGGCTCCGATCCGCCACGTACCAAGCAGCACCTCCAAGAAGGGATGCGACGCCAACGACGTGCCCGGACATGTCCTAGGGTTTCCCCCGGCACGCGGAGGGAAGTGGGGGATGGCTACCACCGACACCCTCCAGGAAGGAATGGTGGCACCCGCCGGTGTCACCGCATCGGAGCCGGACAGACCGGTACTGAGTGCACTAGGCCAACATATCGAAGGGTCCCTATCCAAACCTGTTTAGGAGAAGACGCAGTCAACCCAATAGATGTGTAATAGTTTCCTCCACCTTATCACAGAGAGGACATTTTGTGGGGTGAGGTAGGCCTCGGCGTAACCAACCGAATGCTTCCCATAGTAATCCTGATGTAGTTCCTTGGTTATGCAAGTATCCAGCTAACTTGAAGCTCCATGCATGTACCTGATACGTCTCAAATATATCTATTTTTCCAAGCACTTTTGCTATGATTTTGTCCTCTTAACTTCCCGACGTTCTTTATGCACTTTTGCCATGATTGTGTTACATCTATTACATATTTGATTTCATCCATGCGACGTCCATTATTCACTCCCATGCCTACGCTTTTCATACTTGTTGATCTCTTTACGTTACTCTTGTTCTTGGCAACTGCCGGGAATTGCTGCTTTTGTTACTATTTCCACAGCCACAACTACAATCACTGCATCGCTTTTTCTACTAATAGATTATGTCGAGCAAGTATTCTTTTTCAGGTGTGGTTGAATTGACAACTCAACTGCTAAGGATTATAAGTATTCTTTGGCTCCCCTTGTGTCAAATCAATAAACTTGGGTTGTAATACTTTCCTCAAAGATTGTCGCGATCCCCTACACTTGTGGGTCATTAATACCACACCAATGTTGCTCATCATGATTCTACAATTTTTTTGAGATTAGAACCACGGATGTGCACACCACAATGAATGCACATACCGTGTGGCAACATGAGGGGACAACCTTGTAAGCTCATATCTAGAATTGTGGAGGCCAGGAAAAATCTCCGGCTGCAAGGAGCGTGAGGAAGTGCTTTCCCATAAGGCGGATTTATGTGAGGGCCAAGGCAAGCAAGAAAGACTTGAAATCTAATGCGTGGAATCATACTCCCATATCGTTGACAGATTTTTTCGTCGTGTCCTAATAGCGGTACTAGAATGAGTACATGGATTTGTAGTCGCGGGAACGTCACGTCAAGCTACTGGTGCATCTAGAACAAAGAATGGGACACACGATATAGCGAGGTTCAAGCCCCCAAGGTGGGTGAAAGCGCAACTTCCTGCCTTACTATTTTTCTTATATGCGGGGATAATACAAGGGATCGATTACA
>NC_041384.1:545491412-545572848 GCF_002162155.2 Triticum dicoccoides
CTCGGTGAATTGTGGTCTATGTTTTTAAGGCGACGCCTTACCGCCTTAGGGAGGGGGGCGCTTTGGCGCCTAGACGGGCGCTTTGGACGCCTAGGCGCCCAAAGCGGTCGATTTTCCAAAGCAGAGGGGGAGCGCTTCGACGCCTAGGCGTCGCCTTAGGGACGCTTTAAAAACATAGATTGTGGTAACTCGACGAGATATGCCAGGTCTCGACGGGAAGCGTCGAAATCTCTACATGGTGTATAGGATCTAGGCTATGCGAAACCGGATCTTGGCCTTATATAGCACTGCCATGGCGGTCGCCATGTCAGTGCCATCAGACATGTAGGTGGTAGGAGTCCGGACTGGTATTGATATCAAAACATTCAGCCTTTCCTACGTATCCTATAGGGATTCCTTATATGTCGCATGGTAAGTTTCCTCCTTGGTCGATGATGCCTCTCTTGGGCTCTGTGGCCCATACCCTGGCCCAGAGGGGTCCAATGATGCAATCTTGACAGCCCCTAGCCTTGCATAATTTGACTTATCATCGACATATGTCTGTTGGACCTAACACAGCTCGTTCCTGATTGTTTTGACAATAGCTTGTTAAGTCATTGAAGGCATCCACTTAAGATTTTTTGATGTGTTGTCAAGTCAACAAGTATGATTTGTAAAGTGGCACGAAATGAACATCATTCACATTTAATAATTATTCTAAGTGTACATTTCACCCTAAAATAACAAAAGCATGCCATTTGCCATAAGTTTTTTTTTTATGTTGAGAAAGACAATTACCTGGATATGATCAGGCCCAAGTAATCTCTGGTTGCATTTTAAAGCTTTGTGCAAGTACCTAAGAGCTACATGCACATTCCCCAAGCCTTCCTCCATCATGGCTACATTAATATATGTCGCAGCTGTGTTTGGATGAGATGGTCCGCATGTAAGATGTAGAAGATATAATGCACGCTTGACGTACCTAATTTGCACCAAAGGTTAATTTTTTGTAGACACTGTAGCAATGAATCTAAATCATTAGGGTCATACACTGCAAGGAGTATCAAGAGGATAGCAGGTATAGCACATTGTTTATTCAAACCTTAGATTTTTCCCATATTGCAATAGCTTTGATATCTATGAAATAACCTTCAAGACAAGCTCATGCACAGGTAAATAAACAGTTATTGAATCTTCAGTCTTTAAAGACATATGACCTTAAGGGAATTATGGTCCATCCTCGATAAGAGTTTTACATGACATCAATTAATAATTTAATGATTTGAGGCTAGAAGCAAATACCATACCATTTTTACCCTCTGCAACCTCACCCAAGAATAAGAAAGATAATACATATGCTTGTGGTTTAGCTACAATATCAGGGAATCATATCACTACCTAAGGATTCACTTAGCATTTATGAGTTTATAAGCGTTAGCATTAGGTTTGATGGTTATATGTTGATGGCATTCATGCAAGGGTCTAGTTATATTATTTCAACTGTTGTAATTAACAATAATGGAGTCAGAGCTGAGAGATAGCATCTCAGACACGAAACCACACTACAAAGAAATTGGAGACTCAGAAGACTAAGCAGCTAGTTCCTACTCACTTTTAGCATTATTATCATAAGACAAGATTAGTTTTTTAATCCAAACAATAAAGCATAGAGAGAGAGAACCAAATATGCACATTTGACATAATAAGTTTGCGAAAAAAACAGCTATGACCTGAGAAGATAGTAAATATATTCTTGGCAGCAATAGCAAGACTATTTAATATGGCAAAATTCATCAGCATGACATAGCACTTTGCTAGATAAAATACCCTAAGGGAGGTCTCCTACTCTTTTGGATATATGTAACTTTTCTTCAACTTACACCTGGAATGACTATTTTCTCAGCCCTTGTGAAACTGTAGATTTGCTGCATGAATAAAACAAGAGTATTTCATAAACTGAACTTACTTCAGAGCCAGTTCTGTATGCTGTAAACGATAGTAGAAAACAGCAAGGTCTCCGTAACTCTTCATCGTATCAGGATGATCAAGCCCAAGTTCCCTCTCATTGATATCTAGGGCCTTTTGCTGATATATTGTAGCCTGCAATTTTCAACTTCACTAGTTATTAATATGCAGAAAAACTTAAGATCTGCTGATGTTAACGTAACTCCTAAAACTGGAAGAAAATCACACTTTTATCAGAATTTGTACTGTATTCTTCCCTATATGTTCCTTCGGTGTTATAGTTAGTGTAATCCAAAATTATAACACCTTTAAGTATCCTTCACTCAGTGTAACTGAAAACTTGCTTAGCAGAGAATGCTAAAAGTATATATTATTTCTGAGTTTACACAAATATCTACATGAAGAAAGTGCAATGGCACAAGTCTTTCTATCTCTGACGTTCAACAATTCCTCACTTAACTAAACAGTGCTATCACTTCAATTGTCTTCAAAATATGCATAGCAATTATTACAAACTATCTGCTGTGCACCTGAATTACCATTTACCTGATTAAAATCACCAGTGTGGTACAAAACAACAGCTAGAAGGCTATAAGCTCCAGCCGTCATTCGATGATAGGGACCACACACCATTATGAGCTTGGCAAGAGCCTACATTCATAGATAAAATAATTTATGAGTTCCCAAGATATGACAGATAAGGAATTGTAAAAAAAGAAATGCACAAGATTTTACAAGGTACCTTGGTTCCATAATTAACAGCATCTTCAAGTTTACCCTTGTCAAGAGCCGTTTTGGAGGATTCTAGAAGTTGCCTTCCATCTGCAGATGAGCATGCAACTTGCTGCATTTTTAAAAAAACACGTCAGTTGTGTTTATGTGCCACTCATTTATCTAACAAGTTCTCAAAACACTGATAGCCATATGTGATGATCAAGCCATGACAGCACAATGTGATTTTTGTACAGTATGATAAAAACAATTGAACTGAGGAAAATACTTTTACCTTATGTACGGGGACAAGGCTAATAATGTCCTGTTTGTAAAACGGGAAAGCAGAATCCATGACGAAATCTCGGGGTGCCAATTCAATGCCCACCTAAAAGCAACCTTTAAGCTCAATAAAATGCACCGAGTGTGAGAAATGTTAAAAAGATTCAAACATGTTTACCTTATGGCATAGTCCTCTCAGTATAGCGTATTTCCTCACATCAACATAATGTTGCTCTGTGAGGTCATACTGGTATCGCTTTTTCAAGAAAGCAACAAGCCATCTCCACACTAGGGGATGCACAGCAGGAGAACTTCCAGAAAATTCAGATTCGGGAACACCAAGAAGTAAGTTCAGCACTGCAGCTATTGTTAATGCTAATTGTCGCATGTCTGAAGTAGCTGCAATCACAGATCGGACAATGTGCTTGAATGCTCTCACTATCATTTCATGCACACAAAGGGACTGTACGTGTGAGAGCTTCTCTGAAAGTTTGACCTACATAGGGAATTCTTAGATTAGCACATATCAAGCACTAAAAAGGAAATGACATTTCATCATGTTCAAATGAAAAATTGTTGCAAACTTACAACTCGTCCTAGGGAGCGCATCTGTAGGCCCCTCGTATGCATGAAATCTGTCAAGGTCCTACCATCAACAGGTGAAAGTTCCAATGAACCAAAATCGGCAACCTAAATAATTTCTTGGTTAATTATTATGCCTCATGACTAAAAAGGATAAGCATGTGGGAACTTATTCATGTCCCATATAATGATGCGTACCAGCTTAGGAAGCGCAACTTCATCATAGAACTTCAGAGCCATCTCAATCAACTCAGATGGTGACTGTGGAGCACAAGAGATTAGTGTATGAACTTTATGCATGATTAGTAGCTACAAATGGCCACTTGGTAAGCAAGGGTGCTAAAACAATACGTAGTCTGTTTCATACAATTGATTTTATTATTTTGTAGAATTCAGAAGTGGATTTGACAAAATCAAGAAAGGTGAAAAGCCTTGCATATTTGATGTTGTTTGAAGCACCACGCGCTGATGTAAAAAACACTCGTCCACAGGCACTAGCACCGGTGAAATTTTAATTTAGAAGAACAAGCATTAGCACCCTGCTTAAGCGAGGCCTCGAGCAGGTGTAGGATGGGAAAGCACAAGACCCCTAGCCAGCTGCACTACAATTTATCAACCCCTAGTGCACCTGAGGTAGGCTCCACAACTTTGAGGTTCTGAGTCAGGTAAGAACACATTTCATGAACCCCTCCACAGCATACCTTGGTATCCACAATATTGGCAAACACAGTATCACATGAAATTTAATACTGACAGTTATATATATGATTGCCGAAGATTAATAATCACAAGGAAACTCTATTTTAAATAGGACATTTATTTATAAAACTAAATGCTGAAATGAGGAGGGTATGAGTTGGATATGCAAGACAGCAAAGGGCAGATGCGAAATCATCACTTGCTATGAAGATTAATGCATTTCTACCTTCTGGTGGAGTCCTGTTTCTGAATCTTTCAACCTTGTAAAGGCGGAATCAAGTAATACATCCTTCAGCAAGATTTCACTCTCGGAGGCGATGCAGTCTCCTTGAGGCGATTCAACAGATGATGGATTAACTTTCTGGTTTTCCCCAGAGCTTGTTGCATCAGTCAAACTTTTGTTCCCTGATGAGGATCCCTTGCCAGAAGCATCAACCGCATTCTTCGGGTGCTTAAGAGCTTTGAGAGGCTTCCCAAGCCCTTCAATCTTTGTCTCTTTCACAGCTTTGTCCACCATTTTCTTCTTTTCCTTCCCATCACCTTGTTTTTTGTCTTTGTCAGATTTTTGCAGATCTTGCAAGTGCTGAACCCAACACGCACCAAGTTCCCATCTCATAAATGATTGTTTACCAGTCTCCTCTTCCTCAAGATTTTGAAGACTTTCCTTCAACAAGTTCTCAGCATAAGTTTGTGCTGCAGTTAGTTCTTCCTGCCTGTGACTTCGTGTTGGTAACTTTTTTTCTCCAGTTGCATTGGCTTCATTTAGGAGCATCCTCAAACTAAAAACAATAAATATATATAATAAAGAAAGAATGGGATAAGCAGCATAAACTTTGTGGATAACTAGAAAAACAAGACAAAGCATTGCTACCAACCTGTTAATGTTCAATGCATGGGCACCCCCTTCAGGTTGATCCGTGATATCAGCAGGCTTAATAGAAGAAGCCACAATAGTTTTCTCGTAATTGTTAACCTTTGCTACAGCAACATACCCACAGTATCTAATATTCACGATGCCCAAACTGTCAACATCCTGCAAATTAGAGACAAAATTAGGAAAAGCCTCTCTTTTACCTGAATATGAGAAAGATCACCTTAATTTTGAACTTATACATGTGCAGCAGTGTTTTCATCGGCAGTTATTCCTTTCAAAAGGTTTCTCTCTCCAAGATGCTTAGAGTCCATTCCTGTGGCTCGGCTTCCATCTATCTTAGTGTCCAGCTTGCAGCTTGCATCTGAAGAATCTCTTGTGACAGTGATGCTAAAAGTTCCCACCGTCTCAGAATGCAAGACCTCATCTATCTTGATTGCTGTTGACACATCTGTACTCTCCATTACATGCCGGATGGCTGCAATAGTTCTAAACATGGCAACATCTACGAATAGACTGTGCAGTAGGAATGCTCTCCTGTCACGAATTTCCCTCTCCTCAGCAGTTTTGCAAGGCATGGATGTGAGATACAGGAACTCATCTGCCCATGGCAACATGTCACTTTTGCCATCCCTTCCCCAACCACCTCCATTGCCTCCCCAAGTTTCATCCTCAGCAGGAAGGGGAGGAAATGTTGATGGTGACTGGGCAGCAATCGGAGGAACAAGCCATGTATTTGCACGATAACCATAAGGAAAATTTCCGAACTGCAACATAAAAGCAGTTATAATTAGGTCATGATGCAGCATTAGATAGGAAAACTGTTGTCTGATGGCGGATGGAATACAAAAACATGGTTCATATGAACCTGCGAGTAAATATGTAATAATCAAGCGCAACATACTAGAGGAGCCCCAAATGGAAGAAACTGAATATGAACATCAGCATAACTGTAGAAGGTAGATATTCCTAGAACCCAAATTGTTGTTTGATATTTAAAGTGCATTAAAATATATTCAACTCCTTTTCAGATCAATCATTATGCCCAAGCACACAATAATCCAAATGCAAAGTCACAGTCTTCTGAAAAGTTTCCATTGAAATTTAGAAAAAGATATGTACAATGAAACACCCAAAAAAGGGTAACAACACACCTTGTTCCGTTCCAAAAATGCCTTCATAAGATCCTCGTATGCCTAATATATATGCAAGCACCATAAAGGATTAAATTCATATAACAAGGTCATAGAAAAGAATTAGAGATACGGAAAATGAGACTGCAGTGGCTTACAGAAATAGTTAAATAGTGCTATAAAATTGTGGGTAATTAAGAACCTCAAGTAGTTTCTAGAATGGGAATTTGACACTGCCACTGTTGGCAAATGCCACTTTCCAAACCTACAACAATGCACTGGCATGCTCAACTATCAATTTTTAGTACGTAATTTCAATCCGAATAAGTGAAAAATCTGGTAGGCAGATTGTTATTTTTGGCAGTAGAAACTTGAAAGTGGAGGACACGGTGCTGCTGTCAAAATAGACTTTACCAATTCAAACCTTCTTGCGGCTGAGGTAAGTTAGGAATTTTATCCTGATTATTACTTATCTTCTCTCAATTTCATCGTCTCAATTACTACTGCACAAAAGCGTACACACTACACCACAAATGTTCACACACATATATACATTAAAAGTAGATTCAAAAATCTGCTGTTATTAACTACATTTCATCTCTAAAGTGTATATAAGTTCATTTGTCCAGAAGAGGCTACAGCTTTAAGTGGGATATCTAATAACAAGGTAAAATACAATACAGGATGCAAGATTATTAGATACTCCCTCCTCCCATAACATAAGACGTTTTTGTAAGCTAACATAGTTTGCAAAAACGTCTTACATTATGGAACGGAGGGAGTAACAATTTAGATTACCCTAATATAAAATTTACAACCAGAATGTGAGATAAACGAACATTATTGAATGCTCTGCTCAGATGCCTCAATAGGTCGACAAGATTGTGGCACAAAACACGCTGTTTCCCAAAACTAAAGAACCCCTTTCTCCGAGCTTCAACAATGAAAAATTTCCCATTACAAAGCTTTGCCTGAAAGTCAGCCAACAATTCTCCAATTAGGGCACATGTGATGTAATTAGCAGGCATCTTAGCGCAAAAATGCTGTCAAAGATATAACTATTACCCATGATTACCTCAAGGAAGAAGAGATGGTCATCAGACGGTTGCTCCTCCTGTCGAGGTTGAGTCACTCTCTTTATAACTGATCGAAAGAGTTAAAATAACTCAGCAAACGGAAGAATTTGCCTCGCTAGAGAAATGTTCAGCTCAACAAATTTCAAGCTAATATCTCACGCTTAGCATTCAAAATAATGAGGAAAGTGTTAAATTACATGAACTAACATCTCAAGGACAAACCATGGTGACGCAGACAGCAAAAATATATGTACAAATAGATCAAGGCAGAGGTTCCAAATCTAATGCTAGCAGTAGTACGGCACCTTAATGTTCTTTTGTTGCAAATAAGTTTAGGAAAACAATTAGTATCTGGCGGCCCATTCTAATCTCGCGCCGGCCGCATCGTGTGCTCACCCGCCATGTACCCGTGGGCCCCACGCACCACTCATGTGGTCCCTCAGCCTTATCTCTGCTTGAGTTTGCAGACACTAATTCCTCTTCCGTGAGGACCGGTACCTCATCATCCTCTCTCTGTCGTGGTGCTAGACAGTGACCACAAGGTGCGATGCCGACCACCGGGTACTGCGACGGCGGCAACCACTGCTGCGAACAGCGGTGGCCGCTGCTACGAGCGCGCGGACATGGTGTTGCTATGGTGACAGCCCCTGCTGCGAGCCAGGGCCGCACTACTGCATCGGCAACAACTGGTGCTGTGAGCGGCGACAGCCGCTGCTACGAGCACGCGAATGTGGTGCTATGACGGCAACATCACTGCTGCGAGTCGGACGGCCTATGCTGCGACGTCGACGGTAACCGCTGCGAGCCAGACATCCGATGCTGCGACCAGTGACGCCCGCTGCTACGAGTGCCGGCAAGGGCTGCTGCGAGGACAGCAGGGCTGCTGGGAGCGAGACGGCCCACGCTGCTGCTGGCTGTGCTGCATACAGGGAGTGCGACTCTGCGAGCCGTCAAAGACGAGGCTCTTGTGGGCGTGGGTGGGATATTTGAGCGAGGCGAGTGGGAGTAGGCTCCGTGCGCCCATGTAAGCATGAGATGTGCGCACCATCTCTTCCCCATGTGCGCCTGTGAGCGAGGGATGCGAACGCTGTTCTCCTCCTATGCGCTGTGTTGGGCGAGATCCAACGGCCATGGTGAAAAGCAATCTATGGCTTGGGAGGGGGCTGGGATCGGCCTGCCGGCACGTAGCATTGGGCATAAGTTTACAGTTCGAGTCAGAAGTCATGAAACGAGAGCGTGAAATAGAGAGATCAGTTACAGGGCTTTGGAAAGGCTGTGAGAGAGGTTTTACTTACAGTGGAGGGGCGGTGAGAGGTTAGCGAGGGAGAAGAACTCGTAGAACGCTCCGAGGCGGGGGCATGCACCGCTCATCTCTGCCTCCAGCTCTGCTGAGACCCCGTCCTCCTTGGCCGCCGCTGCATTAGCATCCTTTGGAGCTGACTCCTTGGGCAGGGGCGGCGGTGAGCCCATGCGGCGCCCACCTGAGGAGGCAGCTGCTGCAGGCTTGGAGCTGGAGTTGGAGGGCTCCTTGGTGGCATCGGCATCCTTGGGGGATGGAGGAGGAGGCGTCGGCGGCGGAGAGCCAAAGGAGGCGGTGCACGCAACAATGTCCAGCAGCCGCCGTACGTGCACCAATGCGCTATCCTCGTCATACTCCCCTGCATTGTGAATTTTGGAGTTTAAGATGTAGGGTTACAGATGGTTTATCCCTGGACACTATAGAAGAGAATTTAATAGTAATAATACGATATATGGAAATCAAAGACAAAATGATGCAAATGAAGGTGCTGTCAGGTGTATAGGTGTGCAAAGGTACAATTTACAGAACACACGTCTAGAAACAATGGGTTTAACCAATCTAAAGGTATCTCTAATCCAACCGCAAAAGTCAACTTCAAAAAAACCGCTCTTAAAATCTACTAAGTACCAAAATATCATGCATTTTTGAATGCTGCATTCTAATCGAACTCAAATAACAAAATGCATTAAAATTGAAGTTGTATAACATATATTTACTACTTAGCCATCAACTATGTTACAAACATCCAAGTGTTTGCTGGCTCTCACAGCAAATATTATGGCAAACAACCCTAACAATAATAAAATTTACTCTCGCGCATGGCTAGTAGGGTATTGGGGAGGGCATTGTGTGGCAGCGGTGGAAGCCAAAATGTTTGAAGGGGGGGGTTGTTTTTCGTGTCAGCTAAAAACCTTCTGGGAGTTATGCATGTTTTGGGAATGGATTAGATGAACCTAAGTAAAAAAGGGTTTGGGGGATTAGAAATTTATTTGGGTCGATTAAAGATGCCTTGAGAAAATAAATCCTTATTTTGCAGATATAAGATGTACCTTCTACCAGGGTGAGAGTATATGGCTTCAGTGTCACAACATCAACGCCATCCTTCAAGTGACCATCACGAGTCTACCGACAAATGAAATCATATAACAGGATTGAATTAAAATGATGCCCGCTGCGGTAATATAGTATGAAGAGAAAAAGGAAACGCTATAAATACCTCATGCGAGAGAGAGTAGTTTGTGATTGCACATGTGGCAGTGTTGACGCAGAGCAGCCTCCTCATATCAATGATCCTGTCCGTGGAAATCCCCTGCGCCAAGCAAGGAAGGAATACTTGTTGATGAAATCACGCATCAAGCAAAACAAACAGTGCAGAAAGAACTGTGGCAGCAAGAAGCTAAACCTTGAGAATGACATCGGACTGATCCGGTAGGTTGACGGTGATGTCAATGGCGACAGGGAGCACTGGTAATTCATCGAAGAAATTCGCAAATGATCAGCTCAAGAGAGCAACTATCTTCTCCGACTATTGCAAGCAAAAGCCAATCAAGGTGTCATGGCAACAATACCTTTCTCATCTTTCTTCTTCTTCTCGCCCTTGGCCTTCCCACGCTTGCTCTTGGGCGCCATGTGCGCGCCAAACGGCGAGCAAGATCAGCAGAAGATTCCCACCTAGATCATACGGTCAAAAAGAAAATTAAACATCAGTTGGATTCACAACCAACATGTGGCACGCATTAGAAGGAACAGAATAGAAGAGAGTGATGGTGGTTGCAGGGGTAGGGCTAGAAAACTGAAGTTAGGACAAAAAAGGGAGCTATCATTGACATGTGTATATACACACTACTTAGACGTGAAAGAGACATAGTTACACCCCACAATCCAGGATTGACAAGAAAAAGATGTACCAATGGTGAGAATGAAGTGCAAGCAACAATGGTTGCGTTAACACCATAACGTCAATTCAAGTCAACATTTTTTTACCTCCTGTGATTCCAAATGAGATAATTGTGTGTAATGATATATAGATGGTATAACTGACCAAAATCCAAAAAAAGAAAATCATCAAGCGGCCAGCTACGAAGGGATAAAGTATAAGGTATATTAGCAGAACCAATGGACTAAGTTACATCTAATCCATTTGAAGAAGAAAAATCACTTCGACATAAAATCTGCGCAAATGATGGACAGAAAGAAGATGACTACAGAAGGGCGAACAAGGCAGTAGGGGACTGAAATTCAAACCATGCCTGCAACGAGGGACATGGGAACAGACTCAAGAAGTCAAGAGGCTAATTTACCATGACACAGGCAGAAATGCTAAAATTTCTGGATTCCACATAACTAGTTCACAATAAGAGAAAGATGTTTTGGGAATTGGAAATATACACGACCATAGAAAGGATATCCAATTTCAAATGGGCACAATTTGAGAGCTTAACTGCGAAGCAGTGTTCGTTGTTCCATGCCCACACTGCACATCGAGGGAGGCACAAACAATGTTATGCGCATAAGCATATGAAAACACAGAAGCCACCAGGGATATCGATTAAGCGCACGCTAAAAAAAATTGCCAAGAAAAGGCCACACAGCTGTGAATTCACGCACACACACACACACACACACACACACACACACACACACACACACACACACACACACAAAGACATATGAAACCAAATAATAAATAGCAGGTCCAAGAATTTACTGATGGCCTGGCGCTCAGCTGCTCTTGACAGTACACCGACAAGGATGTACCGATGGCCCGAGGAAGCAAAATGGAAGGTCAATTTCCCAAGCAATCAGCTAAGGTAAGGAGAGAGGCAGCTGGGATGAGGTAGGTGCACTGTCTACAAGCTAAGCATTACTGGGATGGAGGTGCAGGAGCAGAGGGGGTAGCAGTAGTGAGCAGAGGAGCCTAAGAGAGGGAGGGAAAGAGGGATAACGAAAGGGGTTGGAGGCGGGGTTGATAAGGGTGGAACGGTGGAGATTTAAGATAGGGTCCTCATTGGCCCGGTCCGGTTCTCTTCTTTTTTCAAATGATGAGGCCCGGTTCTCTGGAAAATCGTCGTACAGTTTTGTTCGGGGGCTAGGCAATCGCCGCCGGACTCATCAGAGTTCATGTTCCGTGGTTCAGGACGTGGAGGATCAGGCGTACCGTGGCACAGAATAAGACATCGCGTTCAGGTGGGTCAGACCTTCTTTCTGGAAAATTTCTTCGCCGGCGGCCCAAATTCGCGGGAGAGGATGGCGGAGGACGGGATGGGGTTCCCCACCCGAAGGAGAACCCAGCCATATTCGTGCTCTCTCCGCCGCCCGCAACCAGCTCTGCCCGGCGAGCTCGTCTGCCGCATGCCAAGCTCGGCCTCGCTCCTCTCCGGCCTCGAGCTCGCCTTCAAACGCCACCCCCAAGCTCCTCTGGCCTCTTCCTATGCCCGTGCCCCCGTTCCGCGCCGCCACCGCTCGCCATCTCCAACCCCAAGCGATGCAGAGAAACGGGATCGAGAGAGGAGACCAGATGGAATTGAGAGAGGAGAAGGAAGGGCATCACCTCGACGCCGTGCACGAGCTTTTCCTCTCGCCACCAGCGAGCCATCACCCTGCTGCCGAGGGCGAGGTCGAGGCCGACCGCATCCTCGACCCCGCCATGGCCACCAGCGAGGCGGCGGCCTGCGCATCCCGCGCGTGGGGCGCGGACAGCTCCTGGGCCTCGTCGACTTCCCGCCGTTTCCCCGACTCCTCCTTCCCTCCGGTCCCCCGACTCCCCCACCTCCTCGCCGCTGCTGTTTTCTCTCTCTCTCTCTCTCTCTCTCTCTCTCTCTGAGGCGATGCGTTGAGGGAGACGAGGGATGGATTTGGAACATTATGAGAACAGCCCATTCTCCCTCCCACTTTCTACCGGACCACACAAGGCTGCTTTATGATCATGGGCTTTCAGCCCGACGAGCTGTCATGACCCTGAGAGGAGACCAGAGCTCCCAAACTTCCCTCACGCTAGGGTTTTCTTCTCCCGGAGGCGATCCGCCGCCGTCGAGCCCTTCATCCTTCCCTCCTCCGATCCGCCTCTGTAGCGATTCAGGCCGACTCCGGGGTGATCTTTGGATCACTAGCGCCCGGCCTTGACCTGCTCTCAGAGGCGAGAAGGGAGTTAGCCCCCCTTCCCTCCCCTTATCAACACCCGATCTTGAGGTTTTTCATCTCAAGCAAGTGTTAGACGGATTGAAGACTACAAAGATAGCCGGATCAAGCTCTGCGTCAGAGGTAGGGAAAATGATGGCCAAGCTTGGGCTACGTGAGGAAGACCTCGGTGACGTCGTTTACGACGAGAAGGAAGCACCTCCAGAAGCTACCATGTGGATGGCTGTCCCTCGCGTACATATAGATAAGCCCTATGCCAGGCTTGGTTCTTCAGAAACATGCGAGCAACCTGGGATCTAGAGCATGATGTGAAATTCCGACCACTAGAGGACAGTCCCTATACCATGTAATTCTTCTACCTGGGAGACTGGGATCGCGTAATGTAGGATGGGCCGTGGAATTTCATAGGGGACGTTGTTGTCATTACACCCTATGACGGCGTGACGAAACCTTCATGATGCAACTCGATACTATAAACATCTAGAAATCCACTATGTCCCAAATAGATATGTGCACTTGGTTGAGCCTCTTGCAGGGAAAGTTGAAGAAGTGCTTTATGTTGAACCAATCACACATGATTTTGCCGGCGATTTTTACTGGGTTTGTGTCAAAGTTAATGTCTACAAGCCACTAAAGAATGCGGTGTCGATGATCAGAGATTCATGCCACCAGATCTACAAGGTGAAGTATGAGAGGCTCCCAAATTGGTGTGCAATATGCGGGCATCTTAGCCACGTGTACAAGGAACATGGGGACGGCTGTACTCTTGATAAGTCAATCACACTAATGCCTATCATGGCCTGTATTGACCCTGAACTTATCAAAGTTATAACACCGGCTTAAGTCATGTGAGAGCCAGCTTTCAAAGAGCTAGGATAAACTATAAGAGGCTACAAGGCCTGCTTCACAGAAGCAAATCAGACTCGAGCCTCAAAAGTCGGTCTTTTATGTCGTGCCTCGGAAGCCGGCTTATTTTTTTCTATGTCGTATATTATTTATTTCCCTATATGTATATCTGTCAATCTATGCATTCTCTTTGCAGGTATTCAGTGTTATCAAAACCCGGGTCACAAATCCAGCCGGGTCACATATAATTGTTGGAAATATGCCCTAGAGGCAATAATAAAATGGTTATTATTATATTTCTTTGTTCATGATAATTGTCTATTGTTCATGCTATAATTGTGTTGTCCGGAAATCATAATACATGTGTGAATACATAGACCACAACACGTCCCTGGTGAGCCTCTAGTTGACTAGCTCGTTGATCAAAAGATAGTCATGGTTTCCTGACTATGGACATTGGATGTCATTGATAACGGGATCACATCATTAGGAGAATGATGTGATGGACAAGACCCAATCCTAAGCATAGCTCAAAGATCGTGTAGTTCGTTTGCTGTAGCTTTTCCGAATGTCAAGTATCATTTCCTTAGACCATGAGATTGTGCAACTCCCGGATACCATAGGAGTGCCTTGGGTGTGCCAAACGTCACAACGTAACTGGGTGACTATAAAGGTACACTACAGGTATCTTCGAAAGTGTCTGTTGGGTTGGCACGAATCGAGACTGGGATTTGTCACTCCGTGTGACGGAGAGGTATCTCTGGGCCCACTCGGTAATGCATCATCATAATGAGCTCAATGTGACCAAGTGGTTGATCACGGGATCATGCATTACGGCACGAGTAAAGTGACTTGCCGGTAACGAGATTGAACGAGGTATTGGATACCGACGATCGAGTCTCGGACAAGTAACGTACCGATTGACAAAGGGAATTGTATACGGATTGATTGAATCCTCGACATCGTGGTTCATCCGATGAGATCATCATGGAGCATGTGGGAGCCAACATGGGTATCCAGATCCCGCTGTTGGTTATTGACCGGAGAGGCGTCTCGGTCATGTCTGCATGTCTCCCGAACCCGTAGGGTCTACACACTTAAGGTTCGGTGACACTAGGGTTGTAGAGATATTAGTATGCAGTAACCCGAAAGTTGTTTGGAGTCCCGGATGAGATCCCAGATGTCACGAGGAGTCCCAGAATGGTCCGGAGGTAAAGATTTATATATAGGAAGTCCAGTTTCGGCCATCGGGAAGGTTTTGGGGGTCGCCCGTTTTGTACCGGGACCATCGGAAGGGTCCCGGGGGTCCACCGGGTGGGGCCACCTATCCCGGAGGGCCCCATGGGCTGAAGTGGGAGGGGAACCAGCCCCTGGTGGGCTGGCGCGCCCCCCTGGGCCTCCCTGCGCCTAGGGTTGGGAAACCCTAGGGGTAGAGGCGCCCCCCACTTGGCTTGGGGGGGAAGCCACCTCTTGGCCGCCGCCCCCTTGGAGATTCATCTCCTAGGGCCGCCGCCCCCCAAGGCCCCTATATAAAGAGGGGGGAGGGAGGGCATACGCACCCCTTGCTCTTGGCGCCTCCCTCTTCCTCCGTAACACCTCTCCTCCCCGCTTGCGCTTGGCGAAGCCCTGCCGGGATCCTGCTGCATCCACCACCACGCCGTCGTGCTGCTGGATCTTCATCAACCTCTCCTTCCCCCTTGCTGGATCAAGAAGGAGGAGACGTCTTCCCAACCGTATGTGTGTTGAACGCGGAGGTGTTGTCCGTTCGACACTTGGTCATCGATGATTTGGATCACGACGAGTACGACTCCATCAACCCCGTTCTCTTGAATGCTTCCGCGCGCGATCTACAAGGGTATGTAGATGCACTCCTCTCTCCCTCGTTACTAGATGACTCCATATATTGATCTTGGTGATGCGTAGAAAATTTTAAAAATCTGCTACGTTCCCCAACAGTGGTATCAGAGCTAGGTCTATGCGTAGTTTCTATGCACGAGTAGAACACAAAGCAGTTGTGGGCGTGGATACTGTCAATTTGCTTGACGTTACTAGTCTTATGTCACGACTGGTTTTCCAATAAAAATGTTTATTGAGAAACCAATCTTTTGAGTCCAGTATGAGAAAAATCCTCCTTACCGGTAGACAAATTCTTGATACAATAAGCCAGTAGCCTAAAATATATTACAGGGTCGAGCTACGGTTGCTCAACCAAATTATTACAAGCACGCCAATAATTATACATAATGGCGGACATGACACAGTGGTGTGGAGGCATACTACTGACTCGAGGATAGGGTGGTGGTGGAAAAACACATCGGGGAGTGAGATACATGACTCTAAAACTGGCATCTCATCGAGCGTCGAGGTGAGGCTCGATGAATTTATTTGGTAGCGGAAGCGGATATAATACAGTGACCAAATCCAGGCTCGGACGAGACTGACTGGGATTCCTCTAGGCGTCGGACTCGCTATCAAATTCTTCATCCATGAGATCGCCTTCGTCAGCATCTGGCCAAATCAACAAGCCAGGTGAGTACTTGAAAGTACTCGCAAGACAGTTCGGACGTAAGATATAACAAATGCATGCATGGGTGCGTCATGATTAATTTTAACAGTGGCACATTAATTCGTAAAAACAAGACAGGTGAAAAGGGGGTCGGCGGTAGTCCGCTCGAAAACCCAACAAAATAACTGTAAACCCAATCGGGTGTCTGAAGCGACACCTCGATAGGAAGATAAATAAATAACACACGCCGCAGTCGGGCGTCTAGGCGACACCACATAAAGGGATTTTAAAAGAAATGCCACAGTCGGGCGTCTGAGCGACGCCACATAAAGGGCTTTAAAAGAATTGCCACAGTCGGGCGTCTGAGCGACGTCACATAAAGGGCTTTAAAAGAAATGCCACAGTCGGGCGTCTGAGCGACGCCACATAAAGGGCTTTAAAAGAAATGCCACAGTCGGACGTCTGAGCGACATCGCAGATAGGGCTTTCATTGAAAGTAAAATATAACAATGCCACAGTCGGACGTCTGAGCGACATCATAGAAAGGGCTTTTATTGAAAGTAAATAATAACAATGCCACAGTCGGACGTCTGAGCGACATCACAGAAAGGGCTTTTAATGAAAGTAAATAATACTCATAATCAATATTCAATTCATGAAGATAAACGGGTTAGTCCATCCACAGGAATAAACATTTAACCGGACTTAGCACTCATGTGATTCACCGGAGTCTCTGTCATCAAAACTGACATTTGTCAGGATAAGATAATACCGAACTTGGACATGGAATAGATGATTCAAAGGAATATATGACTCTGTAGAGTTTGTACGAAATTTTTTCCCACAGCCAACGGATTTCCGTAGTCACGAAGGACTAGTTCCGTTTACGGTATTTCGGAAGAAAACACAGCTAACCAGTACACACCCATCCTACCTCTCGATGCTAGGAATCACCCTAGACATCATCCAAGAAAAACTTTTGAGACGGGGAGATCACAATCTCGAATAGCATGGGATCAAATTTATATACGCGCGCTCTAAGGGGTGCCCCCCTCTCGGTCCCAACCGGAAACACCCATGCCCCCTGACCGGATGACTGGCTTTAATCCAGGGCCATGGAACCATCATCACGGCCTCTCCTTTTTGGTGTGTACCAGGAAAGTGGTTTACAACTTACTAAGCCATATTCCTTGCGGAAAACATGTGGTAGTACAAGGAAGGAAGAATGGAAGGAACTGGAATGATACGGTTTGACACTGAAGTCATATAGCCTGGCATAAGACTGGCATGCTACAACACTGCCATCTTACCCATCCTCATGCCAACACATGGTCGTGCATACTCACATCCATCCACTCATGGATTTTCGAAACTCACTTGCCTCATCATTGCATGTAACACGACATTCGTCGGTATGTTCATCAACATGCCATAAACTACTTAATGCAAACATGCCAAAACAATCATCATATCAAAAGTTCAAACATGCTTGCCTGGTTCAGAGTAGTCGGAGCCTAGCTTGGTGAAGTTCGTGGTCCCGTCACCTCCTTCGGTATCTATGGTATAAAGGAAATATACGCACTATCGTGAATACCGTGAGGTGCACAACATTATTCCAAATTTTTTTCAAATAAATATGATAAAAAACTAGACAAAAATTTGAAGAGGACAGAAAAAGAATCACTCAAAAATTCCTTTCTGTTAAAAAGTTATAAGGGTTTTAACCCAAGGACCCATCTGTAATGAAACAGAAAACTTCCAGGGGCTAACTTATAAAAACAGAAAACGATTCGATAAAGAATACGCCGACCCAGAGGGGTGACGTACTTTGGCAGAAGACGTTTTCAGAAAATGTTTCGCTTAGAAAGGACAGAGAGGCTGACAGGCGGGTCCCGCCCGTCAGATTTGAATATTCAAACGAGGCGGCAGAGCTCGACGGTGCCCGAGAGCCGCGGTGGTCGCCGGCGGCGATCCACGGCGAGGCAGGGAGATCGGAGGGTACCTCCGTGTTCAGGGCGCCATTCCGCGTCGGTTGGTGGTGGTGGTGGTCGCCGGCGAGTACCACGTCGACGGTGAGTCTTGCTCCGGCGGACGGCGGTTCGGGTGGTCGAGGGCCTCGTCGGAGAGAGCTGCGAAGGCCAAATTGATGCTGGGGTTAGCTCACTGGGTGCGAGAGGAGGCTATAGACGAGATTAGGGCGCCGGGGACGGCCTCACCGGAGCGAATCGAGCTGGTGGCCGAGGCGGATCGGTGCGGCCGGAGTTGGGGGAGGAGACCTCCTCGAGGTCCTCCTGGTGGCTTGGCAGGGTCCTGGAGAGGTGTAGTGAAGGTGTGTGCTCGTGAGCGAGCTCGGGGTCCTTTTTATAGGCGATCTGAGGCGGTGACCATGAACGGGGATCTCCGGCAAAGGTTACGGCGGCGCAGAGCTTGGTCGGGGAGGTTTAGGGAGTTGGGCATCATCGTGGAGGTCCACCGGTTCCATTTAGGTGCTAAACGAGCTTGGATTGGGTGCTTTGGGCGAGCTCGACGGAACGGGGCGGCGCGGCCCCGTCGGCGGCAGGGAGCACGTTCCGTGCTTGCCGGGCCACGGCGACGGTGCCACGGGCGTGCGCTGGCATGGCAGGGACACGCGGAGAGCCAGGGGAAGTTGGGCGGCGCCGGGTGGCGTGGCGAGCGGGCTCGGGCCCTCGCTGGCCGCCACGGGAGGCGCAGCCACAACAGAAGCTTCCAATGCCGGCGAGGCTCGTCGCCACCGACACCAGGAATTGGCCAAGCGTGCGTGCGGTGCTCTGGCCAGGGAGGAGAGGTCGTGCGCAACGCGCCAGGGGGCACTGGTGATGGATGACAAGTCACTAATGAAAAACGACATCGACTGAATTCTGAAAGTCTGAATTTTTCTGAAAGTCTACGGAAACAGTGCCGACCAGGTGTTCGACGAAATGATTTTGGCATCTAGGGATTTTTCCTTGAGCTGAAACTTGGTGGGGTGGCCTCTCATTGCACCAGGAGGCTGCCTTAATTTTGGTGGAATTTTTGGAGAAGTGTAGATATGAATTTCACCAAATTTGGCAAATCTGGTCCAAACTTGCAGTGAGTGAAATTTGACATTTTTGAAAAGAAGAAGAGTGGATCAAGATGGTTCTAGGTTGTGGGTACTAAAGACAATCCAGGGAAGTTGGTTTGGGATAAAAACTCGAAGGCAATGTGGTACTTGTTTTGAAAATCACTTAAGCTCAAAATAATTGGTAGAAATGATTTGAGAGATAAAATGATTGAAATAAAATCCAAAACTTGTTTGGACTTGTTGAGACAGAGAATTTAGATTGCTCAAAGGTGGAGGGAGGGATTTTGAGAAGATTTACTATAGGAGACATGGTAAAACCATGGGTGGTTTCAAGATAAGAAAAACCTAAAAATTCATAGAGTTCTTTTTATAAGAAAAAGAATAATCTCCAAAATATACTTTGAGAAGGGAACCATTAGAGAAAGAGTTTTAAATGATCAAACACCATAATTTGAAGAAGATACAACAATAAAAATCCTTGCCAAAGAAGTTTTTAAGAGGAAGGTTTTCTGGAAATATTTTGAATGGCCTCTTTTCAAAAACCAACAAAGTTTTTGCTGAAAAACCAAATAAAATTTTTGGAGTGTCACAACACCTACCCCCCTTAGGAAAAATCTCGTCCCCGAGATTTCAGCTGATCCTTAAATAAGCGTGGATGCTCTGTCCGAAGGAAATCCTCCCTTTCCCAGGTTGCTTCACTTTCGGTGTGATTGCTCCACTGAACTCTGAAAAAGTTGATGGTTTTCTGTCGGGTCCTCCTTTCAGACTCCTCTAATATTTTTACTGGGCATTCTCGATAGGTGAGATCTGGTTGTACGTCAATGTTCTCATGGGATACTTGCTTCTCTGGTTTGCTTACGCACTTCCTTAATTGAGAGACGTGGAACACGTCGTGGATGTCGGACAATTCTTCGGGTAAGTCTAGCTGGTAGGCTACAGTGCCTCTTCGTGCCACTATGCAGAATGGTCCAATGAATCTTGGTGCTAACTTCCCCTTAATCTTAAACCGTTGCAGTCCCCTCATAGGTGATACTCTTAGGTACACAAATTCACCGGGTGCAAAATTGACCCCACGATGTTTCTGATCGTAATAACTCTTCTGTCGGCTTTGAGTGGTCTTGAGTCGGTCCCTGATTAGCTTGACCTTTTCCTCGGCTTCTTTGAGCATGTCTGGGCCGAAGATACGGCTGTCTCCGGTCTCTGACCAATTTAGCGGGGTACGACATCTCCGTCCGTATAGGGCTTCAAATGGTGCCATTTGCAGGCTGGCCTGGTAACTGTTGTTGTATGCGAACTCGACATATGGCAGGCTTTCTTCCCAACTAGTTCCATAGGTGAGGACACATGCTCTCAGCACGTCTTCTAAAATTTGGTTTACGCGTTCAGTCTGTCCATCAGTCTGGGGATGGTAGGCTGTACTGAAGGCCAGTTGAGTTCCCAGAGCCTGTTGTAAATGATCCCAGAATCTCGAGACAAACTGAGTGCCTCTGTCGGATATTATAGTCTTCGGGACTCCATGCAGACAAACTATACGAGAGTGATAAATCCTGGCAAGTCTCTGAGTGGTGTGGGTCGTCTTTACTGGAATAAAGTGTGCCACCTTGGTTAACCTGTCGGTGATGACCCATATGGCATCATTCCCATGTCGTGGCCGAGGTAGTCCGACAATGAAATCCATCCCTATTTCATCCCATTTCCACTCAGGTATTTTGTCTGGTTGCAGTAGTCTGGCTGGTCTTTGATGCTCAACTTTTATGCGTTGACAAGAATCGCAACATGCAACGTATGTGGCTATGTCCCTCTTCATACCGTGCCACCAAAATCTTTCCTGAATATCCTTATACATTTTGGTTCCTCCAGGGTGGATCAAATATGGGGCGGTGTGGGCTTTAGCTAGAATTTGTTGTTTGAGTTCCTCTATGTTTGGCACGCAGAGTCTGTCCCCGTACCATAATATTCCTCCATCGTCTATGACGAACTCCGAGGCCGTTCCCATACTCACCTTCCTTTTAATTCCTTCAATGCTGGGGTGACCAGGCTGAGCTTCTTTAATTCTCTCCACAAGGTCGGGCTGTATTTCCAAGTTTGATATGGAGCCTTCCGCGATCATTAACAAGTTGAGTTTGGCAAATTCTTGTTGGAATTCAGGTCTCAAGCTTTGCAGACTGTTTTCGTCGGAGCTGGGGTTCCGACTAAGAGCATTGACCACTACATTTGCTTTTCCTGGATGATAGTGGATGCCAACATCATAATCCTTTACCAATTCCAACCAGTGTCGTTGCCGTAAGTTTAGTTCTGGCTGTGTGAAAATATATTTGAGACTTTTATGGTCCGTGTATATTTCACATCGATTTCCAAGTAAGAAATGCCTCCATTCCTTAAGTGCATGAATGACTGCTGCCATTTCTAAGTCATGAGTGGGATAATTTTCCTCATGCTTGCGAAGTTGCCTTGAAGCGTATGCGACAACCTTGCCTTCTTGCATCAACACGCACCCGAGGCCTTTTCGGGATGCGTCACAATATACTTCAAAATTCTTGTGTATGTCTGGCACAATTAATACCGGTGCTGTCGTTAATTTCCGTTTTAGCTCTTGGAAACTTTTCTCGCAGGCTTCTGTCCATTCAAACTTCTTGTCCTTCTTGAGTAACTGCGTCATTGGCTTGGCTAGGGTGGAGAATCCTTCAATAAATCTGCGGTAATATCCTGCCATTCCCAAGAAACTTCGTATGTCCGTTACGCTGGCTGGTGACTTCCAGCCAAGTATGGCCCTGACTTTCTCCGGGTCCACTGCGATACCGTCTTGGGTCAGTACGTGGCCTAGAAAGCCTACTTGTCTTAGCGAAAATTCACACTTGCTGAACTTGGCATACAATTGGTGTTTCCTGAGTTCTCCTAGCACAATCCTGAGATGTTCCGCGTGCTCTTCTGGTGTCTTGGAGTATATCAGAATATCGTCGATAAATACCACAACGAACTTGTCCATAAACTTCATAAATACTCTGTTCATGAGGTAAACAAAATATGCGGGGGCGTTCGTTAATCCAAAAGGCATAACTGTGAACTCATATAGTCCATATCTGGAGGTGAAGGCTGTTTTGGGGATATCTTCTGTTCGCACTTTTAATTGATGGTATCCTGACCTTAAGTCAATCTTTGAGAATACCTTGGCCTGAGCGAGCTGATCAAATAAATCATTTATCCGCGGCATCGGGTATTTGTTCTTGACTGTGACCATGTTAAGTGCTCGGTAGTCTATGCACAATCTCAGTGTTCCATCCTTCTTTTTGGCAAATAAAATTGGTGATCCCCAAGGTGAGGAGCTGGCTCGAATGTATCCCTTGTCCAGTAATTCCTTTATTTGTTTCTTCAACTCAATCAACTCGGATGGTGCCATTCTGTATGGTTTCTTGTATATGGGGGTGGTTCCTGGTGCTAGCTCAATGCTGAATTCTATCTCTCGGTCTGGTGGCATGCCTGGTAGTTCTTCGGAAAATACGTCTGGAAATTCACATACTACTGGAACCTTGTTTAGCTCAGAAACGTCCACCTTATTCAATCTCGGTTGCCGAGGTATTTTTCTTTCTTTGGCTGATACTCTTATTGTCTTCCCGTGGTGGTGTGTGAGAATTACGGTCCGGTTGAAACAGTCAATAAAACCTTTGTTGGTTGTTAACCAGTCCATCCCTAGGATGACATCCAGTCCTTTATTTTCCAATACAATAAGATTGGCGTGAAACTTCAATCCTTCAAACTCAATAACCACATCCTGACAGTAATTCTGAGTGACTTGCTGAATCCCAGGGGACTTGATGATCATGGATTTCTCCAAAGGAAGCATCGAAAAATTATTTTGCAAAGCAAAACTTTTCGAAATGAAAGAGTGAGAAGCTCCAGAATCAAACAAAACCATTGCAGGTATTGTGTTGACAGGAAACGTACCGAGTATGGTATCCAGAGCATTTTGTGCTTCTTCTTTGCTCACGTGGTTTAGATGACCCTTCCTGTGGTTGTTGTTGGGGTTGAAATTGTTGCGCTTGAGCGCTGAATTATTGCCACCGTTGTTTGGCTTCGGGGTCGAGTTCCTTGGCTTGGGGCACTGTTTGGCATAGTGCCCTTCTTCTCCACAAGCGTAGCAAGTAACGCCTGGGCGATATGTGAACTCCTTATCCCTTGCATGGAAATTCTTGGTTGGGCGTGAGACGTTTGTCGTAGGTTTGTGTGTCCCACCTTTCTGAAAATCTGTCTTGCTTCAGTGGTTGCGCGCAAGAGTAGTCTGGTCTCTTTTTCGCTTGCGGAAATCCTCCAAGCTACGTCTCTCATTTTCCAGAGTAATGGCTTTGTCCACTAGTGTCTTAAAATCTGGAAAAGTGTGCACGACCAGTTGGCATTTAAGCGCGGGCGCCAGACCGTCAAGGAATTTCTCCATCTTCTTGCTTTCAGTCATACGTTCTTCGTTGGCATAGCGAGACAATAGAGTAAATTGACCGTTGTATTCTGACACTGTCATGTTCCTTTGTTTGAGGTCATCGAACTCTTTCTTCTTGATTTTCATAATACTCTTAGGAATATGTGCACCACGGAAACCTTCCTTGAAATCATCCCAGGTTATATCACCTTCGTTGGGGTGCATGTGCAGATAATTCTCCCACCATGATGCAGCTGCTCCTGTGAGATAGTGCGGAGCATATAGTACTTTCTCGAGGTCTGAACATTTTGCAATAACTAATTTTCTCTCCATATCTCGAAGCCAATCCTCGGCTTCAAGAGGCTTGTCAGTATGAGAAAATGTTTGGGGACGTGTCTTCTGTAGCTCAGATAATTTGGAATGCTGTTGATACTGTCCATGGTGATTTCCCATGTTGATGACTTGGTTCATCATTTCTCGATGTTGTTGCTGACTCTGCTCATAAAGGCGACACATTTGTGAAAGTGCTGATTCACTGTCCTGTTGGCTTGACTGTCCCTGTGCGAATTTGTTGCTGGGTTGTGTATCATAATTTTCCTCTGGTGGAGTTGGCATGGAGCGAGTCCAAGGGTGAGACATTTTTCACTCTGGGGATATATTTTGTAAAACCCATAAGAAAAGCGAAAAGAGTCGCAAAAACAATTCCATAAATGCACAAAGCTGGCAAATAAATTAAATAACCAAGCTTTCTTAAGAAAAACAAATCGATTTGCGCATGGAGAAGGACTGCTCATTACATATCTTACACGCGGGCGGTAATTATACAATACATCACTCAGGATATGCGTATATATTCCTGACATGTTATTTATGGCTAGTGCACTCCTCCAGATCCTACATGATGCGCAAACAGGCTACTTCTCACAACCTATGTACATATAAACATATCGCACAAAGCGGTACATTGCATGGCGGCTAAGCGTACTCAGGCGGAGATGTTGACGACCTCCTTTGCCCTGCCGAGGGTGAGGCGTAGCGAGGCTGGGGACTCGACTTCCTCCTCGCTAATAGGCTCCATACGCGTAGTGTTGCGCCGAGTAGATGGAGCGGGTGCCAGGGGCGGAACAACACGAACAGGAGTGGGCGCGCAGGGTGGTGCAGTGTGCGCTGGAGTGGGCGCAATGACTTGGTTGAATTCTTCGGTAGAAGGCAGGCGACGAGTAGGTGCATAAGATGCTGAGGACGAGACAAAAGTCAGTGGCGGTGCGGTGGGCAGGAGCTCCCTCCTGTTGGCAGCACAACCATGGACTGAGTCCATGCGGGCAGCTACGAAGTCGTCCACCAGGTTGTCGAAGGCTGCCTCCAGGGCCCGGAGATACTCAATAAGCATCTCAAAAGCCTCGTCTCGTTCTCCTCTGGGGCAGGAGAATGCGTAGTGACAGGTGTAAGGCACATGGCATGGAAGATAACGGTAACGACGAGTCTTCATCACGGGGAGGACATCCCTGAGACGAGCTATCGCCTCGCGGGCTGCCATCTGCATAGCATGCCTCTCCGTAGGCATGGCTCTTCCCAAGAACCGGAAGCGGCGTAACTCACCACACCCTCCCTTGAAATGCACCGCGGCCTGGTGCATGGTCAGACTGTCGTTGACTCGGCGCTGGCAGAGTGTGAAGACTGGGCGCATAGATGGCCCCATCGCGACCTGAACGATGAAGGAGAGAAGCTTGACGAACCCATCGGGCACGTTGGCGAAGGTCTGAGACTCGCAGCTGTTGTCGGCCATCTACAAAAGTAGGCAAAAAATCTAAATGGTCAGATCATAAATTTATGCTGACTGTCAGAAAATGACTACAATTGCAAAAAAAAATATAAATAGGCTCTATCATGCTAATAACCAATTAGCGATCGCACCTAGTGGCTTCCTACAGTCAGCCTGGCTCTGGTACCAAGCTTGTCACGACCGGTTTTCCAATAAAAATATTTATTGAGAAACCAATCTTTTGAGTCCAATATGAGAAAAATCCTCCTTACCGGTAGACAAATTCTTGATACAATAAGCCAGTAGCCTAAAATATATTACAGGGTCGAGCTACGGTTGCTCAACCAAATTATTACAAGCACGCCAATAATTATACATAATGGCGGACATGACACAGTGGTGTGGAGGCATACTACTGACTCAAGGATAGGGTGGTGGTGGAAAAACACATCGGGGAGTGAGATACATGACTCTAAAACTGGCATCTCATCGAGCGTCGAGGTGAGGCTCGATGAATTTATTTGGTAGCGGAAGCGGATATAATACAGTGACCAAATCCAGGCTCGGACGAGACTGACTGGGATTCCTCTAGGCGTCGGACTCGCTATCAAATTCTTCATCCATGAGATCGCCTTCGTCAGCATCTGGCCAAATCAACAAGCCAGGTGAGTACTTGAAAGTACTCGCAAGACAGTTCGGACGTAAGATATAACAAATGCATGCATGGGTGCGTCATGATTAATTTTAACAGTGGCACATTAATTCGTAAAAACAAGACAGGTGAAAAGGGGGTCGGCGGTAGTCCGCTCGAAAACCCAACAAAATAACTGTAAACCCAATCGGGTGTCTGAAGCGACACCTCGATAGGAAGATAAATAAATAACACACGCCGCAGTCGGGCGTCTAGGCAACACCACATAAAGGGCTTTTAAAAGAAATGCCACAGTCGGGCGTCTGAGCGACGCCACATAAAGGGCTTTAAAAGAATTGCCACAGTCGGGCGTCTGAGCGACGTCACATAAAGGGCTTTAAAAGAAATGCCACAGTCGGGCGTCTGAGCGATGCCACATAAAGGGCTTTAAAAGAAATGCCACAGTCGGACGTCTGAGCGACATCGCAGAAAGGGCTTTCATTGAAAGTAAAATATAACAATGCCACAGTCGGACGTCTGAGCGACATCACAGAAAGGGATTTTATTGAAAGTAAATAATAACAATGCCACAGTCGGACGTCTGAGCGACATCACAGAAAGGGCTTTTAATGAAAGTAAATAATACTCATAATCAATATTCAATTCATGAAGATAAACGGGTTAGTCCATCCACAGGAATAAACATTTAACCGGACTTAGCACTCATGTGATTCACCGGAGTCTCTGTCATCAAAACTGACATTTGTCAGGATAAGATAATACCGAACTTGGACATGGAATAGATGATTCAAAGGAATATATGACTCTGCAGAGTTTGTACGAAAATTTTTCCCGCAGCCAACGGATTTCCTTAGTCACGAAGGACTAGTTCCGTTTACGGTATTTCAGAAGAAAACACAGCTAACCAGTACACACCCATCCTACCTCTCGATGCTAGGAATCACCCTAGACATCATCCAAGAAAAACTTTTGAGACGGGGAGATCACAATCTCGAATAGCATGGGATCAAATTAATATACGCGCGCTCTAAGGGGTGCCCCCCTCTCGGTCCCAACCGGAAACACCCATGCCCCCTGACCGGATGACTGGCTTTAATCCAGGGCCATGGAACCATCATCACGGCCTCTCCTTTTTGGTGTGTACCAGAAAAGCGGTTTACAACTTACTAAGCCATATTCCTTGCGGAAAACATGTGGTAGTACAGGGAAGGAAGAATGGAAGGAACTGGAATGATACGGTTTGACACTGAAGTCATATAGCCTGGCATAAGACTGGCATGCTACAACACTGCCATCTTACCCATCCTCATGCCAACACATGGCCATGCATACTCACATCCATCCACTCATGGATTTTCGAAACTCACTTGCCTCATCGTTGCATGTAACACGACATTCGTCGGTATGTTCATCAACATGCCATAAACTACTTAATGCAAACATGCCAAAACAATCATCATATCAAAATTTCAAACATGCTTGCCTGGTTCAGAGTAGTCGGAGCCTAGCTTGGTGAAGTTCGCGGTCCCGTCACCTCCTTCGGTATCTATGGTATAAAGGAAATATATGCGCTATCGTGAATACCGTGAGGTGCACAAAATTATTCTTCAAATAAATATGATAAAAAACTAGACAAAAATTTGAAGAGGACAGAAAAAGAATCACTCAAAAATTCCTTTCTGTTAAAAAGTTATAAGGGTTTTAACCCAAGGACCCATCTGTAATGAAACAGAAAACTTCCAGGGGCTAACTTATAAAAACAGAAAACGATTCGATAAAGAATACACCGGCCCAGAGGGGTGACGTACTTTGGCAGAAGATGTTTTCAGAAAACGTTTCGCTTAGAAAGGACAGAGAGGCTGACAGGCGGGTCCCGCCCGTCAGGTTTGAATATTCAAACAGGGCGGCAGAGCTCGACGGTGCCCGAGAGTCGCGGTGGTCGCGGGCGGTGATCCACGGCGAGGCAGGGAGATCGGAGGGTACCTCCGTGTTCAGGGCGCCATTCCGCGTCGGTTGGTGGTGGTGGTGGTCGCCCGCGAGTACCACGTCGACGGCGAGTCTTGCTCCGTCGGACGGCGGTTCGGGTGGTCGAGGGCCTCGTCGGAGAGAGCTACGAAGGCCAAATTGACGTTGGGGTTAGCTCACTGGGTGCGAGAGGAGGCTATAGACGAGATTAGGGCGCCGGGGACGGCCTCACCGGAGCGAATCGAGCTGGTGGCCGAGGCGGATCGGTGCGGCCGGAGTTGGGGGAGGAGACCTCCTCGAGGACCTCCTGGTGGCTTGGCAGGGTCCTGGAGAGGTGCAGTGAAGGTGTGTGCTCGTGAGCGAGCTCGGGGTCCTTTTTATAGGCGATCCGAGGCGATGGCCGTGAAAGGGGATCTCCGGCGAAGGTTACGGCGGCGCAGAGCTTGGTCGGGGAGGTTTAAGGAGTTGGGCGTCATCGTGGAGGTCCACCGGTTCCATTTAGGTGCTAAACGAGCTTGGATTGGGTGCTTTGGGCGAGCTCGACGGAACGGGGCGGCGCGGGCCCGTCGGCGGCAGGGAGCATGTTCCGTGCTTGCCGGGCCACGGCGACGGTGCCACGGGCGTGCGCTGGCATGGCAGGGACACGCGGAGAGCCAGGGGAAGTTGGGCGGCGCCGGGTGGCGTGGCGAGCGGGCTCGGGCCCTCGCTGGCCGCCATGGGAGGCGCAGCCACAATAGAAGCTTCCAATGCCGGCGAGGCTCGTCGCCACCGACGCCAGGAATTGGCCAAGCGTGCGTGCGGTGCTCTGGCTAGGGAGGAGAGGCCGTGCGCAACGCGCCAGGGGGCACTGGTGATGGATGACAAGTCACTGACGAAAAACGACATCGACTAAATTCTGAAAGTCTGAATTTTTCTGAAAGTCTACGGAAACAGTGCCGGCCAGGTGTTCGACGAAATGATTTTGGCATCTAGGGATTTTTCCTTGAGCTGAAACTTGGTGGGGTGGCCTCTCATTGCACCAGGAGGCTGCCTTAATTTTGGTGGAATTTTTGGAGAAGTGTAGATATGAATTTCACCAAATTTGGCAAATCTGGTCCAAACTTGCAGTGAGTGAAATTTGAAATTTTTGAAAAGAAGAAGAGTGGATCAAGATGGTTCTAGGTTGTGGGTACTAAAGACAATCCATGGAAGTTGGTTTGGGATAAAAACTCAAAGGCAATGTGGTACTTGTTTTGAAAATCACTTAAGCTCAAAATAATTGGCAGAAATGATTTGAGAGATAAAATGATTGAAATAAAATCCAGAACTTGTTTGGACTTGTTGAGACAGAGAATTTAGATTGCTCAAAGGTGGAGGGAGGGATTTTGAGAAGATTTACTATAGGAGACATGGTAAAACCATGGGTGGTTTCAAGATAAGAAAAACCTAAAAATTCATAGAGTTCTTTTTATAAGAAAAAGAATAATCTCCAAAATATACTTTGAGAAGGGAACCATTAGAGAAAGAGTTTTAAATGATCAAACACCATAATTTGAAGAAGATACAACAATAAAAATCCTTTCCAAAGAAGTTTTTAAGAGGAAGGTTTTCTGGAAAAAATTTGAATGGCCTCTTTTCAAAAACCAACAAAGTTTTTGCTGAAAAACCAAATAAAATTTTTGGAGTGTCACAACACCTACCCCCTTAGGAAAATCTTGTCCCCGAGATTTCAGCTGATCCTTAAATAAGCGTGGATGCTCTGTCCGAAGGAAATCCTCCCTTTCCCAGGTTGCTTCACTTTCGGTGTGATTGCTCCACTGAACTCTGAAAAACTTGATGGTTTTCTATCGGGTCCTCCTTTCAGACTCCTCTAATATTTTTACTGGGCGTTCTCGATAGGTGAGATCTGGTTGTACGTCAATGTTCTCATGGGATACTTGCTTCTCTGGTTTGCTTATGCACTTCCTTAATTGAGAGACGTGGAACACGTCGTGTATGTCGGACAATTCTTCGGGTAAGTCTATCTGGTAGGCTACAGTGCCTCTTCGTGCCACTATGCAGAATGGTCCAATGAATCTTGGTGCTAACTTCCCCTTAATCTTAAACCGTTGCAGTCCCCTCATAGGTGATACTCTTAGGTAAAACCATGGGTGGTTTCAAGATAAGAAAAACCTACAAATTCATAGAGTTCTTTTTATAAGAAAAAGAATAATCTCCAAAATATACTTTGAGAAGGGAACCATTAGAGAAAGAGTTTTAAATGATCAAACACCATAATTTGAAGAAGATACAACAATAAAAATCCTTGCCAAAGAAGTTTTTAGGAGGAAGGTTTTCTGGAAAAATTTTGAATGGCCTCTTTTCAAAAACCAACAAAGTTTTTGCTGAAAAACCAAATAAAAATTTTGGAGTGTCACATCTTATCTTGATTCGGCGGCATCGTGGGATGAAGCGGCCCGGACCGACCTTACATGTACGCTTACATGAGACTGGTTCCACTGATTGACATGCACTAGTTGCATAAGGTGGCTGGCGGGTGTCTGTCTCTCCCACTTTAGTCGGATCGGATTCGATGAAAAGGGTCCTTATGAAGGGTAAATAGAAATTGGCATATCACGTTGTGGTTTTGGCGTAGGTAAGAAACGTTCTTGCTAGAAACCTATAGCAGCCACGTAAAAAACTTGCAACAACAATTAGAGGACGTCTAACTTGTTTTTGCAGCATGTGTCGTGTGATGTGATATGGCCAAAAGGATGTGATGAATGATATATGTGATGTATGAGATTGATCATGTTCTTGTAATAGGAATCATGACTTGCATGTCGATGAGTATGACAACCGGTAGGAGCCATAGGAGTTGTCTTTATTTATTTATGACCTGCGTGTCAACATAAACGTCATGTAATTACTTTACTTTATTGCTAAAGCGTTAGCCATAGTAGTAGAAGTAATAGATGACGAGACAACTTCAAGAAGACACGATGATGGAGATCATGATGATGGAGATCATGGTGTCATGCCGGTGACAACGATGACCATGGAGCCCCGAAGATGGAGATCAAAAGGAGCAAATGATATTGGCCATATCATGTCACTATTTGATTGCATGTGATGTTTATCATGTTTTACATCTTATTTGGTTAGAACGACGGTAGCTTAAATAAGATGATCCCTCATAATAATTTCAAGGAAGTGTTCCCCCTAACTGTGCACCGTTGCGAAGGATCGTTGTTTCGAAGCACCACGTGATGATCGGGTGTGATAGATTCTAACGTTCGAATACAACGGGTGTAAGCCAGATTTACACACGCAATACACTTAGGTTGAGTTGACGAGCCTAGCATGTACAGACATGGCCTCGGAACACAGAAGACCGAAAGGTCGAGCGGGAGTCGTATAGAAGATACGATCAACATGAAGATGTTCACCGATGTTGACTAGTCCGTCTCACGTGATGATTGGACACGGCCTAGTTAACTCGGATCATGTTTCACTTAGATGACTGGAGGGATGTCTATCTGAGTGGGAGTTCATTGAATAATTTGATTAGATGAACTTAATTATCATGAACTTAGTCTAAAATCTTTACAATATGTCTTGTAGATCAAATGGCCCACGTTGTCCTCAACTTCAATGCGTTCCTAGAGAAAACCAAGCTGAAAGACGATGGCCGCAACTATACGGACTGGGTCCGGAACCTGAGGATCATTCTCATAGCTGCCAAGAAAGATTATGTCCTAGAAGCACCGCTAGGTGACGCACCTGTCCCAGAGAACCAAGACGTTATGAACGCTTGGCAGTCACGTGCTGATGATTACTCCCTCGTTCAGTGTCGGAGTAAATGACCACGGGTAGCCTAGTCGGCACCCCCTGGCTCTTTTGGAAAATTACAAGCCGATCCGGCCCTCAAGAATCCAAGATGTGGGGCCGCCTTCCCCTTGCCGGCTGTCTCCCAGGCCGGCTATCGGAAGGCGACCCGACTTTAGCCTTCATGAAGAAAGCCGCGGGAGGTCCGGCTCCGAGAAGCCAGCCGCGAGAAGGCCGACTCCAAGAAGCCGGCTCCCACAAAGCGGTCAGGATCATACCCTTGAAGTCTGCATCCACATAACGGCGATGTGACGGGGCGTGGCTACAGTAAAGCCTGCCACCCCCGAATCCCGGAGCACGCCTGGCACAGTGCGTCATACGGGTGGCCATGGCCCGTCCGGCGTGACACTGTTGCCACGTTGACCCTGATGTCATCCACGACGGGCTGCCGGTGCGGCCCACGGGCGGTGGGCCCCTTCGGGCAGAGAGACGCCCGAAGACGGCTAGGCCTCCCCCAGTCGGCCCAAGACAGAGCCGGCTCTCCACAGCCGGCTTGCCACCTCCCTCGAAGGAGACGCCCCATTAAGGAGACAAGACGCGGTGAGGCTACAGCGATCACCCGCCGGGCGGCGGCACTGTAGCCACGCCCACCTCGGCGAAGCCCTCGTCACCAGGATTGAGCAACAGTAACCAGCCACCGACAAGGCCCTGGAGAGTGGGGCCTGCCTGTCGACCAAGGAGCCGGCAGCTGGCGAGACCCAGCAGCCGGCGGGCCCCAGCAGCCGGCGCAGAAGCCGGCGAGTGTAGTCACAGACGGCTGGGCCCCACGCCCAGCCGGATTACCATTGTACCCCCGGGGGGTAGGCCTATATAAACCCCCCGAGACACCCATACAAAGGGTTGATCCAAGGTAGTTCTAGACACCACATAGAGAGGGGAGGAGGGCTAGCTGTGCTCCACTTCTTCTCCTCACAAAACAGCTCAAGGAGCATCGTGTAGCTACTTGTTCATCTAGTGATCATGCGGAGACCCCGCAGAGCAGCAGTAGGGGTGTTATCTCCACGGAGAGCCCGGAGCTGGGTAAGATTCGCCGGCGTGCATGTCTTGGCCTCATCCCGCTTCCAGGCACCGGCGACGTCTTACTGGTTCCCACAATGATAAGCCACACGTTGGCATATGTCGCACCTACCACCCGACATTTGGCGCCCACCGTGGGGCCAGGTGCACCGTCGTCCGGAGACCTGTTCTGGACGGGAACCCTCTTCCTCCCCAGCGAGCGTAGCCAGCCCGGCACGCCCGATGGCGCTTTCCACGATGTGCTGCAAGGCGTCACCAACGTCTGCGCAGCGAGCGGCCTCGCCGATCTCCTTGACAAGACCCTCATCTCCGACGAGCTCGCCTCTGACGCGGGCACCGACCACCTCATCAACCTCCTCGGCCAGCTCCACTTCTCCGGCGAGCCTGCTGTGGACTTGGAGTAGGTTGGCTCCATCGATCCGATGCCTGTCGACTCCGACACGGCCTCACTTGACACTTTCCCCACCGACGTCATGATCTACAATGACCCGCTTCCCCAGGCCAATGGCTGCGACGCTGTCACCACCGAGGTGATGGTCATCGGCCACGGCGACGCTTCTGACGACAGCGCCCACGACGCCCCGCATGTGGCGGTCCACGACTTGACCATCCCCCTCCCAGCCGATGCCGATGCTAAAGCACTGGAGGCTCGCTGCCTCGCCCTCCTCGCGGATGGCTGGAAGTTGGCTTCCATGAGACGCCTCACTGAGGCCCATCGGCGCGAAGCCGACCGCGCCGCCTTTGGCATGCCGCCCCCAGGCGGGCCCAGCCGGGCCGGCGTTGTCAGGCAGCGCGGTGCTGTCGTCGCCGACACGCTAGGAGTCGACCGCCCAGTCTACGCCACTCCACTCGAGAACCTGCGTGCCACCCAGGTGGCCGTAGACGAGCTAGATGGATTGGGGGCCGAAGAACTCCCCCACATGACCAGACGCATCCAGCAGCTAATCGATGCGGCCGCGCAGCGGCACGAAGCCGACGCCCGCGCGGAAAGCCCTCCCCCGCGCCGAGATCACGGCGCGACGTCCCGGACGCCGACTGCGGGTAAAACCCGCACGCGTCACGAGAAAGAGCCGGCTGCCAGCCGAAGCCAAACCCGAATCTCCATCGAGCGAGACGCAGAAGGCCATCCCCGGGCCGTGGAGTGGCGGGGCAACCCACCTCTGCCTTGGCCCCGTGGGGAGAGATATCCCACCCCACCGCCTGTTGCGCATCCGACTCTCAGCGGCCGACTAGGTCGCCGCGAAGGAGTCGGCGAGAATGACGCCCGCCATCGGATCGACCGCCTAGCGCGATCCCTGGCGCTGGAAGAAGAAGATGATGTCGGCCCGCCTTGCTTCGGCCCCCGCATCCGCGATGAGCCTTTCCCCAAAGGGTTCTCGCTCCCAAGAGACACGCCCAAGTACAACGGCTTCGTGAAGCCGGAAGATTGGTTGATCGACTACTCCACAGCGGTTAGCATAGCAAACGACAACAGGCGCGTTGCCATGAAGTACGTGCCCCTCATGCTGCAAGGCACGACGCGGACCTGGCTCAACAGCCTCAAGCCATACAGCATCAACAGCTGGCTAGACTTCAGAAGCCTTCGTCCGCAACTTCACCAGCACCTACAAGCGGGCTCCCAAGCCCAGACAGCTCTCCTTGTGTGTACAAGGCCCCGCCGAGTCCACTCGCGACTACCTCACGCGTTGGGCCAAGCTCCGCAACTCTTGCGAAGGGGTGCACGAGGTGCAAGCCATAGAATACTTCACTGCTGGGTGCCGAGAAGGCACCCTCCTCAAGCACAAGCTTCTCTGCGACGAGCCGACTACCCTCGACGAGCTTCTGGACATAGCGGACAAGTACGCCACCGCCGACTCCTCAATGAAGACCGAGCTCCAGGTAGACGCGTCCGGGAAAGTACTCAACCCGGCGCCCAAGACGCCGGCTGGGGATTCCGGCCGACGCCCACACCAGAACGACCACAAGCGCAAGGGCCCCGTGCCGCCCTCCACCAGTCGGCAGGTGGCCACAGTCGAAGACGAGCAGCCCGAAGGGCAGCCCGCACCCAAGAAGCAGAGGGGCGGCAAGCCGGCTTGGCAGCCGGCCTTCTCCTACGAGCAAACTCTCGACGCCCCATGCAAGTTCCACAGCGGCGCGAAGCCGTCCAACTACACAACCCGGAAGTGCCACTGGCTCACCTGAATCTCCAAAGGCGAAGGGCTCGCGCCGCCTCCGCCTGCCGGTCCGCCGCCTCCGGCTCCACAGCTGTCGACCGCTCGGCCTGCAGTCGGAGCCGTGCACGATGAGTTCCCCGACGAGCATGCCGCCTATGTCGTCTTTACAAGCCAGCCCGAAGACCGGCGCGGCAGATGCCGAGAGCACCAGGAGGTCAGCATGGTCGCTGCCAACCCTGCCGAGCACATGCACTGGTCAGAAAAACCTATCAGCTGGAGCCGGGCCGACCACCCAGAGGTGATGCCATCTCCCGGATCTTATGTGTTGGTTTTGGATGCCACCCTTGCAACGGACAGACGCGCCGCTCGTTTCTCCCGCGTGCTGATAGACGGCGGGAGCAGCATCAACATCCTGTACCGTGACACCCTGGAGAAGTTGAACGTCAAGACGAAGCAACTCATGCCTACTCGGACTGTGTTCCATGGCATCGTACCCGGCCTGTCCTGCGCCCCCATTGGCAAGATCAAGATTGTTGTACTCTTTGGGGACAAGGAGCATTTCCGCCGGGAGGCGATCTGGTTTGAAGTGGTGGACCTGGAGAGCCCCTACCATGCATTGCTTGGCCGACCTGCCTTGGCCAGGTTCATGGCTGTTCCCCATTATGCTTACCTCAAGATGAAGATGCCGAGCACCAAAGGCATCATCACCATAGCCGGCGATTACAAGAAATCTTCCGAGTGCGCAGCAGCCAGCAGTCGGCTGGCCGAGTCCCTTATGATTGCCGAAGAAAAGAAGATGTTGGACTGAGTCGTGGCCATGGCCGGCAAACAGTCGGCCTTGTGCCCTGATCCCAATGAGTATGATGCCCAAGGATCTTTCCAGCCGGCCAAGGAGACGAAGAAGATACCTCTTGACCCCGAGCACCCAGAGAGGTTTGCCGTCATCGGGGCAAACCTAAACAACAAATAGGAAGGTGAGCTCGCCGATTTCCTCCGTGAGAATCAGAACATCTTTGCATGGTCCCCCAAGGACACGCCGGGTGTTCCGAAGGAATTCGCCGAGCACAAGCTACACGTCTGAGAAGACGCAAAACCAGTCAAACAACCCCTCCGCCGACTGTCGGAGGAGAAAAGAAGGATCGTAGGAGAAGAGATAGCCCGACTTCTGGCAGCCGGCTTCATTATGGAAGTTTTCTTTCCAGAATGGCTCGCCAACCCGGTCCTCGTGCTAAAGAAGAACAACAAGTGGCGCATGTGCATAGACTACACGAGCCTCAACAAAGCCTGCCCCAAAGATCCCTTTGCCCTGCCAAGGATTGATCAAGTGATAGACTCCACGGCCGGATGCAAGCTGATGAGTTTCTTGGACGCTTACTCAGGATACCACCAGATAAAGTTAGATCCGGCAGACCGCCTAAAGACCGCCTTCATCACGCCATTTGGAGCCTTCTGCTACCTGACTATGACATTTGGCTTGAGAAATGCCGGTGCCACTTTTTAGCGTTGCATGCAGAAGTGCCTCCTCAAGCAGCTCGGCAGAAATGCCCACGTCTACGTAGACGACATTGTGGTGAAGACGGAGAAGCGCGGCACCTTGCTGGAAGACCTCAAGGAAACATTTGGGAACCTACGTCGGTTCCAAATCAAGCTCAACCCCGAGAAATGCGTGTTCAGAGTGCCAGCCAGCCAACTCCTAGGCTTCTTGGTTTCCGAACGCGGCATCGAATGCAACCCAGTAAAGATCAAGGCCATTGAGAGAATGGCGATTCCCACCAAACTTCGAGACGTCCAGAAGTTCACCGGATGCTTGGCCTCCCTGAACCGCTTCATCAGCCGGCTTGGAGAGAAAGCTCTCCCCCTCTACCGCCTCATGAAGAAGACCACTCACTTCGAGTGGAATGACCAAGCCGACCAAGCTTTTCTCGAGCTGAAGAAGATGCTGGCCACGCCGCCTGTCCTGGCGGCGCCGACTGAGAAAGAGCCCATGCTCCTCTACATTGCCACAACCAGCCGGGTGGTCAGCACCGTCATCGTAGTCCAACGCCCAGAAGAGGGCCGAGCCCAGCCGGTCCAAAGGCCGCTGTACTATTTGAGCGAGGTGCTGTCTACCTTGAAGCAGAACTACCCGCACTACCAGAAGA
This sequence comes from Triticum dicoccoides, assembly GCF_002162155.2. Lineage (NCBI taxonomy): Eukaryota > Viridiplantae > Streptophyta > Magnoliopsida > Poales > Poaceae > Triticum > Triticum dicoccoides. The sequence goes on from NC_041384.1 coordinate 545,528,508, forward strand.
TGTGCTATGGTGTGTACTTCGCCGCCAAGAAGCTGAAGCCCTACTTCCAAGAGCATCCCATCACGGTTGTATGCACTGCCCCGCTGGCCGAGATCATAGGCAGTCGGGATGCATCCGGCCGGGTGGCAAAATGGGCCATCGAGCTAGCCCCGTACACGATTTTCTACCAGCCTCGCACCGCCATCAGGTCCCAAGCATTGGCCGACTTCCTCGTCGACTGGGCCGAGACCCAGTACCTGCCGCCAGCTCCCGACTCCACTCATTGGCGCATGCACTTCGATGGGTCCAAGATGCGCACCGGCTTGGGAGCCGGCGTCATCCTCACCTCTCCCAAAGGCGACAAGCTCAGATACACGCTGCAAATTCACTTTGCCGCCTCCAACAACATGGCCGAGTACAAGGCGCTCATACACGGGCACCGGCTTGCCAAAGAGCTCGGCATTCGCCGGATCCTATGTTATGGCGACTCGGACTTGGTGGTCGAGCAATCATCCGGCGACTGGGATGCCAAGGATGCAAATATGGCAAGCTACCGCTTCCTCGTTCAGCAGATCAATGGGTACTTTGAAGGATGCGAGTTCCTTCATGTACCGCGAGACGACAACGAGCCAACTGATGCCCTGGCTCGAATAGGCTCCACTCGGCAAGCAATACCAACCGGTGTCTCTCTACAACGCCTCCTCAAGCCGTCTATCAAGCCGTCTCCAGAGTCCGATTCCATCTTCGTGCCGCCTGACCCCGATACAGCCGGGACCGGCTCTAAGAACCAAGTGGGTGACCCGAGAACTTCGATAGTCGGCCCGGGGACATCAGCAGGCGGCTCGGGGACTTCCGTAGTTACGCCCGACCCGGGGATTGCCACACCCGGCTCGGGGACTGCGGTAGTCGGCCCGGAGGCTGCACCAACACAGCAGGCGGCGGCCGACTCCAGCATTTCACCACCCAGCCCGCCCACCCTGGTCGCAGTAGCCGTGTTGGCAATAGAAGAAGTCACAGCTCCATCATGGGCTCAGTCCATCCTCAACTTCCTAATAAACCAAGATCTGCCGGCTGACAAAACAGAGGCAAGACAAGTCCAACGCCGAGCCGGAGCATACACTATCATCAACAGAGAGCTCATCAAGCGCAGTGTCACTGGAGTCCTCCAGCGATGCGTCAAGCAAGAGAAGGGCATTGCAATCTTCAGAGACATCCACCAAGGAGAATGCGGCCACCATGCAGCCTCAAGATCACTCGTCGCCAAAGCTTTCCGCCATGGTTTCTTTTGGCTGACTGCTTTGGATGACGCCAAGGAGTTAGTTAAACATTGCAAAGGGTGCCAACTCTTCAGCTCCAAGCAACACATGCCGGCTTCAGCACTCAAGACCATTCCCCTCACTTGGCCCTTCGCCATTTGGGGACTGGACATGGTGGGCCCATTCAAGACGGCGCGCGGTGGCATGACACATCTGCTTGTCGCTGTGGACAAATTCACCAAATGGATTGAGGCAAAGCCGATCAAGAAGCTGAATGGGCCGACTGCCGTGACATTTATCGCAGAAATAACAACTCGGTACGGCGTGCCACACAGCATCATCACCGACAATGGCACGAATTTCGCCAAGGGAGCCTTGGCACGTTTCTGCGCGACGCAAGGCATCCGTTTGGACTTGGCATCCGTTGCCCACCCGCAGTCAAACGGCCAGGTCGAGCGAGCCAACGGCCTCATCCTTTCTGGCATCAAACCTCGACTGGTCGTACCACTGGAGCGTTCGGCCGGCTGTTGGCTCGATGAGCTGCCGGCCGTCCTCTGGAGTCTGCGCACTACCCCAAACAAGTCAACCGGCTTCACTCCTTTCTTCCTCGTGTATGGTGCCGAGGCGGTCATCCCAACCGACATCGAGTTCGACTCGCCTCGGGTAACCATGTACACGGAGGCGGAGGCCAAGGAAGCACGAGAAGACGGCGTCGACCTGCTGGAAGAAGGCCGGTTGTTAGCCCTCAGCCAGTCTGCCATCTATCAGCAGGGCCTGCGCCGCTACCACAGCCAGAAGGTCAAGCCAAGATCCTTCCAAGAGGGCGATCTTGTGCTCCGGCTGATCCAGCAAACAGCCGGCCAGCACAAGCTCTCGGCCCCTTGGGAGGGCCCCTTCGTCATCAGCAGAGCTTTAGGCAACGACTCCTACTACCTGATCGACGCGCAGAAGCCGAAGGCACGAAAGAGAGACGACTCCGGCAAGGAGTCGGAACGACCATGAAACGCCAACCTCCTCCGAAGATTTTACAGTTGAAATGCAGTATGTATCACGCTAACTTTTGTACTAAGTACGAGACAATAGGCCCCCCGAGGAGAGCTCAGGGACTGCCATCTTTTATCTATGAATGAAGAATATCATGCTTATGACCTTGTCATTACATTCACTTTTTTCGTCCGGCACCGGGTTCGACTAGTCGGCCCGGGGACTGGCCGCCTAGAGTTATATTAAAAGTCCTACCCGCGGCCAGACAAGTAGTGTGCCGGCACCCAAGCCTTCTCTTGCCAAAAGTCGCAGTTCGAAGAACCGGCTGTCCGGCTGGCAAGAGTTAAAGGCAGGAAAGGACGCCCACACGAAAAACGGCTAGGGACTAACAGACTAATATAACAAAAGCCGGTTTTTCTCCCACCACCGACCGACTACCAGAGTAGCCGGCCGGCCGGCTTCCATTCGCCTCGCTTCAATCTAAGAAAGCTCGAGTACTTGCCTTCCCAAAAGGGGAAGGCGGCAAAGGAAACAGCCTAAGGATAAAAAGCATACACGAATGGAAACCAAACACGCACACGATCATATTTACACAAAAGACCTTCAAAAGGCCAGCATTCAACATAATCCGAATACACCCCCAGTGGGTGGAACTACGCAAGTTTAATAAAAAATGTTCAAAGGGTAACAAGCAGGAAAAGCAAGGACGACAGATTAAGCCAGGGGAGCGACTGGCGAGTCGGGCAGGTCGGTGGAGACGGCAGTGCCGGCTGGAGGAGTGGCCGGCTGGCGAACCTCGGCATGATCACCGCCTCCCGCAGAGGGCACGCTAGCACGCGCCTCGTTGCTGGAAGCACGGTCAGGCTGAGGCTGGCTGGCCGCTTCACCGGCTGGCTCAACGTCTTCACCCTCCTCTCCTTCGTCGTCTTCGCCTTCATCGCTAGAGGCGATCTCCTCTGCCGAGTCCTCACCCGCTGCCGGGTCCAGCCCGAACCACTCCTCTAGATGGGCAACACCGTCGTCATTTATTTCAGGAGCGAAGATGCTGATGTCAGTGCACTCGGCAATCGTCGAGGCACGCTGAGCGATAGCCGGCCGCACCTCCTCCATCTCCTCGTCGGCCTCTAGCCGCCAGGTGCGCAGCTGGTCCAGGTTCAGCCCGGGATACCAGGCTCGGACGAACTCCAGCGCCCGCCCAGCTCCAAGCCGGGCCACCGATGCCTTCCAGGCCTCGAAGCGGCCAACCGCAACCTCCAGCCAGTCGGCAGTCCGACTCGCGGTGCGGGGAATCATCTCGCCTGGCCAGAGGGCGGCCAACACCTGCGCCCCGGCGCGCTGGAGGTGGCGGAGCATACGGTGAGCCGGCTGCAGCCGGGCTTGGACCGCCAAGAGTTGCTCCTCAAGCATCCGGCTCGCGTCCGGCGCGATTTCAGCCTCCGCCTGCTGGCGCGCCTCGCGATGGGCCTCGATGGTTTGGGTGGCGAAGACGGAGTAGCCGGGAAAGTAGTCTGCACAGAGAACAAAAAGAAGCACAAATCAGAACACAAATCAGGGGGCAAGGGGCAAGCAAGGAGTGAGGAAGGCGGCTTACCGTCGATCAGATCCTCGATACGACCGAAGCCCTCGCTCAGCGCTTGTTTTGCCTCAGCCCAGCCCACCGCTTCGGTCTCGATCTCGGCCTTCAGGGCATCCTCGCTGTCCTGTGCCTTCTTCAGGGCCGCCTTGTGGCTCTCCTCCTGGTCGGCCAACTTCTTGGCCAGGCGGTCGCGCTCCAGGACCAAGGCGTTGTACTCGGCTTCCTTGGCGCGAAGGGCGGCCTGGGCCCCGCTGAGCTGCCCCTTCAAGTCGGCATTGGCCCCTGCAAGCATGAAGAAAAAGGAAAATCAATAAGGAAGAAGTCGTCAAGGAAGATCCGACCCGACTGCTCAGCAGTCGGCCCGAATCTCGGGGACTACACCCAGTGGGTGCGCTGACGCGCCCCCACAGGAGATGAACGAAACAAAGCACGCACTCCAGCTGCTGGTCAGGTCTTCGGTTCTCTGGCCCAGCTCCTGAGCCTGGGAGTTGAAGGCAGCAGCGCGGAGGTTATGATACTCCTGGAAGATCAGACAGGTGGCGAGAATAAGATAGTTGTCAGGACCTAGTAAGTTCCAAGCCGCCTGCGCAGCAGCCGACTCGGAACTCGGGGACTACACCCAGTGGGTGCGCTGATGCGCCCCCACGGAAGAAATCAAAAGAGCAAAACAACCGAGGCCAGAAGACTCACCCAGATGACAGCCCGCGTCACGAGGAACTCTTGGGTGTATCGCTGCAGCGAGGCAGCTTGGGCTTGAAGTCGGTTCCGGACCTCCTTGGCCTCCACATTCAGCTCGCCCGTCCCCCCGCTGGGAGTCCACTCGGACGTGCTGACGCTGGCCGCCTCCAGGGCCTCCGCCGTCTGGCTGGCGCCCGTAGCTCGGTGCGGCTCCGGTGCGGAGGTGCCTCCCCCTGCGCGCCGGCGCAATGCCGGCTGCACCTCAAGGCTGGCCCCTACCTCCGGCTCGCCCCCGGCCGACTGCTTTGGCGCCGCGGCTGATTGGCCGCTTTGGCCCGCCCCAGTCGGCGCCGTCTGCGGCGCCCCCTCTACGAAGACCACGTGGTCCTCCCTCCTCTCCACCACCGGCGGGTCTTGGTCGACCTCCTCCGATGGGGGCAGGGGGATGTCGGGGGCCACGGCACGGAGGGGAACGGCGAGCAACGGAGGCTAGTTGTGCGAGGCCTCTGCCTTCGTCTCCGCAGCTGCTGCCTCCGCCCGGGCCTTGGCCGCTGCATCGGCCTGCTCCTTCACCGCCTGGGCGGTCCTTCGCTCCCCGCCTCCTGCTCCTCCTGCGCCTCCCATGCGTTCCGCTGCGTGGCCTCCCTAAGGTCGGCGCGGGGATCCACGCGATGGGAGCCGGAGGACCCTTCAGTCGGCCCGACTACGGAGCCGCCAGGACCTCGCTCAAGGGAAAGCGGTGCCCTGCCCGGCGAGCAAAGAAAGGTTCAGAAGAGCTTCAATCGAAAAGGACAACAAAAAAAATATATATATATATATATATATACAAGACATTTGACGACTTACGTCGAGATCGCCTGCGGCTGTTTCACCGCCTTGTGGAAGCGGGCCGCCTTCACGGCTGCCTCATCCTGCTTGGTCGCCACCGTGGAAGCCTTGGATTTTTTCGGCCGGCTGCCGAAGAAGGTCGACGCGGCCCGGCGCTTCTGCGCACCGCCACGGGCAGCCGGTGCGGCAGACGGGCCCGCGCCTTGATGATCAAGCGCCGGCTAGCGGTGCGGGGTGGCTTCGACCTTGTCGTCGTCCGGCCAGTCCTCGAAGCCGGCTCCGGGCCCCGCGCCTCCTGCCTCGTCGCCTTCCCCCATGATGGCGTCTTCCATGGCGGCCGCTCCCAGGTCCGGGTCGTCGGCGTCGTCCACCGTGCGGTCGGGGAGGAGCTGGCGCTCTACCCCTGCGGCCCTGACCGTCGGCGGAAGAAGAGGGTTCTGCTAAGGGCAAACCAACTGATCAAATGTCGGCTATCACGAGGCCGGCTACAAAAAGGAAGAAAAGAAGAAAAACTTACAGCAGGCGGAGGGTTGGCGCGAGAATACGGCTCCTTGCCGTATCGCCAATCCTCGGCAAGCTTGCAGTTGGAGATGTAGTTCACCATGTAAGACACCTCTGCATGAGGCATCTCCCTGGTGCTCAGCCGGCACGGGTCGAAGCGGCCGCTCATCTGGCAAATCATGTGAGGCCGACCTTGGAGCGGAAGTACCCGGCGCTCCACGAAGGCGGCCACCAAGTCAGCTCCAGTCAGGCCCTCCGACTGGATCATCACCCGGAGCCGGGAGACGGCTGCGTTCCCGGCCTGAGACAGCGACCTGGCCCGGTAGCTCCACGAAGGTTGCCTCCCAGCCGGCGGGCCGGCTACGTAAGCTGGCAGGTTGACGTAGTCGCCTTGCGGGGCGACGTTCTTTATGTAAAAGTAGGACTTCTGCCAGAGCTTCACCGACTGGATCAGCGGGATGGGCGGGAACGGATTGTTCTCGCCCGTCTGCCTCATGGCAATGAAGGCTCCGCAGGGGGCGGGCACGCCCGCGACGACGGTGCCGAGCTTGCTCTGGAAGAATTCCCCTCAGAGCTCGAGAGTGGGGAGAACCCCAAGAAAGCCCTCGCACAGGGTGACGAAAGCCGACAGCAGCATCACCGCGTTGGGCGTGAGGTGATGCGGCTGGAGGTGGTAGAATTCAAGGAAAGCTCGAAGAAATCCGCTCGCCGGGAGGCCGAAGCCATGCAGGCAGTGCGAGCGGAAGATCACCCGCTCGCCTTCCTCCGGTGCCGGCGAGATCTCCCTCGCCGGCGCCTGACGAACCCGCACGAAGTTCTTGCCCGGCAGGCGCCGCGTCCGGCGGAGGAACTCGACGTGGTCCTCGTGGACGTTGGAGCCATCCCACGAGCTCGACAGTGCCATGGGAGCGATGCGGCGGGGAGCAAGACGAAGCGATGGCCTAGACATGCACGACCCCGCTACGGCGGGACCAAAGGAACCGAGAGGTCCGACGGCGGAACAGCACGGCAATAGGTTGCTGCGGCGGCGGAGGGAAGAAGAAGGAAGGCGAGAAGGGGCGGAGCGAGGGAGAGCGTGCGAGCCTCTGGCGCTCCCCCTCCTCCCCCTACTTATAGACCCGCGCGGCGGAGCCGAGGAGGCGTGGCGTGGGGGAACGTGGGGATCAACTGCGCCCACTCCCCCATGTCCCGCGATTACTACGCCCTGATGGCGTAATAAAACCACCGTGGGAAGGCGAGCGGTCCGTGTGGGCCACAGAAGATCCGCGGTTGGGCCGAGGCCTGGGAGTGGCGGGCCCGGGCCTGCGGTGGCGTCCCGTCGCGCGCGTGCGTTGGCAGGATTTCCTTGCCACGTGGCCCGCGTGATGGCGCGCGGTCAGCTCGCAGGCCGACCTGCGTTCCCACCTACGAGGAACGGGGCTTTCCGAAGACGGCGCGCACAAGCAAAGCCGGCCCCTCAGGATAGGAAGCTGACCAAGCTTCTCGTCCCTTTGTCAGCCTCGAAGCTCGATCAGCTTCGGGGACTACTGTCGGAGTAAATGACCACGGGTAGCCTAGCCGGCACCCCCTGGCTCTTCTGGAAAATTACAAGCCGATCCGGCCCTCAAGAATCCAAGACGTGGGGCCGCCTTCCCCTTGCCGGCTGTCTCCCAGGCCGGCTATCGGAAGGCGACCCGACTTTAGCCCTCATGAAGAAAGCCGCGCGAGGGCCGGCTCCGAGAAGCCGGCCGCGAGAAGGCCGACTCCAAGAAGCCGGCTCCCACAAAGCGGCCAGGATCGTACCCTCGAAGTCTGCATCCACATAACGGTGATGTGATGGGGCATGGCTACAGTAAAGCCTGCCACCCCCGAATCCCGGAGCATGCCTGGCACAGTGCGTAGTACGGGTGGCCATGGCCCATCCGGTGCGGCACTGTTGCCACGTTGACCCTGATGTCATCCACGACGGGCTGCCGGTGCAGCCCACGGGCGGTGGGCCCCTTTGGGCAGAGAGACACCCGAAGACGGCCAGGCCTCCCCCAGTCGGCCCAAGACAGAGCCGGCTCTCCACAGCCAGCTTGCCACCTCCCTCGAAGGAGACGCCCCATTAAGGAGACAAGACGCGGTGAGGCTACAGCAATCACCCACCGGGCGGCGGCACTGTAGCCACGCCCACCTCGGCGAAGCCCTCGTCACCAGGATTGAGCAACAGTAACCAGCCACCGATAAGGCCCTGGACAGTGGGGCCTGCCTGTCGACCAAGGAGCCGGCAGCCGGCGGGACCCACCAGCCGGCGGGCCCCAGCAGCCGGTGCAGAAGCCGGCGAGTGTAGTCATAGATGGCTCGGCCCCACGCCCAGCTGGATTACCATTGTACCCCCGGGGGGTAGGCCTATATAAACCCCCCGGGACACCCATGCAAAGGGTTGATCCAAGGTAGTTCTAGACACCACATAGAGAGGGGAGGAGGGCTAGCGGTGCTCCACTCTTCTCCTCACAAAACAGCTCAAGGAGCATCGTGTAGCTACTTGTTCATCTAGTGATCATGCAGAGACCCCGCAGAGCAGCAGTAGGGGTGTTATCTCCACGGAGAGCCCCGAAGCTGGGTAAGATTCGCCGGCGTGCATGTCTTCGCCTCATCCCGCTTCCAGGCACCGGCGACGTCTTACTGGTTCCCACAATGATAAGCCACCCGTTGGCATATGTCGCACCTACCACCCGACATTCAGTGCGGCATTCTTTACAGCTTAGAACCGGGGCTCCAAAAGCATTTTGAGAGACACGGAGCATATGAGATGTTCGAAGAGCTGAAAATGGTTTTTCAAGCTCATGCCCGGGTCGAGAGATACGAAGTCTCCGACAAGTTCTTCAGCTGTAAGATGGAGGGAAATAGTTCTGTCAGTGAGCACATACTCAGAATGTCTGGGTTGCTTAACCGCTTGACTCAGCTGGGAGTTAATCTCCCGGATGACGCGGTCATTGACAAAATCCTTCAGTCGCTTCCACCGAGCTACAAGAGCTTTGTGATGAACTTCAATATGCAGGGGATGGAAAAGACCATTCCTGAGGTATATTCAATGCTGAAATCAGCGGAGGTGGAAATCAAAAAGGAACATCAAGTGTTGATGGTGAATAAAACCACTAAGTTCAAGAAAGGCAAGGGTAAAAAGAACTTCAAGAAGGACGGCAAGGGAGTTGCCGCGCCCGGTAAGCAAGCTGCCGGGAAGAAGCCAAAGAATGGACCCAAGCCCGATACTGAGTGTTTTTATTGCAAGGGAAGTGGTCACTGGAAGCGAAACTGCCCCAAATACTTAGCGGTCAAGAAGGCCGGCAACACTAAAGGTAGATGTGATATACATGTAATTGATGTGTACCTTACCAGTACTCGTAGTAGCTCCTGGGTATTTGATACCGGTGCGGTTGCTCACATTTGTAACTCAAAGCAGGAGCTGCGGAATAAACGGAGACTGGCGAAGGACGAGGTGACGATGCGTGTCAGGGATGGTTCCAAGGTCGATGTGATCGCCGTCGGCACGCTACCTCTACATTTACCTACGGGATTAGTTTTAAACCTCAATAATTGTTATTTAGTGCCAGCTTTGAGCATGAACATTGTATCAGGATCTCGTTTAATTCGAGATGGTTACTCATTTAAATCCGAGAATAATGGTTGTTATATTTATATGAGAGATATGTTTTATGGTCATGCTCCGTTGGTGAATGGTTTATTCTTAATGAATCTCGAGCGTAATGTTACATATATTCATAGTGTGAATACCAAAAGATGTAAGGTTGATAATGATAGTCCCACATACTTGTGGCACTGCCGCCTTGGTCACATAGGTGTCAAACGCATGAAGAAGCTCCATGCAGATGGACTTTTAGAGTCTCTTGATTACGAATCATTTGACACGTGCGAACCATGCCTCATGGGTAAAATGACCAAGACTCCGTTCTCAGGAACAATAGAGCGAGCAACCAACTTATTGGAAATCATACATACTGATGTGTGCGGTCCAATGAGTGTTGAGGCTCGTGGTGGCTATCGTTATGTTCTCACCCTCACTGATGACTTGAGTAGATATGGGCATGTCTACTTAATGAAACACAAGTTTGAGACCTTTGAAAAGTTCAAGGAATTTCAGAGTGAGGTTGAGAATCAACGTGACAGGAAAATCAAGTTCTTGCGATCAGATCATGGGGGAGAATACTTGAGTCACGAATTTGGCACACACTTAAGAAAATGTGGAATAGTTTCACAACTCACGCCGCCTGGAACACCTCAGCGTAATGGTGTGTCCGAACGTCGTAGTCGCACTCTATTAGATATGGTGCGATCTATGATGTCTCTTACCGATTTACCGCTGCCATTTTGGGGCTATGCTTTAGAGACTGCCGCATTCACTTTAAATAGGGCTCCGTCGAAATCCGTTGAGACGACACAGTATGAATTATGGTTTGGGAAGAAACCTAATCTGTCATTTCTAAAAGTTTGGGGACGCGATGCTTATGTCAAGAAACTTCAACCTGAAAAGCTCGAGCCCAAATCGGAAAAATGCGTCTTCATAGGATACCCTAAAGAAACTATTGGGTATACCTTCTACCTTAGATCCGAAGGCAAGATCTTTGTTGCCAAGAATGGGTCCTTTCTAGAGAAAGAGTTTCTCTTGAAAGAAATAAGTGGGAGGAAAGTAGAACTTGATGAAGTATTACCTCTTGAACCGGTAAGTGGCGCACCTCAAGAAAATGTTCGTGAGGTGCCTTCACCGACTAGAAAGGAAGTTGATGATGATGATCATGAAACTTCAGGTCAAGTTGCTACTGAACTTCGTAGGTCCACGAGGACACGTTCCGCACCAGAGTGGTACGACAACCCTATCTTGGAAATCATGTTGTTAGACAACGGTGAACCTTCGAACTATGAAGAAGCGATGGAGGGCCCGGATTCCGACAAATGGCTGGAGGCCATGAAATCCGAGATAGGATCCATGTATGAAAACGAAGTATGGACTTTGACTGACTTGCCCGTTGATCGGCGAGCCATAGAAAATAAATGTATCTTTAAGAAGAAGACAGACGCGGATGGTAATGTTACCATTTATAAAGCTCGGCTTGTCGCTAAGGGTTATCGACAAGTTCAAGGGGTTGACTACGATGAGACTTTCTCACCCGTAGCAAAGCTGAAGTCCGTCCGAATCATGTTAGCAATTGCCGCATTCTATGATTATGAGATATGGCAAATGGACGTCAAAACGGCATTCCTTAATGGTTTCCTTAAGGAAGAATTGTATATGATGCAGCCGGAAGGTTTCGTCGATCCTAAGAATGCTGACAAGGTGTGCAAGCTCCAACGCTCGATTTATGGGCTGGTGCAAGCATCTCGGAGTTGGAACATTCGTTTTGATGAGATGATCAAAGCGTTTGGGTTTACACAGACTTATGGAGAAGCCTGCATTTACAAGAAAGTGAGTGGGAGCTCTGTAGCATTTCTCATATTATATGTGGATGACATACTGTTGATGGGAAATGATATAGAATTCTTGGAAAGCATAAAGGCCTACTTGAACAAGTGTTTTTCAATGAAGGATCTTGGAGAAGCTGCTTATATATTAGGCATCAAGATCTATAGAGATAGATCGAGACACCTCGTTGGTCTTTCACAGAGTACGTACCTTGACAAGATATTGAAGAAGTTCAAAATGGATTAGTCAAAGAAGGGGTTCTTGCCTGTATTGCAAGGTACGAGATTGAGCACGGCTCAATGCCCGACCACGGCAGAAGATAGAGAAAAGATGAGTGTCGTCCCCTATGCCTCGGCCATAGGGTCTATCATGTATGCTATGCTGTGTACCAGACCTGATGTAAACCTTGTCGTAAGTTTGGTAGGAAGGTACCAAAGTAATCCCGGCATGGAGCACTGGACAGCGGTCAAGAATATCCTGAAGTACCTGAAAAGGACTAAGGATATGTTTCTCGTTTATGGAGGTGACGAAGAGCTCATCGTAAAGGGTTACGTCGATGCTAGCTTCGACACAGATCTGGATGACTCTAAGTCACAAACCGGATACGTGTATATTTTGAATGGTGGGGCAGTAAGCTGGTGCAGTTGCAAGCAGAGCGTTGTGGCGGGATCTACATGTGAAGCGGAGTACATGGCAGCCTCGGAGGCAGCACAAGAAGCAGTCTGGGTGAAGGAGTTCATTACCGACCTAGGAGTCATACCCAATGCGTCGGGCCCGATGACTCTCTTCTGTGACAACACTGGAGCTATTGCCCTTGCCAAGGAGCCCAGGTTTCATAGGAAGACCAGGCATATCAAGCGTCGCTTCAACTCCATTCGTGAAAGTGTTCAAAATGGAGACATAGAGATTTGTAAAGTACATACGGACCTGAATGTGGCAGATCCCTTGACTAAACCTCTCCCTAGAGCAAAACATGATCAACACCAGAACTGCATGGGTGTTCGATTCATCACAATGTAACTAGAATATTGACTCTAGTGCAAGTGGGAGACTGTTGGAAATATGCCCTAGAGGCAATAATAAAATGGTTATTACTATATTTCTTTGTTCATGATAATTGTCTATTGTTCATGCTATAATTGTGTTATCAGGAAATCGTAATACATGTGTGAATACATAGACCACAACACTTCCCTGGTGAGCCTCTAGTTGACTACCTCGTTGATCAAAAGATAGTCATGGTTTCCTGACTATGGACATTGGATGTCATTGATAATGGGATCACATCATTAGGAGAATGATGTGATGGACAAGACCCAATCCTAAGCATAGCTCAAAGATCGTGTAGTTCATTTGCTGTAGCTTTTCCAAATGTCAAGTATCATTTCCTTAGACCATGAGATTGTGTAACTCCCGGATACCGTAGGAGTCCCTTGGGTGTGCCAAACGTCACAATGTAACTGGGTGACTATAAAGGTACACTACAGGTATCTCCGAAAGTGTCTGTTGGGTTGGCACGAATCGAGACTGGGATTTGTCACTCCGTGTGACGAAGAGGTATCTCTGGGCCCACTCGGTAATGCATCATCATAATGAGCTCAATGTGACCAAGTGGTTGATCACGGGATCATGCATTACGGCACGAGTAAAGTGACTTGCCGGTAACGAGATTGAACGAGGTATTGGGATACCGACGATCGAGTCTCGGGCAAGTAACATACCGATTGACAAAGGGAATTGTATACGGATTGATTGAATCCTTGACATCGTGGTTCATCCGGTGAGATCATCGTGGAGCATGTGGGAGCCAACATGGGTATCCAGATCCCGCTATTGGTTATTGACCGGAGAGGCGTCTCGGTCATGTCTGCATGTCTCCCGAACCCGTAGGGTCTACACACTTAAGGTTCGGCGACGCTAGGGTTGTAGAGATATTAGTATGCAATAACCCGAAAGTTGTTCGGAGTCCCGGATGAGATCCCGGACGTCACGAGGAGTTCCGGAATGTTCCAGAGGTAAAGATTTATATATAGGAAGTCCAGTTTCGGCCATCGGGAAGGTTTCGGGGGTCACCGGTATTGTACCGGGACCACTGGAAGGGTCCCGGGGGTCCACCGGGTGGGGCCACCTATCCCGGAGGGCCCCATGGGCTGAAGTGGGAGGGGAACCAGCCCCTGGTGGGCTGGTGCACCCCCCTTCGGCCTCCCCTGCGGCTTGGGTTGGGAAACCCTAGGGGTGGGGGCGCCCCCCACTTGGCTTGGGGGGGGGGGAAGCCACCCCTTGGCCGCCGCCCCCTTGGAGATTCATCTCCTAGGGCCGGCGCCCCCCCAAGGCCCCTATATAAAGAGGGGGGAGGGAGGGTAGCCGCACCCCTTGCTCTTGGCGCCTCCCTCTCCCTCCGTAACACCTCTCCTCCCCGCTTGCGCTTGGCGAAGCCCTGCCGGGATCTTGCTGCATCCACCACCATGCCGTCGTGCTCCTGGATCTTCATCAACCTCTCCTTCCCCCTTGCTGGATCAAGAAGGAGGAGACATCTTCACAACCATACGTGTGTTGAACGTGGAGGTGCTGTCCATTCGACACTTGGTCATCGGTGATTTGGATCACGACGAGTACGACTCCATCAACCCCGTTCTCTTGAACGCTTCCGCGCGCGATCTACAAGGGTATGTAGATGCACTCCTCTCTCCTCGTTGCTAGATGACTCCATAGATTGATCTTGGTGATGCGTAGAAAATTTTAAAATTCTGCTATGTTCCCCAACAATAATACCGGGTCATAAAATTGACCGGGCCTTGAGCAATCCAATTTGTGCTCCGTAGTATACTACAACACTTATGGATTTCTCATACATCTATTTGCTGAGTTGTTTTATAAATACAACCAAGGGTTTCAATCAAATACACCAAGTCTATATGACCAGATTGAGCACACAAGCATGATCAGCATACATATCTTATCAGCTTGTCATCAGGTTCCAAAGTTAAGCATATTCAATGCACGAAGGCATTGACAGATCATGGAGTTTTTCTACCAAATATTACAAGCTGTAAAAGGGCTATTTCCAACAAGTTTTCCCCAACAAATGTTACAACTCACAAGGATCACTATTGTAAGACGGTGTTGGAACCCTCCAGGTTGATGTTCCTTTGTTCTTCTTCTGTGCCAGTTTTGGCCGGGTCAGCTTGTGTTGGCTCTTTCGGTGCTTCCGGGTCACGTCTTCTGCTTCAGTCTGGGGGTCGTCTGCCACCCACTGAATCGATGATAAAGCTTCAAAATTTGAGTCTTCTCTCATCACAGTTAAAGTGTTGACATCAGGAGCAAAGTTTTGCTTACGAGGAGGAGTCAGCTCCACGGGCTGTGGGCTGGGCAGAATCATGCGCTTACCGGCTTCTAAATAACCGACTTGAAACAGCTCATCCGCAATCTTGGTCATCTTCACCCCAAGTCTCCTTAACACAACACAGATAGTCCTTGTCAGTAAAAGGGGTATAATCCCTGTTGAATTCTAGGAACCCGTCATCCAGTAGAGTCAGATCCATCTCCAGAAGATACGCCTTGGTGCATGTGAGTACATCGCCCCTTGACGACAAGCTGCCCTTTTCCACTCCTTGGTCCATTATGTAACTGTGGAAAACTCCCTGAGAATGTCCATGATATAAAAAGGGCGCGCCTTCGTGTTCTTGACTGCCATAACACATTAACCACCACCTACATATAATTGCTTAAGAAACTTATAGACAACTTTCAGCTTGACCGGAGGGAGTTCTCACACGTTATGATGTCTCTTGCCTGTGGAGACACATAAACACATATCAGTAACCCGGTTAACATATTTAAGCCGACAATATTTGGCGACTTACAAGATTTATTCTTACCAAAGATGGCTATGCACATGTCTGTAATTTGGCTCTTCATAGACGCCGGTTCTTGAGTTACAGGTGCGAGCATTGACTCGGCCTCCTCTGCACGTGACTAAGGTGGCTCTTTCTTCCTCAAAAGCAGCCTTGGGCTTTTCTGAAGTGTCTTGAGCAGACATCAGAGACCTATGGAAGTCTGGAGATAGATTTTCTGCTTTTTCCCGAAATTTTTTCCTCTTTCGTCAGCTCTTTCTGTTAGCCGGTAGCCTGTGACTCGGCCTGGTTCAACATATCCTGCCATTAAGATTCATCGGGTCAAGTATATTAGTGAAAGTCCTGAGCCACCGCAGGCGATCGACCCGACACTTGGGGGTACATTATTCAAAAAATTCTTAAAGTCCCGAGTCGTTGCAAGCGATTGACCCGACACTTGGGGGGCTACACCAGTCAGTTTCAGACTTATTACTCAAGTCTCATGTAGACTTCAAGCACTCAACATGACACTTGGGTGCTAATGCATTGTCATTTTACATCCAACTATACTTGAAGACCCGACCCATCACATAATGATGAGTCGGCCCTTGGGGGCTACCAACTGCGCAAATTCGTAAGTTCAGATCTACAAAAGTCCCAGCTCATTATTTATTAATAACCCGGCCCTTGGGGGTTACATCTGAGTACAACTAAAGTGGTTACATCAAGGGCGGGCCAAAGGTGCTAACCAGGATTTTTCTATGAAGTTTTGTTAAAGCAAGTCTCAACTATTTCACTACTTTCTCTACTTAAGACTCAGAGGCTACATGTATATACATAAGGAAGAAAAACAATACGACATAGCTCATATTTTCGCTTTTGACCATGGAGATTTCAGTATCCCAGCTTTCAAACAGTTGGGTCCAATACCCTTGGTAAATGGAGTTCACATCTACGTCCTCCAGAGATGGATATTCAAGTTTGGATTTCCCCTTCTCCTTCATGGGTGACTCATCCTTGGCGGTGATCTTTGCGAAAATATTTGAAGTTTCTTGAGTACTTTGCTTTTCTCCCGTAATCACCACATCCGTATGAGTCGTTTCCAGGGGCGGTTCTGAAACAAGATTTAGATTTCCCTCCATAGGAGAGGGGGCACGGGCTTGGCTCACTAGATTATCTCGCTGAGGCGGCTCGTCCTTGTCAATTGGCTCATCCCTGCCAACCGACTCATTCTAATCAGCTGCTTTGTCCTGGACCTCTGGCTTGTCCATCAACGGGTCCCGAGAAGGAATTTAATGTTGGAAATATGCCCTAGAGGCAATAATAAATTGGTTATTATCATATTTCCTTGTTCATGATAAAGGTTTATTATTCATGCTAGAATTGTATTGACCAGAAACTTAAATACAAGTGTGAATACATAAACGAATACTATGTCCCTAGTGAGTCTCTACTAGACTAGCTCGTTGATCAAAGATGGTTAAGGTTTTCTAACCATAGACATGAGTTTTCATTTGATAATGGGATCCCATCATTAGGAGAATGATGTGATGGACAAGAGCCAACCGTAAGATTAGCATTCGATCGTATCACTTGAGTTTATTGCTATAGCTTTCTTCATGTCAAGTATCTATTCCTAAGACCATGAGATCATGCAACTCCTAGATACCGGAGGAATACATTGTGTGCTATCAAACGTCACTTCATAACTGGGTGATCATAAAGATGCTCTACAGGTATCTCCGAAGGTGTTTGTTGGGTTGGCAGGGATCGAGACTGGGATTTGTCACTCATTGTGACAAAGAGATATCTCTGGGCCCTCTTAGTAATACAACATCGTAAATAGCTTGCAAGCAATGTGGCTAATGAGTTAGTCACGAGATCTTGTATTGTGGAACAAGTAAAGAGACTTGTCGGTAACTAGATCGAACTAGGTATGGAGATATCGACGATCGAATCTCGGGCAAGTAAAATATCGCCGGACAAAGGGAATTGCATACGGGATTAATCGAATCCTTGACATCGTGGTTCAACCGATAAAAGATCTTTGTGGAATATGTAGGAACCAGTATGGGCATCCATGTTACGTTGTTGGTTATTGACCGGAGAGGTGTCTCGGGTCATGGCTACATGATTCTCAAACCCATAGGGTCCGCATGCTTAACATCCAGTGACACTAGAGTAATACTGGGATATGCATGTTGGTGACCGAATGTTGTTCAGAGTCCTGGATGAGATCCCGGATGTCACGAGGAGCTCCAGAACGGTTTGGAGGTAAATATTATATATGCAAAGTTGCTTTCAGGGTTTCGAAAGAAGTTTCCATTTTTTTCGGTATTTTACCAGGAAGCTTCTAGAAGGTTCTGGAAACTTCCAGAGGAGTCTGGAAGTCAGCAAGGGTTCCACCATGTCCCAAGGGTCAGCATGGGCTGAGGGGAGACGCCCTGGACTTATTGGACCAGGCGCACAAGTCCCTTAAGGCCCATGTGGCTTGGGAGAGGTGGAAAGTCCACCTGTGTATGGAAAAGGAGGGAATTAGACTAGGAGTCCAACTCCTCCCCCTTGGTGTGCCCCTAGGGCTTGGAGGCCTGGCCACCACGCCCCTCCACCTATATATATGTTGGAAATATGCCTTAGAGGCAATAATAAATTGGTTATTATCATAATTCCTTGTTCATGATAATGGTTTATTATTCATGCTAGAATTGTATTGACCGGAAACTTAAATACAAGTGTGAATACATAAATAGATACTATGTCTCTAGTGAGCCTCTACTAGACTAGCTCGTTGATCAAAGATGGTTAAGGTTTCCTAACCATAGACATGAGTTGTCATTTGATAACGGGATCACATCATTAGGAGAATGATGTGATGGACAAGACCCAACTGTAAGCTTAGCATTTGATCGTATCACTTGAGTTTATTGCTATAGCTTTCTTCATGTCAAGTATCTATTCCTAATACCATGAGATCATACAACTCTCGAATACCAGAGGAATACCTCGGCTATCAAATGTCACTTCGTAACTAGGTGATCATAAAGATGCTCTACATGTATCTCCGAAGGTGTCCGTTGGGTTGTGACAGTGTCCTGGATAAGGGAGTATTAACCCAGTCGGCCCATTCTCCTTCGGTTGGGCCGGCAAGCCACCATTAGTGATAAAGATGGACTCCGGAAGCCGTTCATAGGAAGCGTGATCAAGACTGCATCCCCCGAAGACTTGGCGTATACTCCAAGATCTTTGTCGCTTCCTAGCTCATAACTACCGCCATAGGGTTTAGCCCGTAGATGGAACATCGACACAAAATCATTCACCTAGCCCTAGAGTTAGATCACACATTACGATCTTGAGGTAGATCAACTCTGTACTCGATACATCTCCATTGATATAAACAAGAGCAGGACATAGGGTTTTACCTCCATCAAGAGGGCCCGAACCTAGGTAAACATCGTATCCTCCATTCCTGTTACCCTCGATCCAAGGTCCACAACTCGTGACCCCATACCCCGAGGTCTGTCAGTTGTGACACCAACACTGGTGCTTTCATTGAGAGTTCCGCTGTGTGATCGACGAAGATATTGATGGGATCGCTGGTCAACGGCCTCGAACCAGAAGGGCTCGCTCACGCGCCCAAAGTTTCAGTCACCAACATGCCTCCACGTAAAGCCGAGGCAAAACATGACCCTTCTTTGGTCCCTGC
Organism: Triticum dicoccoides; assembly: GCF_002162155.2. NCBI lineage: Eukaryota > Viridiplantae > Streptophyta > Magnoliopsida > Poales > Poaceae > Triticum > Triticum dicoccoides. The sequence continues at coordinate 545,547,286 of NC_041384.1, forward strand.
AGGGAATTAACCCAAGGATGATGGGTTGAGATACTTCCTGGAAAGTGAGTCAAACGGTGGCCTGCCGGAGACGGCCGGTGAGGCCGACCTCTGGGCCAGATCAGCCCGCCCGACGACCACAAATTTGACACCGGATGAAGAGAACAGGGTCTCGAACCCACGACATTTTGACATCGGAACTCATCCGCCAATATTCCATGCAGAGTATTGCCCCAATAACTCCGGCCCACCCGACATCTGGGATCTGGCCTACATGTAGCAACTCCCCGATGAATTGATCAGGGAGTACTGGACTAGATTCTTGACTGTCAAAGACAAGATATCGGATTACTTGGACTCCAACATAATTGTTGTTTTCTAGCACGGATGCAAAGATAAAGGCATCTCGAATGCCCTTGCACGTCGCTACGTTCAAACACTGTCGGGATTGTTCGAGCTAGTGTCCCGATTATGTGCCATTGAGGACGCTTGGCTCACCAAGGAGCACGCAGATTCGATCTGTGAAAACTATCTAAGACATCATGAATCAAAACCTCAGTGTAGGCCTCGGAAACAAAACACCTCGGTGATACGTCTCCAACGTATCTATAATTTTTTATTGTTCCATGCTATTATATTATCTGTTTTGGATGATAACAGGCTTTATTTTACACTTTTATATTATTTTTGGGACTAACCTATTAACCGGAGGCCCAGCCCAAATTGCTGTTTTTTTTGCCTATTTTATTGTTTTGTAGAAAAGGAATATCAAACGGAGTCCAAACAGAATGAAACCTTCAGAAACATGATTTTTGGAACAAATGTGATCCAGAGGACTTGGAGTGGACGTCAAGCAATCAACGAGGAGGCCACGAGGAAGGGGGCGCGCCTACCCCCTGGGTGCACCATCCATCCTCATGGACCCCTCGTTGCTCCACCTACATACTTCCTCCTATATATATCCATGTACCCCACAAACATCCAGGAGCACCACGAAACCCTATTTCCACCGCCGCAACCTTTTGTACCCAAGAGATCCCATCTTGGGGCCTTTTTCGGAGCTCCGTCGGAGGGGGCATTGATCACGGAGGGCCTCTACATCAACTCCATGGCCCCTCCGATGATGTGTGAGTAGTTTACCTCAGACCTTCGGGTCCATAGCTAGTAGCTAGATGGCTTCTTCTCTCTCTTTGGATCTCAATACAAAGTTCTCCTTGATTCTCTTGGAGATCTATTCGATGCAACTCTTCGTTTTGCGGTGTGTTTGTCGAGATCCGATGAATTGTGGGTTTATGATCAAGTTTATCTATGAACAATATTTGAATCTTCTTTGAATTCTTTTATGTATGATTAGTTTATCTTTGCAAGTCTCTTCGAATTATCAGTTTGGTTTGGCCTACTAGATTGATCTTTCTTGCAATGGGAGAAGTGCTTAGCTTTGGGTTCAATCTTGCGGTGCTCGACCCCAGTGACAGAAAGGGAAACGACACATATTGTATTGTTGCCATCGAGGATAAAAGATGGGGTTTACATCATACTGCATGAGTTTATCCCTCTACATCATGTCATCTGGCTTAAGGCGTTACTCTGTTCTTATGAACTTAATACTCTAGATGCATGCTGGATAGCGGTCGATGTGTGGAGTAATAGTAGTAGATGCAGGCAGGAGTCGGTCTACTTGTCACGGACGTGATGCCTATATACATGATCATACCTAGATATTCTCATAATTATTCACTTTTCTATCAATTGCTCGACAGTAATTTGTTCACCCACCGTAATACTTATTCTCTTGAGAGAAGCCACTAGTGAAACCTATGGCCCCCGGGTCTATTTTCCATCATACAAGTTTCCAATCTATTTTATTTTGCAATCTTTACTTTCAATCTATATCATAAAAATACCAAAAATATTTATCTTATTATTATCATCTCTATCAGATCTCACTCTTGCAAGTGGCGGTGAAGGGATTGACAACCCCTTTATCGCGTTGGTTGCGAGGTTCTTATTTGTTTGTGTAGGTATGAGGTGACTCACGCGTGGTCTCCTACTGGATTGATACCTTGGTTCTCATAAACTGAGGGAAATACTTACACTGCTTTACTACACCACCCTTTCCTCTTCAAGGGAAAACCAACACATTGCTCAAGAGGTAGTAAGAAGGATCTCTGGCGCCGTTGCCAGGGAGATCTACGCCAAGTCAAGACATACCAAGTACCCATCATAACTATTATCCTTCGCATTACATTATTTGCCATTTGCCTCTTGTTTTCCTCTCCCCCACTTCACCCTTGCCGTTTTATTCGCCCTCTTTTCCATTCACCCTTTTTTCCGTTCGCCTCTTTTTCGCTTGCTTCTTGTTTGCTTGTGTGTTGGGTTGCTTGCTTGTTATGATGGCTCAAGATAATACTAAATTGTGTGACTTTGCCAATACCAACAATAATGATTTTATTAGCACTCTTACCGATGCTGAACCTTGTACTGCTTTGCTGAATCTTGTCATGAAAGATCCGTTTTCTGTCCTTCCTAGCGAAGATGCCACTACCCATCTAAACAACTTTATTGATTTGTGTGATATGCAAAAGAAGAAAGGTGTGGATAATGATATTGTTAAACTTAAACTATTTCCGTTTTCGCTTAGAGATCGTGCTAAAGCTTGGTTTTTGTCTTTGCCTAAAAATAGTATTGATTCATGGAATAAGTGCAAAGATGCTTTTATCTCTAAGTATTTTCCTCCTGCTAAGATCATCTCTCTTAGAAACGATATTATGAATTTTAAGCAACTTGATCATGAACATGTTGCACAATCTTGGGAGAGGATGAAATTAATGATACGTAATTGTCCTACACATGGTTTGAATTTATGGATGAGTATACAAAAAATTTATGCTGGATTGAATTTTGCTTCTAGAAATCTTTTAGATTCGGCCGCGGGAGGCACTTTTATGGAAATCACTTTAGGAGAAGCTACCAAACTCCTAGATAATATTATGGTTAATTATTCCCAATGGCACACTAAAAGATCTACTAGTAAAAAGGTGCATGCAATTGAAGAGATTAATGTTTTGAGTGGAAAGATGGATGAACTTATGAAATTGTTTGCTAATAAGAGTGCTCCTACTGATCCTAATGATATGCCTTTGTCTACTTTGATTGAGAATAATAATGAATCTATGGATGTGAATTTTATTGGTAGGAACAATTTTGGTAATAACGTGTATAGAGGTAATTTTAATTCTAGGCCGTTTCCTAGTAATTCCTCTAATAATTATGGTAATTCCTACAACAATTCTTATGGAAATTATAATAAGATGCCCTCTAATTTTGAATCTAGTATTAAAGAATTTATTTCTTCGCAAAAGAGTTTCAATGCTTTGATTGAAGAAAAATTGCTTAAGATTGATGAGTTGGCTAGGAACGTGGATAGAATTTCTCTTGATGTTGATTCTTTGAAACTTATACCTATTACACCTAAGCATGATATCAATGAGTCTCTCAAGGCCATGAGAATTTCCATTGATGAGTGCAAAGAAAGAACCGCTAGGATGCACGCTAAGAAAGATTGTTTTGTAAAAGCGTGTTCTTCTAGTTTTCATGATAATAAGGATGAAGATCTAAAAGTGATTGATGTGTACCCTATTAAATCTTTGTTTTGCAATATGAATCTTGATAATGATGGGACTAGAGATGAGTCAACTTTAGTTAGAAGGCGTCCCAAAAATTCGGAGTTTTTAGATCTTGATGCAAAAGTTGATAAAAGTGGGATTGAAGAGGTCAAAACTTTAAATAGCAATCAACCCACTATCTTAGATTTCCAGGAATTTAATTATGATAATTGCTCTTTGATAGATTGTATTTCCTTGTTGCAATCCGTGCTAAATTCTCCTCATGCTTATAGTCAAAATAAAGCTTTTACTAAACATATCGTTGATGCTTTGATGCAATCTTATGAAGAAAAACTTGAGTTGGAAGTTTCTATCCCTAGAAAACTTTATGATGAGTGGGAACCTACTATTAAAATAAAAATTAAAGATCATGAATGCTATTCTTTGTGTGATTTGGGTGCAAGTGTTTCCACGATTCCAAAAACTTTGTGTGATTTGCTAGGTTTCCGTGAATTTGATGATTGGTCTTTAAACTTGCACCTTGCGGATTCCACCATTAAGAAACCTATGAGAAAGATTAATGATGTTCTTATTGTTGCAAATAGGAACTATGTGCCCGTAGATTTCATTGTTCTTGATATAGATTGCAATCCTTCATGTCCTATTATTCTTGGTAGACCTTTCCTTAGAACGATTGGTGCAATTATTGATATGAAGGAAGGGAATATTCGATTCCAATTTCTGTTAAGGAAAGGCATGGAACACTTCCCTAGAAATAAAATTAAATTACCTTATGAATCTATTATGAGATCCACTTATCGATTGCCTACCAAAGATGGCAATACCTAAATCTATCCTCGCTTTTATGCCTAGCTAAGGGCGTTAAACGATAGCGCTTGTTGGGAGGCAACCCAATTTTATTTTTGTTCCTTACTTTTTGTTCCTGTTTAGTAATAAATAATTTATCTAGCCTCTGTTTTGGTTGTGTTTTTTGTGTTTAATTAGTGTTTGTGCCAAGTAGAACCGTTGGGAAGACTTGGGGAAAGTCTTTTTATCTTGCTGTAAAAAACAGAAACTTTAGCGCTCACGAGAATTGCTACCATTTTTTACTGGAGAGTGCTATTTAGTTAATTATTTTTGCAGATGATTAATAGATAAATTCCTCACGTCCGGAAATTTATTTTAGAATTTTTGGGTTTCCAGAAGTATTCAAAACCTACAGATTACTATAGACTATTCTGTTTTTGACCGATTCTGATTTTCGTGTGTTGTTTGCTTATTTTGATGAATCTATGGCTAGTAATAGAGTTTATGAACCATAGAAAAGTTGCAATACAGTAGGTTTAATACCAATATAAATAAAGAATGAGTTCATTACAGTACCTTGAAGTGGTGGTTTGTTTTCTTTTACTAACGGAGCTCACGAAGATTTTCTTTTAAGTTTTGTGTTGTGAAGTTTTCAAGTTTTGGGTAAAGATTTGATGGATTATGGAACAAGGAGTGGCAAGAGCCTAAGCTTGGGGATGCCCATGGAACCCCAAGGTAAAATAAAAGGACACCAAAAAGCCTAAGCTTGGGGATGCCCCGGAAAGCATCCCCTCTTTCGTCTTCGTCTATCGGTAACTTTACTTGGAGCTATATTTTTATTCGCCACAAGATATGTGTTTTGCTTGGAGCGTCTTGTATGATTTGAGTCTTTGCTTTTTAGTTTACCACAATCATCCTTTCTGTACACACCTTTTGAGAGAGACACACATGAATTGGAATTTATTAGAATACTCTATGTGCTTCACTTATACCTTTTGAGCTATATAGTTTTTGCTCTAGTGCTTCACTCATATATTTTAGAGCACGGTGGTGGTTTTATTTTATAGAAATAATTGATCTCTCATGCTTCACTTATATTATTTTGAGAGTACTTTAGAACAACATGGCAATTTTCTTTTAGACATAATAAAAACTTTCATATAAGTGCATTGAATACTAAGAGAAGTTTGATACTTGATGATTGTTTTGAGATATGGAGATAGTGATATCAAAGTTGTGCTAGTTGAGTAGTTGTGAATTTGGGGAATACTTGTGTTGAAGTTTGCAAGTCCCGTAGCATGCACGTATGGTAAACATTGTGTGACAAATTTGAAACATGAGGTGTTATTTGATTGTCTTTCTTATGAGTGGCGGTCGGGGACGAGCGATGGTCTTTTCCTACCAATCTACCCCCCTAGGAGCATGCACGTAATACTTGGTTTTTGATGACTTGGTAGATTTTTGCAACAAGTATGTGAGTTCTTTATGACTAATGTTGAGTCCATGGATTATACACACTCTCACCCTTCCATCATTGCTAGCCTCTTTGGACATGCATTGCCCTTTCTCACCTTGAGAGTTGGTGCAAACTTCGCCGATGCATCCAAACCCCGTGATACAATACGCTCTATCACACATAAAACTCCTTATATCTTCCTCAAAACAGCCACCATACCTACCTATTATGGCATTTCCATAGCCATTCCAAGATATATTGCCATGCAACTTTCCACCGTTCCATTTATTATGACACGCATAATCATTGTCATATTGCTTTGCATGATCATGTAGTTGACATCGTATTTGTGGCAAAGCCACCGTTCATAATTTTTTCATACATGTCATTCTTGATTCATCGCAATCCTGGTACACCGCCGGAGGCATTCATATAGAGTCATATCTTGTTCTAGTATCGAGTTGTAATCATTGAGTTGTAAATAAATAGAAGTGTGATGATCATCAATAATAGAGCATTGTCCCATAAAAAAGAGAAAGGCTAAATAATAATAATAAAAAAGAAGGCCCAAAAAAGAAAAAGGAAATAAAAGGGGCAATGCTACTATCCTTTTTTCCACACTTGTGCTTCAAAGTAGCGCCCTGATCTTTATGATAGAGAGTCTCTTGCTTTGTCATTTTCATATACTAGTGGGTATTCCAACGATGGGCTTCGTCAAGTGCCCTAGGTATTCGTGAGCAAGCAAGTTGAATGCACACCCACTTAATTTCTTTTGTTGATCTTTCATACATTTATAGCTCTAGTGCATCCGTTGCATGGCAATCCCTACTCCTTGCATTGACATCAATTGATGGGCGTCTCCCTAGCCCATTGATTAGCCGCGTCGATGTGAGACTTTCTCCTTTTTGTCTTCTCCACATAACCCCGTTCATTATATTCTATTCCACCCACAGTGCTATATCCATGGCTCACGCTCATGTATTGCGTGAAAGTTGAAAAAAGTTTGAGATTACTAAAGTATGAAACTGTTTCTTGGCTTGTCATCGGGGTTGTGCATGATGAGAGCACTCTTGTGTGACGAAAATGGAGCATGACCAAACTATATGATTTTGTAGGGATGAACTTTCTTTGGCCATGTTATTTTGAGAAGACATGATTGCTTAGTTAGTATGCTTGAAGTATTATTTTTTATGTTAATATTAAACTTTTATCTTGAATCTTTCAGATCTGAACATTCATGCCACAATAAAGAAAATTACATTGAGAAATATGTTAGGAAGCATTCCACATCAAAAATTCTGTTTTTATCATTTACCTACTCGAGGACGAGTAGGAATTAAGCATGGGGATGCTTGATACGTCTCCAACGTATCTATAATTTTTGATTGTTCCATGCTATTATATTATCTATTTTGGATGATAACGAGCTTTATTTTACACTTTTATATTATTTTTGGGACTAACCTATTAACCGGAGGCCCAGCCCAAATTGTTGTTTTTTTTGCCTATTTCAGTGTTTCATAGAAAAGGAATATCAAACGGAGTCCAAATGGAATGAAACCTTCGGGAACATGATTTTTGGAACAAACGTGATCCAAAGGACTTGGAGTGGACATCAAGCAATCAACAAGGAGGCCACGAGGCAGGGGGCGCGCCCTCCACCCTCGTGGGCCCCTCATTGCTCCACCAACCTACTTCTTCCTTCTATATATATCCATGTACCCCGCAAACATCCAGGAGCACCACGAAACCCTATTTCCACCGCTGCAACCTTCTGTACCCAAGAGATCCCATCTTGGGGCCTTTTCCGGAGCTCCGCCGGAGGGGGCATTGATCACGGAGGGCCTCTACATCAACTCCATGGCCCCTCCGATGATGTGTGAGTAGTTTACCTCAGACCTTTGGGTCCATAGCTAGTAGCTAGATGGCTTCTTCTCTCTCTTTGGATCTCAATACAAAGTTCTCCTCGATTCTCTTGGAGATCTATTCGATGCAACTCTTCGTTTTGCGGTGTGTTTGTCGAGATCCGATGAATTGTGGGTTTATGATCAAGTTTATCTATGAACAATATTTGAATCTTCTTTGAATTCTTTTATGTATGATTAGTTTATCTTTGCAAGTCTCTTCGAATTATCAGTTTGGTTTGGCCTACTAGATTGATCTTTCTTGCAATGGGAGAAGTGCTTAGCTTTGGGTTCAATCTTGCGGTGCTCGACCCCAGTGACAGAAAGGGAAACGACACATATTGTATTGTTGCCATCGAGGATAAAAGATGGGGTTTACATCATACTGCATGAGTTTATCCCTCTACATCATGTCATCTGGCTTAAGGCGTTACTCTGTTCTTATGAACTTAATACTCTAGATGCATGCTGGATAGCGGTCGATGTGTGGAGTAATAGTAGTAGATGCAGGCAGGAGTCGGTCTACTTGTCATGGATGTGATGCCTATATACATGATCATACCTAGATATTCTCATAATTATTCACTTTTCTATCAATTGCTCGACAATAATTTGTTCACCCACCGTAATACTTATGCTCTTGAGAGAAGCCACTAGTGAAACCTATGGCCCCCGGGTCTATTTTCCATCATACAAGTTTCCAATCTATTTTATTTTGCAATCTTTACTTTCAATTTATATCATAAAAATACCAAAACTATTTATCTTATTATTATCATCTCTATCAGATCTCACTCTTGCAAGTGGCGGTGAAGGGATTGACAACCCCTTTATCGCGTTGGTTGCGAGGTTCTTATTTGTTTGTGTAGGTACGAGGTGACTCACGCGTGGTCTCCTACTGGATTGATACCTTGGTTCTCATAAACTGAGGGAAATACTTACACTGCTTTACTACACCACCCTTTCCTCTTCAAGGGAAAACCAGCGCATTGCTCAAGAGGTAGCACCCGGTCGAGTGACCTCGGAAGAAGAAGAAATCCTCTGGTCACCCTGGACGGCTTTCTGGATAAGCCATGTCCGATCCATGCTGTCCTTATCAACTCTTGCCCAACCCACAACCTTCGTGACTGCTGGGTGTTAAGGCAAGTAGCGAAAGGGGACCCGCTATCCTGACAGGTGCCTCCCTACATGGAACGAACCTCGGACAAAGACGAGGTCTTGATGATCTACGAGACCTTCGCGTCCAATAACTAGCGTAAACGGGCCCTTCAAGAAATCGATTTTGTTTGGCGGGTGCTGACCTGGGGTGCGTGGATAGACATGCCTATCACCTTCGCCCACAATGATTAGGCAATGTCGGCCCCTAGTAGATACCCCGCCATTCTGGTCTTTAACCCAATTGTGGGCAGCTGCCAACTTCAGAAGGTCCTCATGGACGTAGGCAGGAGGCTAAACTTGATATACGTAGATACTCTTTATAGAATTCACATCGATAAGTCGCGCATAGAACATAGCTGCACCACCTTTAATGGTATAGTCCCTGGGCGAGAAGCACGTTGCAGTGGAAACATAACCATGGATGTGGTCTTTGGAACCCAAGATAACTATCGCTCAGAAGAGGTCACGTTTCACATCCCTCCTTTCAAGAGTATGAACCACGCCCTCCTTGGGTGGAACGTGTTCTCCAAATTCCAGGCGGTACCGCGTTACAGCTACATGAAGCTTAAAATGCCGGTCCCAAACGGGATCATCGCCATCTCGAGTGACCCCGATAGAGCACTTAAAGCCGAGAATAAGACAACATTGCTTGCCATCGAGACCCTGTATGAAGCCTTTGCGGTCGAGGAACTAACTGTGTTACACGCTGAAATCGATCGGGACGACATCGTCCTTGACAAACAACCGAAGTTTACTTCATTCAAACCAGCCGACGAAATAGTCAAATTTCAAGTGCACCCTACGGACCCCACCAAGAAGGCGCCCATAGGGGAAAACCTGGATCCAGAGATCGCCGAGGCCCTGTGCGCCTTCCTTAGGGAGAACTGGGATATATTCACCTGGCATCCTTCTGACATGCCAGGGATACCCCGCAGACTCGCGGAACATAGCTTGAACATACTAAAGGGCTACAAGCCAGCCAAGCAAATGTTTCAACATTTTTCTGAGCCCAAGCATCAAGCAATGGGGGAGGAGCTGGCTAAACTACCGGAGGCCAGGTTCATCTAAGATATAAAACACTCGGATTGGCTGGCCAATTTGGTCATGGTACCAAAGAAGGATAGGTCCTGGCGGTTATGTGTCAATTTGAAGGACCTCAACAAAGCTTGCCCCGAAGACCCCTTCCCCCTACCTAGCATCGACCAAATTGTAGACGCCACGGCTGGTCATGATATGCGCTGCTTCCTCGACGCCTATTCCGGGTACCATCAGGTAAAGATGAAGGAATCAGACCAGGCAGCCACAACGTCCATTACACCATGTCGGTATCAAAACCGGCAGATCTCAGGTAGGGGGTCCCAAGCTATGTATCCGAGGATTGATGGTAACAAAGGACACAAGGGACATAATGTTTTACCCAGGTTCGGGCCCTCTTAAAGGAGGTAAACCCTACGTCCTCCTTGATTATATTCGATGTGTATAAGGGTTACAAGAGTTGATTTACCTCGAGATCGTAATGGCTAAACTCTAGGTGTCTAGCCTATGCTTGTTCTGCTGGCCTCCACGGACTAACCCCTCCAGTTTATATACACACCGGAGGGGCCTAGGGTTGTATAGAGTCAGTTTGCAAAGGAAAGAAAGAGTACACTCGGACACCAAACTTGCCATTCAAGCATATGGGAGTCCTATCCGGACACAGGGGATAGTCTTCTGCTTTATCTTCACGGCCCATCAGTCCGGCCCATATCCAATAATCTGGACACCCGAGGACCCCCTAATCTAGGTCTCCCTCAGTAGCCCCTAAACCGGTCTTCGATGATGATGTGTTCGGCATGCAGATTATCTTCGGTATTGCAAGGCAGGTTCCTCCTCCTGAATTTTTTAAGTCAGCTTCCTGCATAAATGATATGTGTCCGGCTCTGCATAATCAATACAACCCTTAGCCACGAAGGCAAGACATCAAAACAGGAACATTATCTTTTACTGACAACTTTTTCGGCGAAGCGTCACACTTGACTCTTCAACATTTTGAACCATTTTCACACCTCCTGTTTCGTGTTTCGATGCTTAGCCTCTATTGGCATGTCTTGTCAAAACAGAGATCGTGCCCGCCCATTACGGGATTCTCATCAATATGGTTTGGGTAACCCAACCACGCCTTAACACATGATCTCGTTGGGAACAGGCAGGGTTTACGGCTTGAGAGGGGGCGTTTGGCATTTTTGCCGCCTATAAGAGGGTAAGAATACCTTCTTTTTCCCCACGCCTTCCTCTAGCTTCTGTCTTCCAACCTTCAAGCTCTAGCGCCCAAAAACTCCAATCTTTCCCACCACTGCCACCCTCCCTAGCAATGGTCGGGTCCGGTTCCAAGGGCAAGTGGGAGACCTCCTCCGTCACCGAGAAGGACATCAAGGAGCTCCGGAGCACGGGCTATCTATCCGCGGATATCGCGCACAGGCTCCCTGACAAAGATCAGGTTATCCCCACTTCGAAGCCTGGAGAGAGGGTTGTGTTCATTCCCCATTTCCTCCGAGGGCTAGGGTTTCCCCTCCACCCCTTCGTCTGAGGCCTCATGTTCTATTACAGGCTAGATTTCCATGATCTAGCCCCAAATTCCTTCCTCCACATATCGGCGTTCATCGTCGTGTGTGAGGCTCTTCTCCGCACCCCCACACCTTGGCCTGTGGCTCAAGGTCTTCAATCTGAAGCCGAAGGTGGTTGACGGACAGCACGCGGACTGCGGCGGGGCCATGGTAAGCAAGCTTCCCAACACCGTCTGGCCCAATGGGGCATTTGTGGAGATAGACTTCAGATCTGGACCCCCCACGAGACTCACCTCATGGACTACTAAGGGCCTTGATTGGGGGTCCCAACCAGAGGTGCAGATGCTGCAGAAATGCATCTCCAACGTGTTGGGTTCGAACATCGGTCTCACAAACGTGATTCAGGTGATGCTCTTCCACCACATCCTTCCCTACCAACTCTGGGCCTCCCGCATGTGGGAGTTAAATTCGAAGGAGCCACAGACCTTGAAGCACTTCTTCGGCACCATGCACGAAGATATATGGAAGCAGCACTTCAAGGCCCAAAAAAGTTGGCCGATGAAGACCGAAGACATCGGTCTTGACATCGAGAATCTGGCCTTGCTGGTAAGCATAATTTTTCCGAAGACCTATTCGGTCAATAAGTTAGATATAATGTATTGCCTACCTTCCGTATAGGGCTGGACGGCAAAGGCGAAGCGGATCAAATGTCCGGCACTGCTGCCTGAAGACCCAGCCACACCCCAGCTAATAGAGATGCTGGTCCCGACACCCTATCAAGCGCCAGATAGGAAGGGCAAGAAGAAGCGAGGCAAGGAGGCCAAGGGCGGCCCCACCCACAAATGTCCTTCGGACACGGTGTCCAGAGAGACCGAAGCCTTCTCTTCCCATGAGGGAGATGAGGAAGAGGAGGAGGAGGAGGAAAGCGACTTCCCACATAAGGGGAGGAAGAAGAAGAGGGCGGCCTCCGAGGACTCGAAGGGGGAGGTGCCCAAGAGAGGGAAGGTGATCCTCTCAGACAGTTCGAATTGAAAGTCCGAACTAGTCCCCAAGAGACCTCCCAGGGTGAAGCCCCTGGCCGATTCGTAAGTATTCATAAATCTACTATTTATCTTCGGTCTTCCTGTTTCCATTATATAAGTTATTTTATTATTTTTCTTTCCCTACACGTGAGCTCCCACAAACTCCATTATCGGAGGGGAACTCTCTGCCACCAGAAATGGCAGAGAGTGACACGCCGCCGCGAGCCCCCCTCGCCTATCACCATGGAGGACGCTGAAGTGTCGTCCCGAAGGACCTCTCCTAGCCAAGGGGGAGCGAGCGAGGCCGTCGAGAAAGCGTCCGAGGTTAATACCTTGGTCGCCGAAGACCTAGGGGGACGACCCCTATGACAATCAACAGCGGGGAGCCTCAACAATCTGGGCACCAGTCGAACACTGTCCCGGAGACCAATGCGGCTCCGGGATTAGGCGAGCAGCCCCCTTTGAAAGAGGAGGGGGAAGCATCAGCTCCATCGGCGACCTCCACTAATCCGCAGGCGCCCAACGCTCTGGAGGAAGCACTGCAACGTGCTTCCATCGTGGCGGAGCACCGCACCCTGATGGGTGTGGTGGTGGAGAAGGTTTAGTCTGCCAAGAGTGGACTGAATGAAGCCTTCACCAGCCCACTGACAGGCTTTGAGGTATGCGACGTAATGTTCTAAAAAAATTCATATAGAGGAATACACCTATGACAGACAATAGCCCCTGAGGCTCTGTCCGGTTTTTAAAAGAAATTGGACAGAGGATCCACATAGTATTCGGGATAGTTAACATGCTGCTCTATTATTGTAACATGCTTCCCAGTTGGCGGCAACCGCCCAAGCCGCAGAAGTTTCCGAACTCAATCGAAAGCTTCAGGTGGATGATGAAGAAATCGACCGCATTAACAACCGGTTCGACGAGACACAAGGTATGCGCATAATGTTAATAACTTAGTTGTATATCAGAAGTGATATGTGTGTTTAGAGGTTAACTCATTGAATGCTTTGATTATGATCGCAGCTGGCGCAGCCGAGGTCTAGACCCTCAAAGGCGCTCTCGCCCAGGCCAAGAAAGAGGTGGAGGCGAATAAGGCAGCCGCTGACAAAGCGGTTGCGGAACTAAAGACCGAGCAAGCTGCGCGCCATCAACATGAAGCTCGGGTGGCCAAGGTCGAGCAGGAGGTGAAGGATGCCATCAGCAAATGTGAAACCTTGGAGGAGAAGGCTTTGGCCCAATCATCCGAGCTTGCCAAGGCTCTTCAAGATGCCAAAGAAGCACGGATCGAATCCCGGAGTGCTCGCGAAGAAATCCATCAAGCGAGGCAGATAGCAGCTGGTAAGGCCTTTCTTCTATAGAGTATCTTTGGAGGTCAGAGGTATGCTTTGCTTACCTGGGTGTGGATTTCTCCAGGCGCGTTTGCGGATCTTCCGAAGAGTGCTGCCGATGCCGCATAGTTCTTCCGAGCCCAAGAGGGGAACTCGACCAAGAAGTTGTTCTGGTCGCAATTTCTTGCGCCAGAGCACCCGACGCCTCTGAACGACCAGCTGAAGCAGCTGACGGACCTGCATAGGGTGGTAGGCTTGGCCATGAAGGACCTAATAGTCCACCTATGGTTGGCCGAGCCGATTCCTAGCAGCTACTTCGGTTTGGTGAAGTGGCTTGTTGACGCGCAGCCTTAGATTGATGCTGTGAAGTGCTCGGCCTGCATAGAGGGTGCCCGGATGGCCTTTGCCCCCATCAAGATGTAGTGGGCAAAGATGAAGGCCACCGAAGTAGCAACCGCAGGCCCGCCCGAAGGCAAAGATCATCAGAAGCAGGAGAGGTACTTCGATGACGTCCTAGAAGGGGCCTGAATAGTAGAGGGCCAATGTTCTAAGGGTGTAATATTTGATTAGATGTGTTTAGGTTGTAAAAACCATGTTATGAACCCATGCTTGTTATATATCTATGCTCGCGCCTTTTGTTTCAAGCGATTTTTTCCTCCTATGCGGCCGTTTTCTTGCTATATTGTTGAAAGTTGCCAGTTGTCGACTTCGGCCCCCATGTAGATGCTACAGGGGTGTTCGACATAACGCACGACCACACTTTATCCAACGTCTTGGTCTGTAAAGGAGGTGTCCGCGAGGTGAACCAAGCAATCGGACTATGCGGCTTTATTACCTTCACTTAGCCATAGGAGTTTTACTGTGGAGCTAAGTACTAGCCCCTGGTGCGTGTACGGCTATCCGGATTACGGTGCCTATTCCACGCGGCTGGACAAAGACTAGCCCCTCGTATAACATAGGGTGAATCACTAATGATTTGTAGTATAATTCTAAGTCGTCGGATCGCCGACTAGCTCTCACCTATCATGACAGTGAATTTTCGGCTTTCTCTACTAAGGTACTAGACCGGACGAACCAGAAATACAATCGTAGTAGTTCTCCCTTTACTACCTTAGCCGAACGAGCGGAACATAAGGTGGTAAGCACAGGAGCTGGGCAACCCAACTATGGACCAAAGGCATGATTCGGAGCCGATGCATATAATGCAATATTCGGGACGCCGAAGAGTTCCCTACGGGTGTTTGGACTTGAAATGTGCATGGCCAAATACAACCCCAGTGTTAAGGCCGGACTAAAGCACGTGTGGCAGTCTGAGGTAGGGAGGGAATACAGATGATAATATAAAACAAATGAGTGCCAAACAAAAAGTGGTGATCAACTACTTCCTTTATACCCCAATTAATACGTTGAGACGTGTTATTACAGATAATGCCATAAATATCGAGGCCATTTTACATGCCAAAAGTTTACACAAGGGAAAGGTTTACACATGGCCTAAAAGTAGTGGTTCAAAGATCCCAATGGTGCCCTGCTGCACGTCTGCGCCGTTTCTCCTTGGTGAGAAACCCTTTGAGAGGAGGAATCAATGGTTGTCTGCAAGAAAGAGGGACCTAGAAAAGAGCCCCTGTACAACCGTAGAGTAGGCAGGTTTTTAATGAACCTGCAGTGGGAAAAAATGTAAGGTCCGAATAGGGTCAAGCCGTGCTATAGACCTTTTCCATAGTGTGCCTCTAGTGCTGCCCAAGGTATTTTAAGTGCGTAATTATGTACGCGCGGTACATATGCCGCAACCTTATGGGGCGATCGGCGGAGGCTAAACTGCTATTCAAGCTCCGGATCCGCCGAGTTGTCGCACTGTAATGCGGAGCGGACTCGCTTAGTGGTGTCATGGGTCTTGATGACTGATGAGCTATTCGGCTTGACGAGGCCGCCCTGTACCTTGGTTGTTAGGGTCGTGGTGTGCTCCTCAGTACGGAGGGAGTCAGGGAGACCTGGATTCGGGGGTCCTCAAGTGTCCGACCAGTTCAAGCATGGGCTGGGCTGATGGGCCATGAAGATAGAATGGAAGATTATCCCCCGTGTTCGGATAGGACTCCTGGATGCGTGGAAGGCAAGATTGGAGACCAGATGTATTATTTACTTCCCTTGTAAACTGACTCTCTGCCCCTGCCGTATATATAAACTGGATGGTTTAGTCCTTAGGGATCATCAGAATTCATATAGGCTAGACATCTAGGGTTTAGCCATTACGATCTCGAGGTAGATCGACTCTTGTAACCCCTATACTCATCGAATATAATCAAGCAGGATGTAGGGTTTTACCTCCATTAAGAGGGCCCGAACCTAGGTAAACATCGTGTTCCCTGTGTCCCTTGTTACCTTTGATCCTCAGACGCATAGTTCGGGACCCCCTACCCGAGATCGGCCGGTTTTGACACCGACATTGGTGCTTTCATTGAGAGTTCCTTTGTGTTGTCGATAGAAGGATCGATGGCTCGCCTTGTCATTAATGACGATATCACTTCTGGAGGGGCCCTAACTCCAGGAAAGGCCCTCTATCTCGGCGGTTTCACCTTTGGTGCTCGCTCGGCCATCAAGCCTACAGCGGCCCCCGCAACCGCCAAACATCATCTTCGTATCGGCCTCGAACACTCTGAAAAGATGGATCCGAGAGATGTCTCGTCCTTAAACGAGCTACTAGATCGCATCCCCGCCCTGGGGGTCACAACAGACTATGATCGGATTGGGCTTAAACCCGACCAGAGGGAAATCAAGTCCCCACTGGTCACCCATCTGGTAGCGCTCATTGAGGAACGGGCCGAGAACGATTCCTCCCCAAGTTAAAAACTAGCTATGTTCGGATTTCCGAGCCCCGCGAGCCAGATACCCATCCTCGGGAAGAGACCTCATGTCCTCCGAACACAAGATCGAGCATTATGTCCAGAAGTCTTCAGGACCTTACTGATCCTGAACTGGTGACCTCGAAGATTCTTCAAACTCCAGATCCAATAGTGGGCCAGGGTTCGGATTTCAGCCCGCCCACCCACCACAAGCAATATTCCCAAAGCAATTCAGGTCCCCCAGACGTATGTGACCTCATGTATGTATGGCAGCAACCACAGGAAATGGTCCATCACTTCTGGGCCAGGTTCCTCCTTGTTAAAAACAAGATTGAAGATTGCTGCGACGACGACGCGGTTTCAGTTTTTTGCTGCAACTGTATGGACGAGGGAATCCTCAACGCCCTCAACCGCCACCACATACTGCACTTTGCAGAATTGGCACACATAGTACATAAGTACTGCACAATGGAAAGTGCCTAGAAAGTGCAGACAGCCCGGTGGAAACCTCCTACCTTTAAGCATCCCACCGGACGAGCAAAAAGGATGCACCCTTACGGGGCACCCGATCATCAGCCTATTGATAAGAAAATCAAGCCCTTCATGGGACATAGAACTATCCTCGACGAATTGCTCGACAAGCCCTGCCAGATACACACAACACCGAATACCGAACCAACGCATAGCCTTCGGGCATGTTGGGTACTCTGACAGGTGGCTAAGAGCGGTGAGGCTATCCTCACCAACACTACCCCATAGAAGCACTCTTCGGAGGATGACGATCTCAATGTCCTTACGGTCTTAACCTTTTCTTCAAATAATCAGCGCAAAATGGCTCTCCGAGACCTCGCCGAAGTTAACCAAGTAGCCACAGTAAGTCCTTGGAACGATACGACAATAACTTTTACCGCCGCCGATGAACCAAGGGCCCGATCAGTCCGAGCACCAGCCGCCTTGGTCTTAAAACCCAATTGTGGATGGCTTTCGACTCACCAAAGTGCTCATGGATGGCGGCAGTGGACTGAACCTCATCTATGAAGACACACTCAATAAAATGCAAATGGACAAAAGTCGCATCGAACAAAGCAGTACCACCTTTCGAGGCATTATCCCCAGTCGAGAAGCACGATGCTCGGGGAAAATTAAACTTGATGTAGTATTCGGCATGCCAGAGAACTACAGGTCTAAAGAGTTGCTCTTCGACGTGGCACCTTTCAATAGCGGAAATCTCGCCCTGTTGGGGCGAGACGCCTTCACACGCTTTCAAGCCATACCCAATTACGGGGACATGAAGCTCAAAATGCCAAGGCCCAACGAAGTTATCACTATCTCAGGTGATCCGGATATAGCATTCCGCACCGAAAACAAAACTGCATCCTTGGCCCTCGAGGGACTATCCGAGGCCCTCACGGCCGAGGAGCTAACCACTCTATGTTCCATAGTGGACAAAGACAACATAATCCTTGACAAGAGGCCCAAGTCCACTTCTTTCAAGCCAGCAGACGAAATAGTCAAATTTCAAGTACACCCAACGGATCCTAACAAGACAACCTCCATTGGAGCACAGCTGGATCCGACGGTCGACGTTGCCTTACGAGCATTCCTGCGTGAAAATTGGGACATTTTTGCCTGGCATCCTTCGGATATGCCAGGAATCCCACCCAAACTGGCCGAGCATAGCCTCAACATAATAAAGGGGTTCAAACCAGTCAAGCAAACGCTGCGGCGATTTTCCAGACCCAACGGCAAGCTATGGGGGAGGAGCTAGCCAAACTACTTGAAGTCGGGTTCATCAGAGAGATTAAACATCGAGACTGGCTAGCAAACCTGGTCATGGTGCCGAAGAAGGATAAATCCTGGCGCCTTTGTGTTGATTTCAAGGACCTCAATAAGGCTTGCCCTAAAGACCCCTTCCCACTACCTCGCATTGACCAAATCATTGACGCAACCGCAGGACACGACTCACTATGTTTCCTCGACGCATACTCTGGATACCATCAAATTAAGACGAAGGAGTCCGACCAGGCCGTAACGGCATTCATTACCCTATATGGGCCTTTTTGCTTCAACACTATGCCTTTCGGACTCAAAAACGCTGGCACCACTTACCAATGCATGATTCAAACATGTCTGGAAAAGAAAATTGGCATACTGATAACTCACAAGTATAGGGGATCATTTGTAGCCTTCTTCGATAAATAAGAGTGTCGAACCCAACGAGGAGCTAAAGGTAGAACACATATTCCCTCAAGTTCTATCGACCACCGATACAACTCTACGCACGCTTGACGTTCGCTTTACCTAGAACAAGTATGAAACTAGAAGTACTTTGTAGGTATGATAGGATAGGTTTGCAAGATAATAAAGAGCACGTAAATAAAATCCAGGGGCTGTTTAGATAAAGACACGACTAAGTTAGTTTTAGTAGAGAGCTTTTGTCAACAAGAAAGTTATTTGTCCCTAGGCAATCGATAACAAGTACCGGTAATCATTCTTGTAATTTTATATGAGGGAGAAGCATGATCTAACATACTTTCTCTACTTGGATCATATGTACTTATGATTGGGACTCTAGCAAGCATCTGCAACTACTAAAGATCATTAAGGTCATGAAACCCAACCATAGCATTAAGTATCAAGTCCTCTTTATTCCCATATGTCATACCCCACCTACTCGGGTTTAAGTTTCTGTCACTCTCATAACCCACTGTAAGCGAAGCATGAACATATTGCAACACCCTACAGAGGGGGCCCCTCACGTTTGCGGGAGAACGGAGGGCACGGTAGGACATCACCATAAATAAAATATACAATCATACCAACCAAGATCACGATTAACCCACAGGACAAAGCAGATCTACTCAAACATCATAGGATAACCACAGATCATTGGGAAATAATATATGGAGTTGAGCACCATGTTTAAGTAGAGATTACAGCGGGCGGAAGAGGTCTTACACTGCTGCATAGAGGGGGAGAAAGTTGGTGTTGACGGTAGCAAGATTGTTGATGTAGATCATTGTCCCGATCGTTGCCCCAGTGGCACTCCGGCGCCACCGGAAGTGAGGGGAGAGAGTCCCCTCCCTCTTCTTCTTCCTTGGACTCCCCCTAGATGGGAGGAGAGTTCCCCCTCTTTTCCTTGGTCTCCATGGCGGCGGAGGGGCGGGAGCCCCTCCGAGATTGGATCTCCCTCTCTGTTCTCTTCTGTTTCACATCCCCTAGGTTGGCCAAAAACTGTTTCTTATATTCCCGGAGATCCGTAACTCTGATTGCGCCATGATTTTAACACAATTTTTTTTCCGTATATAAGCTTCCTTGCACCCAAAGTAGAGCCCCAACCAACGTACGAGGTGAGCACAACCCACCATGGCACGCCTGGCTCCTCTTGCGCACCCTGGTGGGTTGTGCCCACCACGGGCTTCCGTTTGCGGTGATTCCAACTCCCAAAAATCACATATATTCCAAAATAATTCTCCATGAAAATTTATTGCATTTGGACTTCGTTTGATATGGATACTCTGCGATACAAAAAACATGCAGAAAACAAGAACTGGCACTTGGCACTTAATCAATAGGCTGGTCCAATAAATCATATAAAAAGTTGCCAAAAGTATGTAAAACTTGTATAATATTGGCATGAAACAATCAAAAATTATAGATACGACGGAGACGTATCAGCATCGCCAATCTTAATTCCTGCTCGTCCTCGAGCAGGTAAATGATAAAAAAGATAATTTTTGATGTGGAATGCTACCTAGCGTAAACTTGATCATATATCTAATCATGGCATGAATATTTAGACATTAGTGATTCAAAGCAATAGTCTATAATTTGACATAAAGACATCAATACTTGGGCATCCCAACAAACAATCATGTATTTCAAAATATCAACGCTAAAGAAAGCTATCCCTACAAAATCATATAGTCTTGTCATGCTGTGTCTTCTTAACACAAAGTATTTATCATGCACAACCCCGATGACAAGCCGATCAATTGGTTCATACTTTTTAACGCGCTTCATCTTTTTCAACCCTCACGCAATACATGAGCGCGAGCCATGGATATAGCACTACGGGTGGAATAGAGTATGATGATAGGGGTAAATATAGAGAAGACAAAAAGTAAGAAAGTCTCACATCGACGCGACTAACCAACGGGCTATGGAGATGCCCATCAATTGATATCAATGCGAGGAGTAGGAATTTCCATGCAACGAATGCACTAGGAGCTATAAGTGTATGAAAGCTCAATATGAAAACTAAGTGGGTGTGCATCTAATCCTATAATGAAAAATTCCCACTAGTATATGAAAGTGACAACATAGGAGACTTTCCAAATGAAAAACATGGTGCTACTTTGAAGCACAAGTGTGGTAAAGGATACTAACAATGCCCCTTCTCTCTTTTTATTTATTTTTTCTTTTTTTCTTTTTCTTTTCTTTTTTTCTTTTTCTTTTCTTTTTTTCCTTTTTTATATATATTTTTCTCTCATTGTCCGGAGTCTCATCCCGACTTGTGGGGAATCCTAGTCTCCATCATCCTTTCCTCACTGGGGCACTGCTCTAAAAATGAATAATGATGATCATCACACTTCTATTTACTTATAACTCAAATGAAATAAAAATTACAACTCGACACCTATGACAAAGCATGGCCCTATATGAATGCTTCTGGCATGAACCAGAATGTGCAATGATCTAGCATAACAAGTATGAAAAATGATGAACGGTGGCTGAGCCACAACTAGTATGTCAGCTATATGATCATGCGAAGCAATATGACAATGAATGCTCAAGTCATCGAACGGAAGCGGTGGAAGTTGCATGGCAATATATCTCGGAATGGCCATGGAAAAGCCATAATAGGTAGGTATGGTGGCTGTTCTGACAAAGATATAATAAGGCTTATGTGTGATAGAGCGTATCATATCACGGGGTTTGGATGCACCTATGAAGTTTGCACCGACTCTCGAGGTGAGAAAGGGAAATGCATGGTACCGTAGAGGCTAGCAAATTGCGGAAAGGTAAGAGTGTGTATAATCCATGGACTCACATTAGTCATAAAGAACTCATATACTTATTGCAAAAGTTTATTAGCCCTCGAAGCAAACTACTACTACGCATGCCCCTAGGGGGATAGATTGGTAGGAAAAGACCATCGCTCGTCCCTAACCGCCATTCATAAGGAAGGCAATCAATAATAAATCATGCTCCAACATCATAGCATAACAAGAGACTATGCGTGCATGCTTCGGGAATCACAAACCTTAACACCAATATTCCTACTAAAAACAACCATTTACTAGTACCTCCCACATATTCCATCTCTATATCGCAAAACTATTGCAAGGAATCAAACATATCATATTCAGTGATCCATAAGTTTTATGTAGGATTTTATGACTAACCATGCAATTGACCAATTCCTGTTGACTCTTTAAATAGATATAAGTGAAGCATGAGAGTTTAATTCTTTCTACAAAAGACCATGCTCTAATAAATATAATTGAAGCAAAATAGCATTCTTCAAACAACGGTTTTCTATGTGAAGAGAAACAGGCAATCCAAACTTCAAATAATATAAGTGAAGCACATGAAGCATTATATAAAGCCATACTCAAAAGATATAAGTGAAGTGCAACGAGAATTCTATAAATCAACCATGGACTATCTCATACCAGCATGGTGCATAAAAGAAAAAAATGAAAACTAAAAGCAAAAGACGCTCCAAGGTTTGCACATATCACATGAACGAAACAAAGACGAAAACATACTGATACTTGTTGAAGAAAGACAGGATGCCTTCCGGGGCATCCCCAAGCTTAGACGCTTGAGTCTCCTTGAATATTTACTTGGGGTGCCTTGGGAATCCCCAAGCTTGAGCTCTTGCTTCTCCTCCTTCTCCTCATATCGAGACCTCCTCGATCTTTGATCACTTCATCCACACAAAACTCAACAGAAAACTCAGTAAGATCTGTTAGTATAATAAAGCAAATCACTACTCTAAGTACTATTGCAAACCAATTCATATTTTGTTTTTGCATTGTAGCCACTATAATATAACTTTTCCATTGCTTATACTACCAATAAAAATCGATAGTTTCATCAAAACAAGCAAAATAATGCATCAAAAACAGAATCTGTCTTAAACAGGACAATCTGCAGTAATCTGAATATTCACCATACCTCTGTTACTCCAATTTTAGGAAAAAGTAAACATTTTGTATAGAAATACAGTGCAAAAAGTTTCAGAACCATTGACATTCCAGTAAAAAAAAGTAAAATCGAGCACTACAGCCGAAGTTTCTGTTTTGCACCGCACAAGCCAACAAGCAACCTAATCATCCTAAAGGCAAATCTTGGTACATTATTTTTATAATAGAATGGAATTGTACAAGGGGATAATTATTTTTGTGAGAATCTTCATGAAAAATTCTACATTGTTTCCATGAGCATGAACACAAGTGTTCAAGGTTGACCCTCACTTCTCCAATGCATAACTTCCAACCGCTTCTCTTTTTGAAGAAGTTTTTAAGTTCCCCTCTATATTTTTTGTTTTTAAACTTTATAAAAGCACTCAACAGAAAGAAATGACTCTCTAAAACTTCCGGGTTATCTCCCTAGCAGCGCTTTCTTTAAAGCCATTAAGCCAAGCATAAAGTGCTCAAGTAATGAATCCACCTGGATCCCAAGGTATATCAAAGCCAATTTTAATTAACAATGATTTGACATTTAGTAATGAGAAAAAAGCAACATATATCAAGCAATGACAAAGTCTATCTCTCTTCCTATGCATCGACATGTCATACAAGAACAATTCATGAACATCAAGTAAAGGCCAATACATAGCATAAGTAGTTTCTTGCAATTTTATCGTGTTGGAAACATAGAGAGGCGGAGATGTAGTTCCTATCCCATAATAATTGCAAGTAGGAGCAGCAAGCACATGTATATTATATTCATCAAAATCATCATGTGCAACGTTAAAGGCAACCCATCAATATAATCCTTAACGAGAGCAAACTTCTCCGATATAGTGTAGTTGGGAGAATTCAAAAAAGATAATAGGACTATCATGTGTGGGTGCAACAGCAACAATGTCATTCTTAACATAAGGAACTATAGCAAGTTCATCTCCATAAGCATAATTCATATTGGCATCTTTCCACAAGCATCAAGTTCATCAAAAAGGGATATTGCAAAAGAATCAATGTGATCATAGCAATTATCATGGCATTCATCCTTCGGTAAGCATGAAGGGACATTAAATAATGTATGAGTTGAAGAGTTACTCTCATTAGAAGGTGGGCACGGGTAGCTAATCTGTTCTTCCTCCGTTTGTTCTTCGCTCTCCTCATCATCTTTTTCCTCCAATGAGCTCGCAGTTTCATCAATTTCCTCTTCCATAGACTCCTGCAAAATATTAGTCTTTTCTTGGACAACAGGGTTATTCCAACAAATACATCAATATCGTAATTGTATTTATAATTATCATAGCAATATTTAAGGATAGCAAGATTTTCAGGTCTATAAACCGAATCATCAAAATCTTCAAACTTTTCAAACAAAGATTAAATTTCATATGCACCCTTAAAAGCAACAAATTCTTCTATTCGTTCCACATCATAATAATCATATATACCTCTAGCATAAGAAGCCAAGGTTTCATTATCACTAAATTCACATGAATAGGGAAGGTGTGGAACCTCAATCTTAGAGCAACAAGTATAATCATATCTCAAGCATAGATTCCAAGCATACCATTGCAACATTTCAATTTGATCCCATAAAAGTTTTCCATTTTGAGTCAGGCGATAATCCCTAAAGTATTCATGTTGATCCAGTGTTACTCCCATTATCAAGTTGAATGAGGTTTTCTTAGGATTATCAAAGTAGTGCATAATATTTTTCACATAACGAGCATCGAGGGTTTTAGGAGGTTCCCCATCTCCATGAGTAGCAGGTACAACTAATTTTTTTGGTGTTTCGTGTTCCATATCCATAACTAAATATAGAGAACAACTTAGAACAGAAAATAAAATCTACTTAAGCAAACAAGCACACACGAGAATATTCACCCCACGCTATTACTCCCCTGTAACGGCGCCAGGAAAAGGTCTTGATAACCCACAAGTATAGGGGATCATTTGTAGCCTTATTCGATAAATAAGAGTGTCGAACCCAATGAGGAGCTAAAGGTAGAACAAATATTCCCTCAAGTTCTATCGACCATCGATACAACTCTACGCATGCTTGACATTCACTTTACCTAGAACAAGTATGAAACTAGAAGTACTTTGTAGGTGTGATAGGACAGGTTTGCAAAATAATAAAGAGCACGTAAATAAAATCGAGGGGCTGTTTAGATAAAGACACGACTAAGTTAGTTTTAACAGAGAGCTTTTGCAACAAGAAAGTTATTTGTCCCTAGGCAATCGATAACAAGTACCGGTAATCATTCTTGTAATTTTATATGAGGGAGAGGCATGAGCTAGCATACTTTCTCTACTTGGATCATATGCACTTATGATTGGAACTGTAGCAAGCATCTGCAACTACTAAAGATCATTAAGGTCGTGAAACCCAACCATAGCATTAAGTATCAAGTCCTCTTTATTCCCATACGTCATACCCTACCTACTCGGGTTTAAGTTTTTGTCACTCTCGCAACCCACCGTAGGCGAACCATGAACATATTGCAACACCCTACAGCAGGGCCCCCTCACGTTTGCACGAGAACGGAGGGCACGGTAGGACATCACCATAAATAAAATATACAAGCATACCAACCAAGATCACGACTAACCCACATGACAAAGCGGATCTACTCAAACATCATAGGATAACCATAGATCATTGGGAAATAATATATGGAGTTGAGCACCATGGTTAAGTAGAGATTACAACAGGGGGAAGAGGTGTTA
>NC_041384.1:545573287-545595425 GCF_002162155.2 Triticum dicoccoides
GGGGATTTGGTGTTGACGGTAGTAAGATTTTTGATGTAGATCGTCGTCCCGATCGTTGCCCCAATGGCACTCCGGCGCCACCGGAAGCGAGGGGAGAGAACCCCCTCCTTCTTCTTCTTCCTTGGACTCCCCCCTAGATGGGAGGAGAGTTCCCCCTCTGGTCCTTGGTCTCCATGGCGGCGGAGCGGCGGGAGTTGAGGGAGTCCTGGAGTAAGGGGTCCTCGGGTGTCCGATCTATTGAATATGGGCCGGATTGATGGGTCGTAAGGATACAAAGACCGAAGACTCCACCCGTGTCCGGATAGAACTCTCCTTGGCGTGGAAGGCAAGCTTAGCGACCAAATATGAAGATACCTTTCTCTGTAACCGACCTTGTGTAACCCTAGATCCCTCCCGTGTCTATATAAACCGGAGGGCTAGGTCTGTAGATAGGCTGAATCCTGATAATCATAGCCAGACTAGACTTTTAGGGTTTAGTCATTATGATCTCGTGGTAGATCAACTCTTGTAATACTCATATTCATCAAGATCAATCAAGCAGGACGTAGGGTATTACCTCCATAGAGAGGGCCCGAACCTGGGTAAAACATTGTGTCCCTCGTCTCCTGTTACCATCGATCCTAGACGCACAGTTCAGGACCCCCTACCTGAGATCCGTCGGTTTTGGCACCGACATTGGTGCTTTCATTGAGAGTTCCACTGTGCAGTCCCCAAAAGGTTTGATGGACCCTTCAATCGTCAACAACGATGTTGTCCAAGGTGAGACCTTTCTCCCTGGACAGATCTTCATGTTCGGTGGCTTCGCACTACGGGCCAACTCGCTTGGCCATCTGGAGCAGATCGATAGCTACGCCCCTGGCCACCATGTCAGATTTGGGAGGTTGAACTACGTTGCGGACACCCGTGGAGACTTGATCTTCGCCGGATTCGAGACCGCGACAACCACTCCTGGTCACCCCGATGGACATGACCTAAATGTGTCATCGGACCGCATCCAGGAGATAGCTCCAGTAACCGCTCTGGCCTTAGATCCAGAGCATACTGCGCCATCCAAGGACCAAAAGCTCAGCCCCTCTACGGAGGCCACAGATTCCCCGACGTTGGAGCCGCACATGGACTTAACCTCACACGATATCTGTGTCACCGGAACTCTGGACTCGTCTCCGGCAATAAGTTCCGAACCGTGTGAGTCCGCGGACGCCAAACTTGATCATCTATTGATCTTCGAATTCAGTGCCGCAGACATCTTCCAGCACTCGCCTTTGGGCGACGTGCTAAACTCATTAAAAAATCTATCCTTAGCAGGGGGTTCGCAGCCGAACTATATCCGGTTCGAACTAGAAGCTGATGACAGGGAATTTCGCTCCCCACCGGCCACCCACTTCATAGCCACTGTCGAAGACTTAACTGACATGCTCGATTATGGCTCTGACGACATCGACGGTATGGACGACGATGCCGGAGAAGAAGAGGCCCAGGACCCTCCGTTCACCGAACGCTGGACGGCCACTTTCTCGTACAATGTATACATGGTGGATGCACCAAAGGAGAACAACAGCGATGACAAAGAAGATCCAATTGAGGATAAACCTCCTGAAATACAATCGAAACGCAGGCGTCAGCGGCGCCACTCTAAGTCATGCCGCAGTAAAGATAGCAACACCGGCACAGGAGAAGATAACACCCCGGAAGGTGCGAAGACAATGAAGACCATGTTGACACAGCTACCGAACAGGATGAACGGGAAGATGGGCAGGTTAGCCCTGGTAAACAGGCCACACACGGGGACTCGAAGGATAGTAATTATCTTCCGCTCTCCGAGGATGAGGCGAGCCTCGACACCGAAGATTTCATCGTGCCTGAGGAACCTCTTGAGCAGGAGCGCTTCAAGCACCAGCTAATAGCCACCGCAAGGAGCCTAAAAAAGAAGCAGCAGCAGCTTCAAGCTGATCAAGATCTGCTCAACGATAAATCGACTGACGTCCTAGCAGCCAAAGAATACGGCCTCAAGCGCCCGGCCAAAAGCTACCCAAAGCGCAAATTACTACCTCAGTTCGACGACTAGGCGCCGGAACACATACCACCATCGCGCAATGCGGCTGACCGACCACCACGTGCCCGGGACAAATCGGCAACTCAAGCCGAACACCAGCCCGCCCCACCTCATCGCCAAAGGCAGAGGTAAATCAGCTCACGGTCATACATATGACCTTCGACATGACCTGAACAATAAAGCAGGACATACCAGATCGATCTATGGATCGCGAGGACGTGCCCTGACACGCAATGACGACCATCTATTTGGACGTGACAAACCTAGTCACGCACGGGCCGAACACCACAGACGGACTCCATCGGAGCTACGTCGCGACACGGCCCGATATCGAGGCGCCACACACTCTCTTTACTTCACTGACGAAGTCATCTGACATGAATTATAGAAGGGTTCAAACCCATGAATATTGAATCAGATGATGGAACCACAGACCCCACGGTATGGATCGAAGACTTCATTCTCCACATTCATATGGCCCGCGGCGATGACCGTCATGCCATTAAATACCCCCCCCCCTGAAACTCAAAGGACCAGCGCGACACTGGTTGAACAGCCTACCCGAAAACTCCATCGGCAGCTGGGAGGACTTGGAAGAAGCCTTCCTTGATAACTTCCAAGGTACATACGTTCGACCTCCGGACGCCGATGACTTAAGACATATAGTTCAACAGCCCGGAGAGTCCGCCAGGAAATTCTGGACCAGGTTCCTAACTAAAAAGAACCAAATAGTCAACTGTCCGGATGCCAAAGCCCTAGCGGCCTTTAAACACAGCATCCGCGACGAATGGCTCGCCCGCCACCTCGGCCAAGAGAAGCCAAAGTCCATGGCGGCCCTCACGGCACTCATGACCTGCTTTTGCGCGTGCAAGGATAGTTGGCTGGCCCATAGCAAAAACAATACAAGCAACGCCGGCACCCCTGAAGCTAAAAATAGCAACGACAAGTCTCGATGCAACAAGTACAAATGTCAAAATAACAATGACAACACCGAGGATACGACGGTCAATGCCGGATTTAGTGGCTCTAAGCCTGGTCAGCGGAAGAAGCCATTCAAAAAGAACAATTCGGGCCCATCTTGCCTGGACCGCATACTCGATCGTCCGTGCCAGATTCATGGCACCCCAGACAAACCACCCAATCATACCAACAGAGATTGCTGGGTTTTTAAACAGGCCGGCAAGTTAAATTCCGGAAACAAGGATCACAAAGCAAAGACGACGACGAGGATCCCCGGCCGCCGAACACAGGGGGACAGAAGAAGTTTCCCCCTTAGGTCAAAATGGTGAACACGATGTACGCTACCCACATCCCCAAGAGGGAGCGCAAGCGCGCACTCAGGGACGTCTACACGATAGAGCCAGTAGCCCCAAAATTTAATCCATGGTCGTCATGCCCGATCACTTTTGATCGCCGGGATCATCCGACCAGTATCCGTCACGGCGGTTCAGCCGCAATGGTCCTAGACCCAATAATTGATGGGTTCCACCTGATGCGAGTCCTGATGGACGGCGGCAGCAGCCTCAACTTGCTCTATCAAGATACAGTGCGCAAAATGGGCATTCATCCATCACGGATCAAACCCACAAATACTACCTTCAAAGGAGTCATACCAGGTGTAGAGGCCCGCTGTACGGGCTCAATCACGCTCGAGGTTGTCTTCGGATCTCCGGACAATTTCCGAAGCGAGGAGTTAATCTTCGACATAGTTCCCTTTCGCAGCGGCTATCATGCACTGCTCGGACAGACCGCATTCGCCCGATTCAATGCAGTGCCACACTATGCTTATCTCAAGCTCAAGATGCCCGGTCCACGTGGTGTCATAACAGTCAATGGAAATACCGAATGCTATCTCCGTACAGAAGAGCACACAACTGCCTTAGCAGCAGAAGTACAGAGCGACCTTCTCAAGCAGAACCATAATTCGGCTGCCGAGCCCGCGGACACTGTCAAGAGGGTCCGAACTACCCTGCAGCAGGACAGCTCAGCTTGTCAGGAGCTAGACTAGCAATTCGGCCTCCGTCTCAGTCTTAGCCAAGTAGTGGCATTCGTACCACGCGTACATAACTACGCACTCAAAATTCCACGGGCATCGATGGAGGCATAGCTAGTTTGCGATCCACAAACACCGGATACACAC
Source organism: Triticum dicoccoides (assembly GCF_002162155.2). Lineage (NCBI taxonomy): Eukaryota > Viridiplantae > Streptophyta > Magnoliopsida > Poales > Poaceae > Triticum > Triticum dicoccoides. Next base: position 545,577,481 of record NC_041384.1, read on the forward strand.
ATACTTTCACTTTTATTCATTTCCTTTTCAGGTTTCAATCCCGCAGGCCCCATCGGATGGCATGATCACCAGTCCTCTTGAAGGATAAACACACCAAGACGGCGAGAAACGCAGACGTACGGGGGGTTTTCAAGGTGGTTTCATTAACAATCACTCTACCTGTTTTTCAGGACCCACATGCAGCTCTCCCTTGGTTTTTGACATATTAAATAGCATGTTGCTTATCACACTACTTGTATCAATGCGCCTCGACGTATTAATCAAATTACAATGAAAATAGTTCGCGGCTGGAGCTTTAAAGCCCCAGCTTATCACCTTTTGCACCCTTTCTGTTTTCTTTCTTTTTCTTCTTCCTTTTTCTCTTCTTCTTCCCTGTGGGTAACCCTATCAGGTAGCACCCGTACACTTTGGTATGCTTGATGTTTGCCAGGGGCTTCATAGCACCCCACACTACAGCAACAAAAGTCCAAACACTTTTTATAGTATAGTTCGGCACCCCGAATTTAGCACTATATGCATTGGCTCCGAATCATGTCTTTGGTCAATAGTTGGGTTGCCTGGCTCCTGTGCTTGCTACCTTACGTTCCGCTATATCGGCTAAGGTAGTAAAGGGAGAACTACTGCGATTGTGCCTTGGTTTATCCAAAGGATCACCTCAGTAGAGAAAGCCAAAAACTAGCTGTCATGATGCAGCGAGAGCTGGTCAGCTGTTTGGAGGTTGCAAATCGTTGGAGTTTTCTTCCGCATTATGTGAAGGATCGGTACTTCCCGATCAGACGCTTATAGCACTCTGGTTTGGATACTAGGGGTTGTGCCTATGTTTTTATTGTCAAACTCCTATGGCTAAGTGAGGGCGTTCAAGCCGCATAGTCTGATTGCCTGGTTCGTTGCACTAAACAACTCCTTCAAGGACCATATAATTGGATCAAGATTGTTTAGATTCCATCCCGAACACCTCCGTATTTCCTACATGGGGGCAAAAGCCGACGACTGGCCAACCCTCATATTTCATACAACACGGCCGCATAGGAGGTAAAATTTAAAACATAACAAGCATTATATTACAAGCCCACTTTGTTCTATCATACAAAGTAGAAGGAACTTGAACACATTCATTCAAAGATAATATCATGCGAACAATGCGTCGCTACAATGCGAGACCCCTCTAGGACATCTGCAAAATAGCGCTCGGGTGTGTGGTGCTCCTTGCCCTCTGGCGGCCCCTTGGTCAGCTCGACGGCGTCCATCTTCACCCACCACATCTTGCAGCGGGCGAAGGCCATGCGTGCACCATCAATGCAGGCCGATCGCTTGACGACGTCCAGCCAAGGACAGACTTTCACCAGCCGCTTCACGAGTCTGAAGTAGCTGCCGTGTATAGCTTCGGCTGGCCACAGCCGGATTACCAAATCCTTCATGGCTAGTTCGGCCACCCTATGTAGCTCCACCAGCTGTTTCAGCTGATCGGTGAAGGGCACGGGATGCTCTAGCGCAAGATAATGCGACCAGAACAATTTCTCTGTGGAGCTCCCTTCTTTGGCTCAGAAGAACTCCGCGGCGTCGGACACACTGCGCGGCAGATCTACGAAGGCTCCTGGAGAACTCTGAATCTAGGTTAGTAAGAAATATTTCTTCTTTATATATTTGCTTTGCATACTAAACGCCTTACCCGCCGCGATCTTCCTGGCCTCTTGGATCTCCTGGAGGGCACCCTGGGCTTCAACCCGGGCCGCCTCCGCGCTTTGACGAGCCTTGGAGAGTTCGGTCTCTTGAACCGAAACATCAGCCTCCAGGGTCTCGTACTTCTTCACCGCGTCCTGGAGCTCTTGTTGGACCTCGTTCAGCCAGGCCTTCAGCTTCTTGCGAGTGGCCTGCTCCTTGACAACTTTCCCCTCGGCTTCGGCCAGGGCCTCTTTCAGGGCCGCGACCTCGGTCATCACCCCTACACATATAATGACACTATGGTCAGTATACATCATTTACTCTTTCCGAATATATAGCGAGCCATTGCATACCTCGCTGGTCTTCCAGCTGCTTCCTCGCCTGGCCGAGCTCTTCTTCGGCCCGCTCCAGTTTCTGCTTTAGTCCAGAGACTTCGGCAATATGAGAAGTCGCGGCCATCTGCGACGCCTGCTTATTCACATCAGACACAGTTTGGTTAGTTTCCTGCGAAATTTAATTGATCCCATGTCCGGCTTTTCTTTTCGAACACCGGATAGTGTCTCAGGGGCTACTGTCTATGTGGGGATCTTCTAAAAACACACCGCTTACCTCAAAACCTGTCAGCGTGCTGCTGCAGGCTTCGGTCAGTCTGCTTTTAACGGACTGAACCTTCTCAACCACCGTACCCATAAGGATACGGTGTTCTTCCACAATGGAAGCGCCTCATAGCGCTTCCAATAGATTGTCCGGTGCCTCCGGTTGGACAGAGGTCACTGGCGGGATGGGCACGCCTCCTTCTCTTGAAGGAAGCTACTTGTCGGACTCCGGGGCCGTATGGGTCTCCGGATCCATGCTCATATGGGGGCTGAATTGAGCACGACCCCCATCGCCAGTCTCCATGGGGGCCAGCTCCCCCATGTGTCCGACGGCCAAGCTATCGCCCTCCGGCACCGCCTTGACGGCCTCCCGAACCTCTCCCTGGCCTGGGAAGGTCCTTTGGGATAGCACATCGATGTCTCCCTTGGCCTTGAGAGAGTAAGCGGCCGGCGGTGTCTCGCTGGCCATCTCCTTTGAGTCCAACGAGCCTCTTGATGAGGATCGCTGGGAGCTGTCGTGGGCCGGACTGCAATAGCATAATTAATCATGTCAATACAACAAAGAGGGGAGGTTAGATTTATGGGCATGTATGAGTCTTAGCGCTTATGATGCAGCCCGAGGCTTAGGGCGGGGGCGTCGCTCCGGACTGCTGTCAACATCCCATGCGGAGCTGCCCACGAGCGGGCCTTTCCCCTTCTTGGGCACCTCCGCCTCCAGAATTGTGGAGGCCGCCCTGTTCTTCCTCCCCCCTTCAGGGGGAGAATCTCTCTTCTCCTCCTCATCATCGTCGTCTTCGGCGACGGAGGAGCGGGTCTTGTCTTCGGACGTCACGTCCGAAGCGCCCTTGTGGCGGGGGCCACTCTGGACCCCCTTGGCCTTCCCCGTAGCCTTCTTTGCCGGCACCAGCATCTTCGCTAAACAAGGGATGACTGGTTCTTCAGGTAGCAGAGCCGGACACTGGATCTGCTTCGCCCTCCCCATCCAGTCCTGAAGGAGCAATGATAATAATAGCTTACATATCATCCTTGAAACAAGCAAGTAGGAGATGCATTAAAAATAACATACCTCGTTGGTGAGGTGATTGATGTCGTGCCCGCAGTTTGAATCTGTGGCCGGCGGTGTCTTGTTTCCCTTGAAGAGCAACTTCCAGGCATCTTCGTGAGTAGTTTCGAAGAGCCTCTTCAGGGTATGGTGCTTCTTCGGATTGAACTCCCATAGAGGGCGGCTTCGGCTTTGGCACGGGAGAATCCGGCGAACCAGCATCACCTGGATTATATCGACAAGCTTGATATCTTTGTCCATCATACTTTGAACGCGTGTCTGTAGCGCTATCAACTCATCTGAAGAACACCAGTTCGGGCTCTTCTCAACCTAGGAGGTAAGCCGCATTGGAGCGCCGGAGTTGAATTCGACAGCTGCGGCCCAGTTTGCACCGTGGGGTTCCGTGATGTAGAACCATTGTTTCTGCCATTCCTTGACAGTCTCCACACCACAAAAGTACCTTTCGGCCAGGAGACATTGGTCAGCTTACTCACCATGGCGCCTCCGCACTCCACGTGCTGGCCATCCACCACCTTCGGCTTCATGTTGAAGACCTTGAGCCACAGCCCAAAGTGGGGTTGGATGTGGAGGAAGGCCTCACACACGACGATGAACACCGAGATGTTTAGGAAAGAGTTCGCGGATAGATCATGGAAGTCTATCCCGTAATAGTACATCAACTCGCGGATGAATGGGTGAAGCAGAAACCCTAGCCGCGGAGGAAATGAGGGATGAACACCACCCTCTCGTTGGGCTTCGGTGTGGGGACGACTTGCCCCTGGGCTGGAAGACGGTGGGCAATTTCCTTCGCCAAGTACCCTGCCACCCGAAGCTCAGTAATGTCCTTCTCCTTGACGGAGGAGACCATCAACTTGCCTTGACCTCCGGATCCGGACATGGTTGAGTGCTAGCTTGAGTGGGAAGGAGATGAGAACTTGGGTGCTGGAGCTCAAGAGTGGAAGGGCAGAGGAAGAGAGAAGGCGTGGGAGAAGAAGGGGGAATCCTTATCCCCTTATAAAGGCAGTGAATATCGAACGCCTCCACACTCGCCCTAAAACTCGCCTATTCCCAAGGGATGTATAAACGGCACAGTTGGGTTACCCATGCCCGCATTGATGAAAATCCCGCAATAAGGGGACACGATCTCTGCTTTGACAAGACATGCCAATGGAAACCGCATCTCGAAATGCGGAACGACGGACAAAAATGATTCGATATAGTGACCGAACAGATGTGATGTCATCTTGCAAAAAGTTGTCAGCAGAGGGGACTCGTGAAATACTATATTCCTTACGGTTGTGTGTGGTACTTGTGTTGCAGATCTGGACACCTTTGTTTCGTCCGAAGACTATCCTGGAGTATTCGGAAAGTAGAACCCGCCTTGCAATGCCGAAGACAATCTGCATGCTGGACACATCGTCATTGAAGCCTGGTTCAGGGGCTACTGAGGGAGTCCTGGACTAAGGGGTCCTCGGGTGTCCGATCTATTGAATATGGACCAGATTGATGGGCCGTAAGGATACAAAGACCGAAGAATCCACTCGTGTCCGGATAGAACTCTCCTTGGCGTGGAAGGCAAGCTTGGCGACCAACTATGAAGATTCCTTTCTCTGTAACCGACCTTGTGTAACCCTAGATCCCTCCCGTGTCTATATAAACCGGAGGGCTAGGTCTGTAGATAGGCCGGATCCTGGTAATCATAGCCAGACTAGACTTTTAGGGTTTAGTCATTACGATCTCGTGGTAGATCAATTCTTTTAATACTCATATTCATCAAGATCAATCAAGCAGGACGTAGGGTATTACCTCCATAGAGAGGGCCCGAACCTGGGTAAAAGATTGTGTCCCTCGTCTCCTGTTACCATCGATCCTAGACGCACAGTTCGGGACCCCCTACCCGAGATCCGCCGGTTTTGACACTGACAAGAGCCCCTACGAGATTGGATCTCCCTCTGTGTTCTCTTCTATTTCGCGTCCCCCAGATCTGGCCGAAAACCGTTTCTTATATTCCCGGAGATCCGTAACTCCGGTTGGGCTGAGATTTTAACACGATTTTTTTCCGGATATAAGCTTCCTTGCGCCCGAAGTAGAGCCCCAAGCAACGTACGAGGTGAGCACAACCCACCACGGTACGCCTGGCTCCTTTGGCGCGCCCTGGTGGGTTGTGCCCACCACGGGCTTCCGTTTGGGGTGATTCCAACTCCCAAAAATCACATATATTCCAAAATAATTCTCCGTGAAATTTTGTTGCATTTGGACTTCGTTTGATATGGATACTCTGCGATACAAAAAACATGTAGAAAACAAGAACTAGCACTTGGCACTAGATCAATAGGTTAGTCCAATAAATCATATAAAAAGTTGCCAAAAGTATGTAAAACTTGTATAATATTGGCATGAAACAATCAAATATTATAGATATGACGGAGACGTATCACATACGTAGATGATGTAGTCATCAAGACTAAACACGTCGAATCATTGGTGGACGATCTACGCCTCACATTCGACAACCTCCGAACATATGACATACGACTCAATCCGAAAAATGTGTTTTTGGCGTTCCTGCCGAAAAACTGCTCGGGTTCATTGTTTCCAATAGAGGAATCAAAGCGAACCCAGCCAAAATCTTAGCCTTGTCACAATTGGCAACACCAACAGACCTAAAGCAGGTCCAAAAACTAGCTAGTTGCATGGCGGCCTTAAGCCGCTTCATCTCCATATTAGGAGAAAAAGCGCTACACTTTACCGACTACTCCGACACACCGATCACTTTGAATGGACGGATGCGGCTATAGCCAGACTGGAAGAAATAAAAGCCTTGTTAGCAGGCAACCAAATCCTAGCCGCACCGGGTGTCGGCGAACCTATGTTGCTCTATATATCTGCAACTCACCAGGTAGTAAGTGTCGTACTCATCGTTGAACGAGAAGAGGAGGGACATAAATTCCCCATCCAGAAACCGGTGTACTATGTATCCGCGGTCCTTACACCGTGCAAATCTCGATACCCACACTACCAGAAGATAGTGGATGCGGTCTTCATGGCATCTCGGAAGCTGCGACACTACTTTCAAGAGTGTTCGATCACTGTGGCGTCCGAAGTACCACTCAATGATATCATAAATACTCGGGATGACACTAGACGCATAGCCAAATGGGCCATCGAGCTCTTACCATTTGAAATAACATACAAGCCACGGCGAGCTATTAAATCTCAGGTGTTGGCCGACTTTGTCGCCGAGTGGACGGAAGCCGAACTCCCTAAAGAGTACAGTACATACTCCAATTGGATCATGTACTTCGACGGGGGCTGGTGTCATCTTGACATCCCCTACAGGGGACACAGTCCGCTACGTGTTACAAATCATGTATACGGACTCCAATAATGCAGCTGAATACGAGGCACTATTACATGGTCTCCGAATGGCTGTCTCTATGGGCATACAACGCCTAGAGGTGTGTGGGGATTCGAACCTCGCAATATCCCAAATAAATGGAGAAATCGATGCAAAAGATCCAAAGATGGCGGCATACCAAAATGTCGTACGCAAAATATCGGCTCAGTTTGAGGGGCTTGAGTTCCACCATGTTACTCGAGACAGTAATCAGGCAACAGACATCCTTGATCGAAAGGGCACTAAACGCGACCCCGTCCCACCTAACACCATTCTGGAAAGGCTCTTCAAGCCATCCGTGATATGGCAGGACAAGAGCGCAAATACTAGTCTGGAGCCGATCATACCCCCAGACGCCGAACACAATTCTGATATCGTCGGGGGTTCGGGCACCTAAATGACACCTTCCGCCCATGTAATCATGGCTGTCATTGCTCCATGGACTGAACCTTTCCTGGCCTACCTTAATAGGAAGGAGCTCCTTGATGACCAGAATGAGGCCCGTCACATAGTTCGACATTCTAAAGCCTATAAAGTTCACGAAGGTGAACTCTACAATAAAAGTACCACTGGAGTTCTTCAGAGATGTATCTCCGAAGAGGAGGGGTGGCAGCTCTTGGCTGAAATACATGCTGGTCTCGGCGGCCATCACGCGGCAGCTCGGGCCCTCGTAAGCAACACTTTCTGTACAGGTTTCTTTTGGCCAACGGCTCGGGCAAATGCACGGGCCCTTGTACAGCGCTACGTAGGATGTCAGCTTTTCGCCAATCAAAGTCATATATGCCGCCTACGTCCCTAAGAACAATCCCCATTACTTGGCCTTTTGCGGTCTGGGGGCTAGATATGGTCGGACCCCTTAAAGGGGGAAGCCACAAGAAGAAATACTTGTTGGTTATGGTGGATAAATTCACTAAGTGGATAGAGGCCAAACAAGTAAAAATGGCGGAAGCTGGGCCAGTGATTGACTTTATATCTGCGTTGTATACCGTTATGGTGTCCCACACAGTATCATTACCGACAACGGCTCCAACTTCATAGCCGAGGAGGTGAAAAATTGGTGTGGTAACCTGGGCATTAAGCTCGATTACGCCTCCGTATATCACCCCCAAACAGACGGTCAAGTCAAATGAGCTAATGGCCTGATAATGAGCAGCATCAGACCCAGACTAGTGCGATCCCTATGGGAGTCAGATAAACACTGGGTCGAGGAACTTGATTCCATACTCGGGGTCTGCGGAGCACACCTAATCGCACGACCAGATACACACCCTTTTTCATGGTGTACGGCGCAGAGGTTGTCTTGCCCTGCGACATTATTCATGACTCACCTCGAGTGTGCATGTATGAAGAGAGAGAAGCCGAGCTCGATCGACAGGACGACCTAGATGGCCTGGAGGAGGAGCGCGATATTGCAAAAGCTCGTTCCGCATTCTATCAACAACAGGCTCGAAGATACCAAAGCAGAGAAGCACGGGCCAAGACTTATAATGTCGGTGAACTCGTTTTATGCCTCCCAGACAAGAAGAAGGACAAGCTCAAACCAAAATGGGAGGGTCCCTTTGTTATAGATGAAGTTCTCACAGGAGGAGCCTATCGCCTTCGTAATGCATCGGATAATCGCCTAGAGCCGAATCCATGGAACGCTGCTCGGCTCAGAAGATTCTATGCATAAGTTCGGCCGTATCCTTTTCTTCGTTCCTTTTTTCTCCTCTTCATTTTGTTTTTTGTTTTCTCGTTTTTATGCGATTTCCAGGATGTGTTCGGATAGGCCGAACACTTGAGGGGTACACACCCTAAAATGTATACACCCCACCATGACTGGGGGCTTCTTTAACCGAAGCTTATTATTATTCTGAGCCTAGAGCTCACAATGTATGTGTTGTTTGCTTATATACATCCTTTTTGCCATTATATGCACCTCTATGACTTAAGTTTTTGCCAAGCTAGGTTACCTTGCTCCTGTGTTTATGCCCTACTGTCACAACCCTGGAATTGTTTGCAATAGTTGCATAAGAGAGCATCCATGCATCATGTCTAAATTCTGAAAGTTGAATTGAGGTTAGTTGAAACCCTCAGAAATCACTTCAGAAATAATCAACATTAAAAATCTTTTCAAATGACTCCAAGAAAATGTTCCTCCTAGTCTCTGAAAATATTGGCAAGAGGTAAAACTCAAAACAATATTTTTGGAATCTCACAGATATTTATTTTGGGCCTTTGAATTAAATCAACAACATATTTGAGTTGAATTTATTTCTGTTATATGAGAAATAAAGTTCAAGTATTTTTGTAAGTTTGCATGGGACCTTGGACTAGCTCCCTGAGCGCACATAAAAAAATTTATAGAAAGTTTCAAAATGGTTAGGTTTGTAAATCAAATCAAAAGAAAGAAAGAAAAATAGAAAACAGAAACAAATAAAAATGGAAGCAGAGACTTACCTGAGGCCCACTTACTTGGTGGCCTAGCAGATTCGGCCCAGCCCACCTCCTCCTTCCTATCATCTTCCTCCCCAGGCCAGTAGGCAGAGCGCGTGGTCGCAGCGCGCCGGCACGCGCCCCGGCCACCTCCTGCTTGCCTCTCCCCCTGACGCTCTGGACGTCTCCACGCACTCCCCCTCGACCCCCTGCACCTCTCCTCTCTCTCCCTCGAGCGCTCTCCCCTCCTCTGCCTCTCTCCCATGCGATCATCGAACGTGCACATCACCGCCGCTTGTTGTTGCCGCGACCACCGGCCCTCCCTCGCCTCCCCGACCGGTCCACGAGCTTCGTGATGTCATCCTCGACCCCCTCACCGAGCCACGCCTCGCCAGAAGCCCTGCAGCGTCGCCCTCGAGCTCATCTTCAACCTCCGGCCGCCGGCAACCTCACCTTTGATTCGCCGCCATCCGTGCTTCCCCGGCCTCCCTGAGCTTCTTTTCGGCACCCCTGTGAGCTCCTGATCCTCCCCCTATGCTCTCCCCCTCTGTTCCCATTCTCTATCCACTGTCCCCGTGCACCCGAGCTTCGGCCACCGCCATGGCCGGCGAGCCTTGCGCTCGTGAGCTCCTCCGCTCAAACTCGCCGCATGGTTGTGCTCCTGGAGCTCCCAGGAGTCCAGAGAACCCCCTTGTCCAGCCGCTAGCACTCCGTAGCCTCGTCCCGCTCGATGTCCGAACACCGGCCGCCGCGCTTGTCATCGCCGGCGACGATTTCGGCCACCCTAGGCCCAAACACCGTCACCACTAGATGCGGACGAGCGTCCGCATCACGTAGATGCCCTCCGCCGGCCATTTGGTCGCCGGAGGAGGAATCCCGCACCTCGCCGCCGCGTCTGGCCTCGCCGGCATCGAGTCACCGGTGGATTAGCCCCGGTTGACCAGGGATTTGACCCTCCTGGGTCACTGACATACGGGCCCCGCCCGGCCAACCAAGTTAGTTAGGGTTAATCTAAATTAAATTAGTTAGTTAGCCACTGACATATGGGCCCCACTGTCAGGTTTGACTTGGACCAGCCCCTTTGACCTGCTGACGTCACACCAACATCATGCTGACGCAGTAATGCCTTTTCTGGATTTATTCTTATTCAGAAAATCCAGAAAATTGCCTAAACTTCAAAAATTCATAGTAATTCAACCGTAACTCCAAATCAAATAAATTATATATGAAAAATAATCAGAACAATCCAATCTATCCATCTGTACCATTTTCGTGCATGTTACCACAACTTTTGGCTACTGTTTATGACAAATCAAATGAATGACATTTAAATAACCATATGCGGAGTTTGAATTTGAACCTTGGGTTCAAACCAACTACACTTAATTGTGTTGCTAGTTGCACTAGGCCAAATCACATCATATTGCCATGTCATAATCATGCATCATAATTGTTGCATTGCACTGATTGTGTTCTTCCTTGTTTGCCGGTGTTTGTCCCATCTCGATAGACGTGGTTCCGACGATGTGATCGATGACACTGATGAAGAACTATACTATCTTCAGAAGTGCCAGGCAAGCAAAACCCCCTTGTTCATTCCGATACAATCCCACTCTCTCGCTCTTGCTCTCTTTTACTGCATTAGGACAACAACAATTCAACTGTTACATGCTGCGGTAGTTGAACCCCTTTCCTCTACATGACCTGTCATTTCCACAGTAAATAGATGAAACCCACTAGCATGATTAGGAGTTGTTTGAGCCCTGATGTGCCTACTCATTCATGCTTGTTTGTCATGCCTGCTACTGCTTAGAGTTGAGTCAGGTCCGATTCATCGGGGATGAATTGGAATGTGGTGAGCATGTCCTACTGTTGAGAGCTAAGTGTGTGAACACGATTTGGTAAAGGTAGTGGTGAGAGGCCATGTAGGAGTACATGGTGGGTTGTCTCATTGCAGCCGTCCTCAGGAACTGAGTTCTGTGTTTGTGATCCATGAACAGTTACTACCACACATTGGGTTCTGGTAACTCGACCCCTCTCGACTTATTAATCTACTCGATCTCTGTCCAGGAGTTGCAACTAGTTTGTGGTGTTTGTAGGTAGTGTTATTAGTCTACCAAGTGGCACCCGGTACAAGTGGGCTTGGGACAGACTAGGCACAGTGGCACGGTGTACCAAGTGGCACCCGGATGGTGGGCTTGGGAACCCTGCTCACATCGTTTGGGGCCATGAGCGACACCCCGGCCGGATCTCCTTGCTGATGGAACCCGAATAGGCGATAAACCTGGATGAGAGACTTGTGTGATTAGTCAGGTCGTGGCCGACTCCCTCACCAGGCTTCCGCTTGAAGGTTGCCGAGATACACGACGTGTACATGGTGGTAAGTGGCGAGAGCGTGTGTGAAGAAGTACACCCCTGCAGGGTTATCATTATCTATTCGAATAGCCGGATTCCTCAGATATGGAAACTTGGACCCCTTGCATAGTTCATAGACAAGTGAAAGTGGATACTCTAAAATGCACAAGATAAGCGTGAGTGCTATGGATGGCGTTCTCGTAGGGAGACGGGAGCGGATCCATAGTGGTGTATTGGTATGGTGAATATGTGGACTCGTGTGCGCCACCTCAAAAGAGTTACTTGCAGTCATAGTTTAGGATAGCGACTGAGTCAGAGCTGGCTTGCTGCAGTCGAACTCCACCACCCCCCTTTGTTGATACTGATGCATATGTAGCTAGTTCTGATGTATGTCTTGCTGGGTACATTTGTACTCACGTTAGCCTATTTTATGTTTTGCAGAGAGACATCAGTCTCGCTAGTAGTTCTGTGTGGACATCGACGTTTAGCTTGATACCTCAGCTACGATCTTGTGCCCTCGACAGGATCTTGTAGATAGTCAGGCTTCTCAGCCTTTTCATTTGTAGATGTGTGTACTCAGACATGTTAAGCATCCGCGTGTGCTTTGACTTGTATGCTCTGAATGTTGGGTCATGAGACCTATGTTTGTAATATCTCGCTCCTCGGAGCCTAATGAATAATACCTTGAGTCGTAGAGTTATGTTGTGATGCCATGTTGTATTTACACATATCGAGCATATTGTGTGTATGATTGAAATGCTTGGTATGTGTGGGATTCAACAACCTAGTTGTTCATCCTTGGTAGCCTCTCTTATGGGGAAATGTAGTCTTGTGCTTCCATGAGCTATAGTAGTCCGCTACAGCCCGGTTCACTGGAGTCCTGCTAGCCCAGCACTACTGCTCCGGAACACTTGACTGGTCGGCATGTGATTCACTTCGTTCCTGTGTCTGTCCCTTCGGGGAAATGTCACGCGGTGACATCCGGAGTCCTACCTAGCCTGCTATAGCCCGGTTCACCGGAGTCCTGTTAGCCCAGTGCTACAGCCCGGATTCGCACGCTGTTGACCGACATGCTCGATGTTGATTCATGTATGCCTGTCCCCATAAGTTAGTGCCACTTTGGGTTCACGACTAGTCATGTCGGCCCGGGTTCTCTGTCATATGGATGCTAGCGACACTATCATATACGTGAGCCAAAAGGCGCAAATGGTCCCGGGCCATGGTAAGGCGACACCCGTGGGAATACCGTGCGTGAGGCCGCAAAGTGATATGAGGTGTTACCGGCTATATCGATGTGACTTGGAATCGGGGTCCTGACACCAACGTTCCCGATTGTTCGGCTAGGGTGTAAAGGGAGCACCTCTGCGATTGTTACAATTGTGTCATCCGAACATGTACCTCAGACGGGTGAAGCTGAAAGCTAGCATTCTTAAGAGAATAATTGGTCGGCAATCAAACGACAGGTTGCTACATTATTGTAACCACTCTAACACTGCGGGACAACTTTCTCCGTATTGCGGACCAAAGCCACAGCACGCATAATTACAACATGCCAACCCAAGGAAAGGAACCCTTAACAAAACTATTCTCCTTGGAAGATGTTTCTTACATATGTAGTATAACATACATCCCGAACTAAAATATTTTGTCTATTCGAACACAATGACTGGGTTGCCTGGTTTCTGGACATAGTGAATGCTTCTTTTCATTCCACATAGTATCCAGAAACACTCCACCATTTTGGCTCGGAGGTTAAAGTCAAAAGCCTGCAATGAAAAACTTTTCACATGTTCGAATAAAGGTACAGGTTGATCATAGTGTACATTAATACATTAAATCAGATACCTATTCCTTATGTATTCCATCTATAAGACTGTCTAACCTACAGTCTTCCTGCGAATACTTCGCAACTACCATTACTTGGTCATACACCAAATTTACTGGAATTTCTTTCCCGTCTGGTCCTTGTGGTCCCACTTGGGCCATATGATTTGGATCTGGCTTGGTGAAGCGTGTTTTCACCATGGCCCGGGCTTCTCGTGCGCCTTCACGGTAGAAAATGTCTTCCATAGCTCAAATCGGCGCCGAGCACCTTTGAACAGGTTGGCCAAACCCTCCATACTTTCTGGAGGGGTATCAGATGGCCATAATGCCTTCACCATAATCCTCATGGCTTTCCGGGCCCGAGCATGTACCACAGACAGCTCCTTCAGCATGTCGCGTTGAAATCCGGATACTTCTTCTTCTGGTCGACCAGTTAATAGGCCTACAACAACAGAGTCATGACGTTCTGAATTATGGACTAAACATGAGCCCTTGGGGTGGTTTTAAATAAGAAAGGAGGACATGTCGAACATGCCTCCCTTCAGCTTCTCATTTTCTTTCAGTGCGGCCGATAACTGAGCCCTTAAGCTCTTTATCTCTTCGAATTGCTTGTCTTTTTCCTCCTCGTGTTTTTCCTTCCCGGACGCGCTCATTGCAGCCTTTTTCATTTCCGACAGTTCGGCGGTGACAACATTTAGCTGCGTTTCATTTATCTTTAGCTCCTGGGATAGGGCATTATTCTTCTCTTTGAGAACCTGTAGGGTCATATCGATCCTTTAATTGGTTTGCCTCATCACTTCAAGTCTCGGGGGCTACTGGCATACAACTATCAAAAATGCATAAGCTTTTACTTGTATATCCTTTGAGAACAACTGAGTGACTCCGGCAAGTCCATCTTGAGCGGCTCGGATATATGCATCCACCAAGCTTAGTGCAGTAAACTCTTGCTCGGAAAAGGCTGGAGCGCTCATGGCCTCTTTCAATTGACGGTGATTCATCACGCTCTCCACTTTAGAATTCGTGATAGATACGTCGTCCGAATCCCCATGAGGTGGCGGAACTGGCATTGCATCGGCTCTCGTCCTAGTTGGTGAGTCCGGCACCAGATTGGTGGGCAATCGGCTAACATGGCGTTTTCCCACAGTCTGTCGCGTGTTTTTCCTGACATCAAAGATAATAGAAGACTTTAAACAATCCGGACTCGTGCCTAGGCATGTATTAAGCAAACATACCTCTTGGACTTTGAGGTTTCTACAGCGCTGTCGGTCCTCTTTCATTTTGAATGACGACCCTGCACACGGGCCGCCCTTGAGGAGGTACGGTTTGCCGAGCGCCGATCCTATTAAAGTCCGGATTAGTATAATGAATAAAGGTGCAAGTAGGGACTTCCTTTTAAGAGCCCTCCGAATACTTACGATGGAGAAGGGATAGAGGCGGGGGTAGTCGGCGGTGATAGCCACTTCCGAGCCGTCAAGGCTTGCTTGATAAAATACCCCATCATCAAACTCTATGTATATATCTAGATCCTCGCGAAAGCCAGGGTCTTCATCGCGATTATGGTCCTCTGGCTGTGGGGCAGGACAGTGAACATCCTCGATCATCTTCTGCCAGGACTGTTTTAACAAAGAACAAATTGGATTAGCATGCCGTGACAGCAATAAGGCAACACAGATAATCGAGGTCTTACCCATTCAATGGGGCTGTACATGGAATAGCCTTCCCGGCAGTTTAAGTGAAGGAAATCTTATTTTTCACCCTTATACAGATCGGCCAAGATTGTGGCCAATTCGGCAGGGGTATCCGGACCCTTCCGCCTGTAGCGGGACGTGTCATCTTCTCCGTTGTAACACCATAAGGGAGTTTCTCTAGATTGGAGAGGCTGAATGCATCTCTTTATTGCAATAGACATAACCTCGAATATCGAGAGCTCATTATGGGCTAGTAACCTGACCTTGCTAACCAACCTTTTTATTTCCGCACTTTCTTCCTCCTTGGGACTTCGGGGTCACCAGTTGAAACACTTCTTTAAAGGAGCGCTGGAGAATTCAGGGAGGCCGCACTGAACCGGGTTCGACAGTGGAACGTCATCCATGTAGAGCCATTCTGAAGACCACCATGGGTATACCTCTTGGGGGTTCCTATGAGGTATCCGGATCCAGCTATACGCCATACTTCATCACCGCCCACTTCAAATATGGGGCCTCCTCGATGGCGGGGAACGAGGCAAAAGAACTTCCTCCATAGTTCAAAATGGGCCTCAATGTCTAAGAATAGTTCGCAGAGGGCTACGAAACCTGAGAGTGCAGAATCGAACCTGGGGTAAGGTTGTGCAGTTGGATGCCGTAAAACTCCAATAGGCCCCTGAGAAAGGGATGGATTGGAAATCCTAGGCCCCGCAACAGGAATGGGATGAAGCACACCCTCTCCTCCTTATTAGGGTTGGGGAAGTTCTCCGCCATCACATCGTTACCGATGGAAGCCAATCCCACACGAACAGGGACTAGATCTGTGAGGGGAAGATAGCCATGCGTCTGGAGTCAACTCAGCTGAAGATGAGGCACTGAGCAACTCTGCCAATCAACCTCTTGAGGGCCATGGGGGCGCGAAGAGGAGCCTGGGGCACTGGCCATGTTGGGAGGCTTTTTTCGTGGCTAATCTTTATGGTTTTCCTTTTGCGCAATGTGAGATGGCATTTGGGGATCTAAATCTCCTTATATAGATGTCGTCCGAGCGCGATGAGGGGCTTATTTCCAAAAAATCACGGTCTGTTTGTATTCATCCAGGTGCGCGGAAATCAAAGTGACAACAGGAAGGAGTCATAAAGACAGAACATAGAGGTCAGAACTAGACTATCTTTTGTCCGAAGTACACTGAAGAACCTGCCTTGCAAAGCCAAAGACATAAGCCGGA
Source organism: Triticum dicoccoides (assembly GCF_002162155.2). Taxonomy (NCBI): domain Eukaryota; kingdom Viridiplantae; phylum Streptophyta; class Magnoliopsida; order Poales; family Poaceae; genus Triticum; species Triticum dicoccoides. Next base: position 545,593,682 of record NC_041384.1, read on the forward strand.
TAGTACGATGTCATTGAAGGCAAGTTCGGGGGCTACTGAGGGAGACCTGGATTCGGGGGTCCTCAAGTGTTCGACTAGTTCAAGCATGAGCCGGGTGAGGGAGTCCTGGATTAGGGGGTCCCCGAGCGTTCGGGCTATGTGACGTGGGCCAGACTGGTGGGCCGTGAAGATACAAGATGGAAGGCTCCCTCCATGTCCGGATGGGACTCTCCTTGGCGTGGAAGGCAAGCTTGGCGTTCGGATATGAAGATTCCTTTCTCTGTAAATCAACCCTGTACAACCCTAGCCCCCTCCGGTATCTATATAAACCAGAGGGTTTAGTCCGTAGAGGCAATCATAATCATACAGGCTAGACATCTAGGGTTTAGCCATTACGATCTCATGGTAGATAAACTCTTGTAACCCCTATACTCATCAAAGTCAATCAAGCAGGACGTAGGGTTTTACCTCCATCAAGAGGGCCCGAACCTGGTGCTACCTCTTGAGCACTGCCTTGGTTTTCCCCGAAGAGGAAGGGATGATGTAGCAAAGTAGCGTAAGTATTTCCCTCAGTTCTTGAGAACCAAGGTATCAATCCAGTAGGAGGCTACGCGCGAGTCCCTCACACCTGCACAAAACAAATAAATCCTTGCAACCAACGCAAATAGGGGTTGTCAGTCCCTATAAGGCCACTTACGAGAGTGAGATCTGATAGATATGATAAGATAATATTTTTGGTATTTTTATGATAAAGATGCAAAGTAAAATAAAGGCAAAGTAAATAGCAAAGGAAATAACTAAGTAGTAGGAGATTAATATGATAAAGATAGACTCGGGGGCCATAGGTTTCACTAGTGGCTTCTCTCGAGAGCATAAGTATTCTACGGTGGGTGAACAAATTATTGTTGAGCAATTGACAGAATTGAGCATAGTTATGAGAATATCTAGGTATGATCATGTATATAGGAATCACGTCCGAGACAAGTAGACCGACTTCTGCCTGCATTTACTACTATTACTCCAATCATCTACCGCTATCCAGCATGCATCTAGAGTATTAAGTTAAAAAGAAAGTAACGCCTTAAGCAAGATGACATGATGTAGAGGGATAAACTCATGCAATATGAAGAAAACCCCATCTTGTTATCCTCGATGGCAACAATACAATACGTGCCTTGCTTCCCTTACTGTCACTAGGAAAGGACACCGCAAGATTGAACCCAAAGCTAAGCACTTCTCCCATTGCAAGAAAGATCAATCTAGTAGGCCAAACCAAACTGATAATTCGAAGAGACTTGCAAAGATAACCAATCATACATAAAAGAATTCAGAGAAGATTCAAATAGTATTCATAGATAGACTTGATCATAAACCCACAATTCATCGATCTCAACAAACACACCACAAAAAGAAGATTACATCGAATAGTTCTCCATAAGAGAGGGGGAGAACATTGTATTGAGATCCAAAAAGAGAGAAGAAGCCATCTAGCTACTAACTATGGACCGGTAGGTCTGAGGTAAACTACTCACACTTCATCGGAGGGGCTATGTTGTTGATGTAGAAGTCCTCCATGATCGATGCCCCCTCCGGCGGAGCTCCGGAATAGGCCCCAAGACGGGATCTCGTGGATACAGAAAGTTACGGCGGTGGAATTAGGGTTTTGGCTCCGTATCTGATCATTTGGGGGTACGTAGGTATATATAGGAGGAAGGAGTATGTCGGTGGAGCAACAGGGGCCCCACGAGAGTGGATGGCGCGCCTG
>NC_041384.1:545595605-545659569 GCF_002162155.2 Triticum dicoccoides
GTGGCCTCCTCTTTCCTTTCTTGACGTAGGGTCCAAGTCTCCCGGGTCTTGTTCGTTGAGAAAATCACGTTGAAGGTTTCATTTCGTTTGGACTCCGTTTGATATTCCTTTTCTTTGAAACCCTAAAACAGGCAAAAAACAACAATTCTGGGCTGGGCCTCCGGTTAATAGGTTAGTCCCGAAAATAATATAAAAGTGGATAATAAAGCCCAATAATGTCCAAAACAGTAGATAATATAGCATGGAGCAATCAAAAATTATAGATACGTTGGAGACGTATCACCTGGGTAAACATCGTGTCCCCTGCCTCCTATTACCTTCGATCCTTAGACGCACAGTTCAGGACCCCCTACTAGAGATCTGCCGGTTTTGACACCGACATTGGTGCTTTCGTTGAGAGTTCCTCTGTGCTGTCGACAAAGGATTCGATGTCTTGTTCGATCATCCACAATGATGTCGTTTCGGGGGGAGATTCCCCCCGGCCATATCCGGTGGCTTCGCGCTGCGTGCCAATTCGATTGGCCACCTCGAGCAGATCGACAGCTACGCCCCTGGTCATCGGGTCAGTTTTGGGAACCTAAATTATGTCGCTGATATCTGAGGAGATTTGATCTTCGAAGGGTTCACGCCCCCGATTACCGCTCTGGCCTTAGATCCAGAGCAGGCCGACAGGTCCGAAGACGGGAGTCTAGAGCCCACCGGACTCTTCACACTTATGGAGCTTGCTGCTGGAGAAACGCCGGACACCCTGCCAGACTCTAGGTCTGAACTCTCGAGGTCCATGGCAAGCAGGCGCTGCTAGGAGGCTCCAACTCCGGACAGCCCCATGGACTCTCGTTTCTCTATCCAACCCTCGCCTTTAAACAAGGCTCCGGACTTAATGCGATCACTCGCCATTATGGAAGGATCACTTTCGAATTATGCCCAGCCCAGACTAGGGGCTGAGAGCGGGAAATTTTACATCCCACACACCACCCACTTCATAGCCACTGTCGAGGATCTAACCGACATGCTGGACTACGCCTCCGAAGACATCGACGGTATGGACGACGACGCTGTAGACGAACAAGGCCAAAACCCTCCGTTCACCGAAAGATGGACGGTCACCTCCGCATACGACGTGTACATGGTGGACACACCCAAAGAGGATGGCGACGACAGAAAGGAGAATCCGGTTGAGAACAAGCCTACCGAAGCACCTCCTAAATATCGACATCAGCGGCGCCACTCAAAATCACGTCGCCAAAAAGACAACAATACTGGCACCGAAGAGAATAGCACTCCAGAGAACGCCGAAGACCTCGAAGCCCCTGTCGAGCCAACATCCGGATAGGATGATTGGGAGGATGGGCAAGTTAATCCCGACGATCCTATCAAGAACTAGGGCTCAGAGGACAGTAATTACCTACCGATCTCCGAATAGGATGTGAGCCTCGGCGACGAAGATTTCATTGTGCCAGAGGAACCCCTCGAACAAGAAGGCTTTAAACGTCGGTTAATCTCCACTACAAGAAGCCTTAAAAAGAAGCAGCAGCGGCTTCGAGCCGATCAGGATCTACTCAATGACAGATGGACTAATGTCCTGGCTGCAGAGGAATACGACCTCAAACGCCCAACTAAGAGTTACCCGAAGCACAAGCTACTGCCTCAATTTGATGACGAGGACCTTGAGCCCACACTACTAAAGCATAGAACTGCTGACGAGCCCGACCGACCGCCATGTGGACGGGACAGACCGGCTACTCATGCCGAACACCAGCCCGCGCCACCCCGCCCTCGAGGCAAGGAGGTAACGGCCTCGGGCTATACCTACGACTTATGCAAGGACCTAGACAATAGAGCCGGTCTGACAAGATCAATCTACGGATCCAGGGGCGTGCTCCGACGCGCGAGGGCAGCCTTTAGACTTGGTGGGACAGACACAACCTCGCATGGGCCGAAAACCGCATACGGTCCCCATCCGAATTACGCCGCGATGTTGCCCGGTACAGAGGCGCCGCACACTCCCTATGCTTCACCGACGAGGTAATCGAGCACCAGTTCCCAGAAGGGTTTAAACACGTGAACACTGAATCATATGATGGTACAACAGATCCCGCAGTATGGATTGAAGATTTTCTTCTCCACATTCACATGGCCCACAGTGGCGATCTACAAGCCATCAAATACCCCCCCCCTAAAGCTTAAGGGACCAACTCGACACTGGTTAAATAGCCTCCTAGAAAATTCTATTGGCAGCTGCAAAGATTTGGAAGATGCCTTTAGAGACAACTTCCAAGGTACCTATGTATGGCCCCCGGACGCAGATGACCTTAGTCACATAGTCCAGCAACCCGGAGAGTCAGCCCGAAAATTATGGACAAGGTTCTTAATTAAAAAGAACCAAATTTTCGACTGTCCGGACGCCAAAGCCCTAGCGGCCTTTAAACACAACATCCGTGACGAATGGCTCACCCAACACCTCGGCCAAGAGAAGCCAAAGTCCATGGTGCTACCTCTTGAGCACTGCGTTGGTTTTCCCCAAAGTAGCGTAAGTATTTCCCTCAATTTTTGAGAACCAAGGTATCAATCCAGTAGGAGGCTACACGCCAGTCCCTCGTACCTGCACAAAACAAATAAATCCTCGCAACCAACGCGATAAGGGGTTATCAATCCCTACACGGCCACTTACGAGAGTGAGATCTGATAGATATGATAAGATAATATTTTTGATATTTTTATGATAAAGATGCAAAGTAAAATAAAAGCAAAGTAAAAGCAAAGGAAATAACTAAGTATTGGGAGATTAATATGATGAAGATAGACCCGGGGGCCATAGGTTTCACTAGTGGCTTCTCTCGAGAGCATAAGTATTCTACGGTGGGTGAACAAATTACTATTGAGCAATTGACAGAATTGAGCATAGTTATGAGAATATCTAGGTATGATCATGTATATAGGCATCACGTCCGAGACAAGTAGACTGACTCCTGCCTGCATCTACTACTATTACTCCACTCATCGACCGCTATCTAGCATGCATCTAGAGTATTAAGTTAATGAAAACAAAGTAACGCCTTAAGCAAGATGACATGATGTAGAGGGATAAACTCATGCAATATGATGAAAACCCCATCTTGTTATCCTCGATGGCAACAATACAATACGTGCCTTGCTTCCCTTACTGTCATCGGGAAAGGACACCGCAAGATTGAACCCAAAGCTAAGCACTTCTCCCATTGCAAGAAAGATCAATCTAGTATGCCAAACCAAACTGATAATTCGAAGAGACTTGCAAAGACAACCAATCATACATAAAAGAATTCAAAGAAGATTCAAATATTGTTCATAGATAGACTTGATCATAAACCCACAATTCATCGGTCTCAACAAACACACCGCAAAAAGAAGATTACATCGAATAGTTCTCCACAAGAGAGGGGGAGAACATTGTATTGAGATCCAAAAGGAGAGAAGAAGCCATCTAGCTACCAACTATGGACCCGTAGGTCTGAGGTAAACTACTGACACTTCATCGGAAGGGCTATGGTGTTGATGTAGAAGCCCTCCGTGATCGATGCCCCCTCCAGCGGAGCTCCGGAACAGGCCCCAAGATGGGATATCGTGGATACAGAAAGTTATGGCTGTGGAATTAGGGTTTTGGCTCCGTGTCTGATCGTTCGGGGGTACGTAGGTATATATAGGAGGAAGGAGTACGTCGGTGGAGCAACAGGGGGCCCACGAGGGTGGAGGGCGCGCCTGGGGGGGGGGGGTAGGCGCGCCCCCTACCTCGTGGCCTCCTCTTTTGTGTCTTGACGTAGGGTCCAAGTCTCCTGGGTCTTATTCGTTGAGAAAATCACATTCCCGAAGGTTTCATTCCGTTTGGACTCCGTTTGATATTCCTTTTCTTCGAAACCCTAAAACAGGCAAAAAACAACAATTTTGGGCTGGGCCTCCGGTTAATAGGTTAGTCCCAAAAATAATATAAAAGTGGATAATAAAGCCCAATAATGTCCAAAACAGTAGATAATATAGCATGGAGCAATAAAAAATTATAGATATGTTAGAGACGTGTCACATGGCAGCACTTACAACACTCATGACCCGCTTTTGCGCGGGAGAGGATAGCTGGTTAGCCCATAGCAACAATGGTACCAGCGACCCTGGTACTTCTGAAACCAGAAACGGCAGTGGCAGGCCCCGACGCGACAAACAGAAGCGTCAAAGTAACAATGATAATACTGAAGACACGACGGTCAATGCCGGATTCAGTGGCTCCAAATTGGGTCAATGGAAGAAGCCATTTAAAACAAATAAAGACGATTCATCTAGCCTGGACCGAATACTCGATCAACCTTGCCAAATTCACGGCACCCCCGACAAGCCTGCCAACCATACCAACTAGGCGTATCAACGGGCTATGGAGATGGCCATCAATAGATATCAATGCGAGTGAGTAGGGATTGCCATGCAACGGATGCACTAGAGCTATAAGTATATGAAAGCTCAACAAAAGAAACTAAGTGGGTGTGCATCCAACTTGCTTGCTCATGAAGACCTAGGGCATTTTGAGGAAGCCCATCATTGGAATACACAAGCCAAGTTCTATAATGAAAAATTCCCACTAGTATATGAAAGTGATAACATAGGAGACTCTCTATCATGAATATCATGGTGCTACTTTGAAGCACAAGTGTGGTAAAAGGATAGTAACATTGTCCCTTCTCTCTTTTTCTCTCATTTTTTTATTTGGGCCTTTTCTCTTTTTTTATGGCCTCTTTGTTTTTCGTCCGGAGTCTCATCCCGACTTGTGGGGGAATCATAGTCTCCATCACCCTTTCCTCACTGGGACAATGCTCTAATAATGATGATCATCACACTTTTATTTTTCTTACAACTCAACAATTACAACTCGATACTTAGAACAAAATATGACTCTATATGAATGCCTCCGGCGGTGTACTGGGATATGCAATGAATCAAGAGTGACACGTATGAAAGAATTGTGAATGGTGGCTTTGCCACAAATACGATGTCAACTACATGATCATGCTAAGCAATATGACAATGATGGAGTGTGTCATAATAAACGGAATGGTGGAAAGTTGCATGGCAATATATCTGGAAAAGGCTATGGAAATGCCATAATAGGTAGGTATGGTGGCAGTTTTGAGGAAGGTATATGGTGGGTGTATGATACCGGCGAAAGGTGCGCGGTATTAGAGAGGCTAGCAAAGGTGGAAGGGTGAGAAAAGTGCGTATAATCCATGGACTCAAGATTAGTCATAAAGAACTCATATACTTATTGCAAAAATCTACAAGTTATCAAAGGAAAGTATTACGTGCATGCTCCTAGGGGGATATATTGGTAGGAAAAGACCATCGCTCGTCCCCGACCGCCACTCATAAGGAAGACAATCAAAAATAAATCATGCTCCGACTTCATCACATAACGGTTCACCATATGTGCATGCTACGGGAATCACAAACTTTAACACAAGTATTTCTTGAATTCACAACTACTCAACTAGCATAACTCTAATCACCATCTTCATATCTCAAAACAATTATCAAGCATCAAACTTCTCATAGCATTCAACACACTCATAAGGAAGTTCTTTTATTATTCTTGAATTCCAAGCATATTAAGGTTATTTAAGCAAATTACCATGCTATTTAAGACTCTCAAAATAATCTAAGTGAAGCATGAGAGACCAATAGTTTCTATAAAACAAATCCACCACCGTGCTCTAAAAGATATAAGTGAAGTACTAGAGCAAAACTATATAACTCAAATGATATAAGTGAAGCACATACAGTATTCTAACAAATTCCAAATAATGTATGGCTCTCTCAAAAGGTGTGTACAGCAAGGATGATTGTGGTAAACTAAAAAGTAAAGACTCAAATCATACAAAACGCTCCAAGCAAAACACATATCATGTGGCGAATAAAATATAGCTCCAAGTAAAGTTACCGATAGAAGTAGACGAAAGAGGGGTTGCCTTCCGGGGCATCCCCAAGCTTTGGCTTTTAGGTGTCCTTAGATTATCTTGGGGGTTCCATGGGCACCCCCAAGATTAGGCTCTTGCCACTCCTTGTTCCATAATCCATCAAATCTTTACCCAAAACTTGAAAACTTCACAACACAAAACTCAAAGTAGAAAATCGCGTGAGCTCCGTTAGCGAAAGAAAACAAAATACCACTTCAAGGTACTGTAATTAACTCATTATTTATTTATATTGGTGTTAAACCTACTGTATTCCAACTTCTCTATGGTTTATAAACTATTTTACTAGCCATAGATTCATCAAAATAAGCAAACAACACACGAAAAAACAGAATCTGTCAAAAACAGAACAGTCTGTAGTAATCTGTTGCTAGCGCAAGATATGGAACCCCAAAAATTCTAAAATAAATTGCTGGACGTGATTAATTTATCTATTAATCATCTGCAAAAAGAGATAACTAAATAGCACTTTCCAAATAAAAATGGCAGCAGTTCTCGTGAGCGCTAAAGCTTCTGTTTTTTACAGCAAGTGTAACAAGACTTTCCCCAAGTCTTCCCAACGGTTCTACTTGGAACAAACACTAATTAAACACAAAAAACACAAACAAAACAGAGGCTAGATAATTTATTTATTCCTAAACAGGAGCAAAAAGCAAGGAATAAAAATAAAATTGGGTTGCCTCCCAACAAGCGCTATCGTTTAACGCCCCTAGCTAGGCATAACAAGCAAGGATAGATCTAGGTATTGCCATCTTTGGTTGGAAATTCTTCAATGAGGCATCTACCATCTTTAGGAATTTCTTTATTTTTATTAATTATCAAACTTTTAGGCACAAGATCAAAAAATTCATTTGTAACAAATGGTTCCTTAATGATAGCAAAAAGATTGGGATGAATACTTATAGATTTGAGATCCGCAGTTTCCTTACTAGAGGATTCACCCTTATTTTTAGGATCATACATAAGTTTGTCAATTTTAGTGGGAGGACTTGGAGTATTCTTTACGGAAGAAAAAGCGGTTCCCAAGTTGGTAATAATATCCTCAAGTTTATCGATCCTAGTGGAATCGTGATTTAATTTCTCATTAACTATGGGTTCCTTCTCTTTAATATTTTTCAAAGTGACTCCTGCTTTAGATCCATATTGAGAGATTCGGTTGTGGATCTTTTTATCCAAATTTTAAATTATCTCTATGGTAGCAACCTTATTTTCAATAATTTCAAGTCTTTGCATTACATGCTCCAAAGTTAATACAGTTCCATTAACCAAAAGAGGGGGTGAGCCAAACAAATCTATCATAGCATTATAAGAATCAAAAGTATGGCTACCCAAGAAGTTCCCTCCAGTAATAGTATCAAGGACATATATGTGCCAAGGAGTAAAGCCTACATAAAAATTGCGAAGAAGAACAGAAGTAGATTGCTTCCTGGTAGAACTATTTTGAGCATTGCAAATTCTATACCAAGCGTCTTTTAGATTTTCCACCTCCCTTTGCTTAAAATTTAGAATTTCATTCTCAGGAGACAACGGAGAAGATAAGGGAATAGCCATAACAACAAGAAAACGAACTAACACACAAGCAAAAAAAGCAAGCAGGCAAAAAGAGGCAAATAGAGAAAGAGAGGGAGGATAGAGAGAGACAGGGCGAATAAAACGGCAAGGGTGAAGTGGGGGGGGGGGGAGGAAAACGAGAGGCAAATGGCAAATAATGTAATGCGGGAGATAAGTGTATGTGATGGGTACTTGGTATATTGACTTTTGCGTAGACCTCCCCGGCAACGGCGCCAGAAATCCTTCTTGCTACCTCTTGAGCACTGCGTTGGTTTTCCCCGAAGAGGAAGGGATGATGTAGCAAAGTAGCGTAAGTATTTCCCTCAGTTTTTGAGAACCAAGGTATCAATACAGTAGGAGGCTATGCGCCAGTCCCTCGTACCTGCACAAAACAAATAAATCCTCGCAACCAACGCGATAAGGGGTTGTCAATCCCTACACGGCCACTTACGAGAGTGAGATCTGATAGATATGATAAGATAATATTTTTGGTATTTTTATGATAAAGATGCAAAGTAAAATAAAAGCAAAGTAAAAGCAAAGGAAATAACTAAGTACTATTGGGAGATTAATATGATGAAGATAGACCCGGGGGCCATAGGTTTCACTAGTGGCTTCTCTCAAGAGCATAAGTATTCTACGGTGGGTGAACAAATTACTGTTGAGCACTTGACAGAATTGAGCATAGTTATGAGAATATCTAGGTATGATCATGTATATAGGCATCACGTCCGAGACAAGTAGACCGACTCCTGCCTGCATCTACTACTATTACTCCACTCATCGACCGCTATCCAGCATGCATCTAGAGTATTAAGTTAATGAAAACAGAGTAATGCCTTAAGCAAGATGACATGATGTAGAGGGATAAACTCATGTAATATGATGAAAACCCCATCTTGTTATCCTCGATGGCAACAATACAATATGTGCCTTGCTGTCCCTACTGTCACTGGGAAAGGACACCGCAAGATTAAACCCAAAGCTAAGCACTTCTCCCATTGCAAGAAAAATCAATCTAGTAGGCCAAACCAAACTGATAATTCGAAGAGACTTGCAAAGATAACCAATCATACATAAAAGAATTTAGAGAAGATTCAAATATTGTTCATAGATAGACTTGATCATAAACCCACAATTCATTGGTCTCAACAAACACACCGCAAAAAGAAGATTACATCGAATAGTTCTCCACAAGAGAGGGGGAGAACATTGTATTGAGATCCAAAAGGAGAGAAGAAGCCATCTAGCTACTAACTATGGACCCGTAGGTCTGAGGTAAACTACTCACACTTCATCGGAAGGGCTATGGTGTTGATGTAGAAGCCCTCCGTGATCGATGCCCCCTCCGGCAGAGCTCCGAAACAGGCCCCAAGATGGGATCTCGTGGATACAGAAAGTTACGGCGGTGGAATTAGGATTTTGGCTCCGTGTCTGATCGATTGGGGGTACGTAGGTATATATAGGAGGAAGGAGTACGTCGGTGGAGCAACAGGGGGCCCACGAGGGTGAAGGGCACGCCTGGGAGGGGGGGTAGGCGTGCCCCCTACCTCGTGGCCTCCTCTTTTGTGTCTTGACATAGGGTCCAAGTCTCCTGGGTCTTATTTGTTGAGAAAATCACGTTCCCGAAGGTTTCATTCCGTTTGGACTCCGTTTGAAATTCCTTTTTTTCGAAACCCTAAAACAGGCAAAAAACAGCATTCTAGGCTGGGCCTCCGGTTAATAGGGTAGTCCCAAAAATAATATAAAAGTGGATAATAAGCCCAATAATGTCCAAAACAGTAGATAATATTGCATGGAGCAATCAAAAATTATAGATACGGTTGAGACGTATCACATGGCAGCACTTACAACACTCATGACCCGCTTTTGCACGGAGAGGATAGATGGTTAGCCCGTAGCAACAACGATACCAGCGACCCTGGTACTTCTGAAACCAGAAATGGCAGCGGTAGGCCCCGACGCGACAAACACAAGCATCGAAGTAATAATGATAATACCGAAGACACGACGGTCACTGCCGGATTCAGTGGCTCCAAATTGGGTCAATGGAAGAAGCCATTTAAAATAAATAAAGATGGTTCATCTAGCCTGGACCGAATACTCGATCAACCTTGCCAAATTCACGGCACCCCCGATAAGCCTGCCAACCATACCAACAGAAGCTGTTGGGTCTTTAAACAAGCCGAGAAGCTAAACATCGGACATAAGGAGAAGGGGTCGCCCAGTGAGGACGACGACGATGAGCCTCACCCACCGAACACCGGGGGACAAAAGAAATTTCCCCCAAGGTCAAAACGATGAATAAGATATACGCTACTCACATCCCCAAGCAGGAGCGCAAGCGCGCTCTAAGGGACGTCTATGCGATAGAGCCAGTCGCCCCAAAATTCAATCCATGGTCAGCCTGTCTGATCACTTTCGATCGCAGAGACCATCCGACTAGTATCCGTCGCGGAGGCTCGGCCGCGTTGGTACTCGACCCAATTATCGATGGATTCCACCTTACGCGGGTCCCCATGGACGGCGACAACAGCCTTAACTTGCTCTATCAGGACACGGTCCGCAAAATCGGTATTGATTCGTCAAGAATTAAACCCACCAAAACTACCTTTAAAGGAGTAATACCTGGTGTAGAGGCCCATTGCACGGGCTCAATCACATTGGAATTTGTCTTCGGTTCGCCAGACAACTTCCGAAGCGAGGACTTGATCTTCGACATCGTCCCCTTTCGTAGAGGCTATCATGCACTGCTCGGACGAACCGCGTTCGCTCGCTTCAATGCGATCCCGCATTACACATATCTCAAACCAAAGATTCCCGGACCACGCGGTATTATAACAGTCAATGGAAACATGGAGAGCTCCCTCCATACTAAGGAGCACACCGTGGCCCTTGCAGCGGAAGTCCAGGGCGGCCTTATCAAGCCAAACACTACATCAGCAATCAAGCCCCCGGACACTGTTAAACGCGTCCGGACTACTCGGCAGAGCAACGGTCCAGCTCGTCCGGAGCTCGATTAGCAATTCGGCCTTCGTCTTAGCCCCAACCGAATTGCGGCATATGTGCCACACATACATAACTACGCACTAAAGATACCATGGGCCAAGACAGAGGCATAGTAAAGACACAGTCCACAATACGGCTTGACCCTATCTGGACCCTCATGTTTCTTTTCTCTTATTTTTTCTTTTCCAGGTTCCTTACAACCACCATCACCTTCTGACGGTACCAAGGGCCCTTTTCTAGTTCCCTCATGAGAATCCGGTCGTTGATCCTTTCGAAGGATAATACACCAAGGAATAAAATCAGCATGGACGTGTGGCAGAGTATCTAAAGGATCTTTAAAGATCACATCTTCCTTTTTAGGACCCGCACACAGCTTTCCCCGGTGCCCGGCATCTAAAATAACCTTGATGCTTATCGCATCGTTTGTAAAAATACATTTTGACGTATGAATCAGACTATAACAGAAACAATTTTTCACCCAACATATTCGGTACTGGCTTATTTCCTAATCCGTATTCCCTCTTTTTTCGTCTGATCACCATGTACACCTCGGTACGACTTAAATCGCCAGGGGCTCCATTCGGCCATGTACATTTCTTAAAAATAAAATAAAGTCCGAACACTTCTATAGTACAATTCGATGTCTCAAATATAATATTATATGCATCGGCTCTGAATCATGTCTTTGGTCAATAGTTGGGTTGCCCGGCTCCTGTGGTTACTACCTTATGTTCCACTCGTTCGGCTATGGTGTTAATGGGAGAACTACTGCGATTGTGTTTCTGGCTCATCCGGATAAACACCTCAGTAGAGAAAGCCGAAAACTGACTGTCATGATGCGGCGAGAGCTGGTCAGCCATTCGATGACTAAGTATAAATCTCTCGCGATTTTTTCCGGATTATGCGAAGGATCGGTATTCACCGGGGCAGGCATCTACAACACCCAAGTTCAGATAATCGAATAATACCAGGGCTGCGCCTACAATCTCATTGTCAAACTCCTATGCCTAAGTGAGAGCGATAAAGCCACATAGTCTGATTGCCTGGTTCGCCGCACTGACACCTCCTTCAAGGACCAAGCCATTGGGTCAAGTGTGTCCAAGTGCCACCCCAAACACCCCCGTACTACCTACGCGGGGGCTGAAGCCAATGACTGGCCAACTCTCAGATACCGTAAATGGCCGCACTAGAGGAAAAGAATTAGAGTTAAAACAAGCAACATATTATACATAAGCCTTGTTTCATAATACAAAGTTCGGGCAGCATGGATACATTCATTCAAAGATAATGTCCTTCGAACACTGGCCCTATACAATGTGGGAACCTTCCAAGACTTGGTCAAAATACCGCTTTGGAGTGCGGCGCTCCTTGCCTGCGGGCGGTCCCTCGGTTGCCAGCTTGATGGCGTTCATCTTCACCCACTATACCTTGACACGGGTGAAGGCCATCCGGGCACCTTCGGTACAGAGCAACCGCTTTATGGCATCCAGCCGGGGGCAGGCATTGACTAGCCACTTCACGAGCCCGAAGTAGCTGTCGGGCATGGGCTCGGTGGGCCAGAGACAGATTATAATATCCCTCATAGCTAATTCGGCCACCCTATGTAGCTCGGTCAATTGTTTCAGCTGATCGATGAGGGGCACCGGATGCTCTGCGCCAGGTACTGTGACCAGAACAGCTTCTCCGTTGAGCTCCCCTCTTCGGCTCGGAAGAACTCTGCAGCATCAGCAATACTCCGGGGCAGATCCGCAAACGCTCCTGGAGAACTCCAAACCCGGGTCAGTAAGAGGTACCTTCTCCTCACAAATTTGCTCTGCATATTAAAGGCCTTACCCACCGTGATCTTCTTGGCCTCTTGAATCTCCTAGTAGGCTCCTTGGGCTTCAACCCGGGCCTCCTGCGCGCTTTGGAGGGCCTTAGCAAGTTCGACATCTTGATCAGTAATCTTGCGCTCCAAGGACTCACATTTGCCTATGGCATCCCGAAGCTCTTGCTGGACTTCCTCCACCCGTGATTCATGCTTTTGGTGGGCGGCTCGTTCCTCCTCAACCTCCTTCTTGGCTTCGTCCAGTGCATTCTTGAGGGTCTCGACCTCAGATGCGTCAACTGTAAGTATAATTACAAAACTCAGCAAGATAACAAAACAACAAGTCATATCATTTCATATGTGAACAGGCATCACATACCTTGCTTCTCCTCCAACGGTTTGTTGGTGCGGATGAGCTCTTCATCGGCCCGCTCCAGCCTCCGCTTTAGTTTGGATATTTCGGTGGTATGAGCGACTGCCGCTAACTTCGAAGCTTGTTTGTTCAAATAGACATGTATGATCATCTCCTGCGAAATATTCGATCCTCTGTTCGGCCTCTCTTCATGAAAGCCGAACAGAGTCTCAGGGGCTCCTAACTATACACATGCATCCTTCTATATAGATAAAAAGTACTACATCCCATACCTCAAAGCCTGTTAAAAGGATGGTGTAGGCTTCGTTCAATCCGCTTTTAGCGGACCGAACCTTTTCAACCACCATACCATAAGGGTACAATATTCCTCAACAATGGAGGCGCTCTGAAGTGCTTCCACTAGAGTGTCCGACGCCTCTGGATTGACAGAGGTCGCCGGCAGAGTCGACGCACCCCCTTCTTTCGAAGGAGGCTTGCTACCTCTTGAGCGTAAAAGTAGCGTAAGTATTTCCCTCAGTTTTTGAGAACAAGGTATTAAAACAGTAGGAGACTACATGCAAGTCCCTCATACCTGCACGAACAATCAAGAACCTTGCAACCAACACGATAAAGGGGTTGTCAATCCCTTCACGGCCACTTGCAAAAGTGAGATCTGATAAACATAATAAGATAAATATTTTTGGTATTTTTGTTGTATAGATTGAAAAGTAAAGATTGAAAAATAAACGGTGACAGAAATAGCTAGATGACGGGAGAATAATATAATGGAGAATAGACCCGGGGCCATAGGTTTCACTAGTGGCTTCTCTCAAGATAGCATAATCTACGGTGGGTGAGCAAATTACTGTCGAGCAATTGATAGAAAAGTGAATAGTTATGAGAATATATAGGCATGATCATGTATATAGGTATCACATCCGTGACAAGTAGACCGAAACGATTATGCATCTACTACTATTACTCCACACATCGACTGCTATCCAGCATGCATCTAGAGTATTAAGTTCATAAGAACAGAGTAACGCATTAGGCAAGATGACATGTTGTAGAGGGATAAACTCAAGCAATATGATATAAACCCCATCTTTTTATCCTCGGTGGCAACAATACAATACGTACCTTGCTGACACTGCTGTCACTGCGAAAGGAAACCGCAAGATTGAACCCAAAGCTAAGCACTTCTCCCATTACAAGAAAGATCAATCTAGTAGGCCAAACCAAACTGATAATTTGAAGAGACTTGCAAAGATATTTAAATCATGCATAAAAGAATTCAGAGAAGAATAATCAAATATTGTTCATAGATATCTTGATCATAAACCCACAATTCATCGGATCTCGACAAACACACCGCAAAAAGAATTACATCGAATAGATCTCCAAGAGAATCGAGGAGAACTTTGTATTGAGATCTAAAGAGAGAGAAGAAGCCATCTAGCTAATAACTATGGACCTAAAGGTCTGAGGTAAACTACTCACACATCATCGGAGAGGCTATGGTGTTGATGTAGAAGCCCTCTGTGATCGATTCCCCCTCCGGCAGAGCGCCGGAAAAGGCCCCAAGATGGGATCTCACGGGTACAGAAGGTTGCGGCGGTGGAAATAGGGTTTCGTGGTGCCCTTGGATGTTTTCAGGGTATATGGGCATATATAGGTGAAAGAAGTGGGTCGGTGGAGCTGTGAGGGGCCCACGAGGGTGGGGGGCGCGCCTGGCCCCCCTGGGCGCGCCCTCCTACCTCATGGCCACCTCGCTGCTTCCTTGACATCCACTTATAGATACGTCGGAGATGTATCAAGCATCCCCAAGCTTAATTCCTGCTCGTCCTCGAGTAGGGAAATGATAAAAACAGAATTTTTGATGTGGAATGCTTCCTAACATAATTTTTCAAAGTAATTCTCTTTATTGTGGCATGAATGTTCAGATCCGAAAGATTCAAGATAAAAGTTCAATATTGACATAAAAATAATAGTACTTCAAGTATACTAACTAAGCAATTATGTCTTCTCAAAATAACATGGCCAAAGAAAGTTATCCCTACAAAATTATATAGTCTGGCTATGCTCTATCTTCACCACACAAAATATTTAAATCATGCACAACCCCTATGACAAGCCAAGCAATTGTTTCATACTTTTGACATTCTCAAACTTTTTAAATCTTCACGCAATACATGAGCGTGAGCCATGGATATAGCACTATAGGTGGAATAGAATGGTGGTTGTGGAGAAGAGAAAAAAACGGAGAAGATAGTCTCACATCAACTAGGCATATCAACGGGCTATGGAGATGCCATCAATAGATATCAATGTGAGTGAGTAGGGATTGCCATGCAACAGATGCACTAGAGCTATAAGTGTATGAAATCTCAAAAGAAACTAAGTGGGTGTGCATCCAACTTGCTTGCTCACGAGGACCTAGGGCATTTTGAGGAAGCCCATCATTGGAATATACAAGCCAAGTTCTATAATGAAAAATTCCCACTAGTATATGAAAGTGAGAACATATGAGACTCTCTATCATGAAGATCATGGTGCTACTTTGAAGCACAAGTGTGGTAAAAGGATAGTAGCATTGCCCCTTCTCTCCTTTTCTCTCTTTTTGTTATTTTTTTGTTTGGGCCTTTTCTCCTCTCTTTTTTATGGCCTCTTTTTTTTCGTCCGGAGTCTCATTCCGACTTGTGGGGGAATCATAGTCTCCATCATCCTTTCCTCACTGGGACAATGCTCTAATAATGATGATCTTCACACTTTTATTTACTTACAACTCGATACTAGAACAAAAATATGACTCTATGTGAATGCCTCCGGTGGTGTACCGGGATGTGTGATGAATCAAGAGTGACATGTATGAAAGAATTATGAATGGTGGCTTTGCCACAAATACGATGTCAACTACATGATCATGCAAAGCAATATGACAATGATGAAGCGTATCATAATAAATGAAATGGTGGAAAGTTGCATGGCAATATATGTCGGAATGGCTATGGAAATGCCATAATAGGTAGGTATGGTGGCTGCTTTGAGGAAGATATATGGTGGGTTTATGGTACCGGCAAAAGTTGTGCGGTACTAGAGAGGCTAGCAATGGTGGAAGGGTGAGAGTGCATATAATCCATGGACTCAACATTAGTCATAAAGAAATCACATACTTATTGCAAAAATCTATTAGTTATCGAAACAATGTGTTGGGGAATGTAAGCAATTTCAAAAAAATTCCTATGCACACGTAAGATCATGGTGATGCATAGCAATAAGAGGGAAGAGTGTTGTCCACGTACCCTCGTAGACCATAAGTGGAAGCATTATGACAACGCGGTTGATGTAGTCGTACATCTTCACGATCGACCGATCCTAGCACCGAAGGTACGGCTCCTCCGCGATCTGCACACGTTCGGCTCGGTGACGTCCCATGAACTCACTATCCAGCAGAGTGTCGAGGGAGAGCTTTGTCAGCACGATGGCGTGATGACGGTGATGATGATGCTACGGGAACAGGGCTTCGCCTAAGCACCGCAACGATATGACCGAGGTGGATTATGGTGGAGGGGGGCACTGCACACGGCTAAGAGATCAATGATCAACTTGTGTGTCTATGGGGTGCCCCCCTCCCCCGTATATAAAGGAGTGGAGGAGGGGGAGGGCCGACCCTCTACTATGGCGCGCCCTAGGGAGTCCTACTCCCACCGGGAGTAGGATTCCTCCTTTCCAAGTAGGAGTAGGAGAGAAGGAAGGGAAGGAGAGAAGAGAAGGAAGGAGGGGGCGCCGCCCCTCCCCCTAGTCCAATTCGGACTAGGCCTTGGGGGGAGGGCGCACGGCCTGCCCTAGGCACCCCCTCTCTCTTTCTCCAGAAAATGCTGAACTCATCCGGAACCATTACGATGTCCAAACATAGGCTTCCAATATATCGATCTTTACGTATCGACCATTTTGAGACTCCTCATCATGTCCGTGATCAAATCCGGGACTCCGAACTACCTTTGGTTCATCAAAACATATAAACTAATAATACCGATCGTCACCGAATGTTAAGCGTGCGGACCCTACGAGTTTGAGAACCATGTAGACATGACCGAGACTCATCTCAGGTCAATAACCAATAGCAGAACCTGGATGTCCATATTGGCTCCCACATATTCTACAAAGATCTTTATCGGTCAAACCGCATAACAACATACATTGTTCCCTTTGTCATCGGTATGTTACTTGCACGAGATTCGATCGTCGGTATCTCAATACCTAGTTCAATCTCGTTATCGGCAAGTCTCTTTACTCGTTCGATAATGCATCATCCCGTAACTAACTCATTCGTCACATTGCTTGCAAGGCTTATAGTGATGTGCATTACCGAGAGGGCCCAGAGATACCTCTCCGACAATCGGAGTGACAAATCCTAACCTCGATCTATGCCAACTCAACAAACACCATCGGAGACACCTATGGAGCACCTTTATAATCACCCAGTTACGCTGTGACATTTGGTAGCACACAAAGTGTTCCTTTGGTAATCGGGAGTCACATAATCTCATAGTCATAGGAACATGTATAAGTCATGAAGAAAGCAATAGCAACAAACTAGACGATCAAGTGCTAAGCTAACGGAATGGGTCAAGTCAATCGCATCATTCTCTAATGATGTGATCCCGTTAATCAAATGACAATCATGTCTATGGCTAGGAAACTTAACAATCTTTGATTCAACGAGCTAGTCAAGTAGAGCCCTACTAGTGACACTCTATTTGTCTATGTATTCACACATGTACTAAGTTTCCGGTTAATACAATTCTAGCATGAATAATAAACATTTATCATGATATAAGGAAATATTAATAACAACGTTAGTATTGCCTCTAGGGCATAATTTCTTTAGTCTCCCACTTGCACTAGAGTCAATAATCTAGTTCACATCGTCATGTGATTTAACGCCAATAGTTCACATCTTTATGTGATTAGTTCACATCTCCATGTGACTAACACCCAAAGGGTTTACTAGAGTCAATAATCTTGTTTATATCGCTATGTGGTTAACACCCAAAGAGTGATCATGTTTTGCTTGTGAGAGAAATTTAGTCAACGGGTCTGCCACATTCAGAGCCGTATGTATTTTGCAATTTTTCTATGTCTACAATGCTCTGCATAGTGCTAATCTAGCTGATCGCTCCCACTTTCAATATGTATCTAGATCGAGACTTAGAGTCATCCAGATCGGTGTCAAAGGTTGCATCAATGTAACTCTTTATGACGAACTCTTTGTCACCTCCATAACCGAGAAACATTTCCTTATTCCACTAAGGATATTTTTGACTGCTGTCCAGTGATCCACTCCTGGATCACTATTGTACCCTCTTGCCAAACTTATGGTGAGGTACACAATAGGTATGGTACACAACATAGCATACTTTATAGAACCTATGACTGAGGCATAGGGAATGACTTTTCATTCTCTTTCTATTTTTTTGTCGTGGTCGGGTTTTGAGTCTTTATTCAACTTCACACCTTGCAACACATGCAAGAACTCCTTCTTTGACTTTTCCATTTTGAACTACTTCAAAATATTGTCAAGGTATGTACTCATTGAAAATATATCAAGCGTCTTGATCCATTTCTACAGGTCTTGATGCTCAATATGTAAGTAGCTTCATCGAGGTCTTTCTTTGAAAAACTCTTTTTAAACACTCCTTTATGCTTTCCAGAAAATTCTACATTATTTCTGATCAACAATATGTCATTCACATATACTTATCAGAAATGTTGTAGTGCTCCCACTCACTTTCTTGTAAATACAGGCTTCACCGCAAGTCTGTATAAAACCATATGCTTTGATCACTTTATCAAAGTATATATTCCAACTTCGAGATGCTTGCACCAGTCCATAGATGGATTGATGGAGCTTGCACACTTTGTTAGCACCTTTAGGATTGACAAAACCTTCTTGTTGTATCATATACAACTCTTCTTTAAGAAATCCATTAAGGAATGCAGTTTTGACATCCATTTGCCAGATTTCATAAAATGTGGCAATTGCTAACATGATTCGGACAGACTTAAGCATCGCTACGAGTGAGAAAATCTCATCGTAGTCAACATCTTGAACTTATCTAAAACCTTTTGTGACAATTCGAGCTTTGTAGATAGTAACACTACTATCAGTGTCTGTCTTCCTCTTGAAAATCCATTTATTCTTAATGGCTCACCGATCAACGGGCAAGTCAATCAAAGTCCATTCTTTGTTCTAATACATGGATCTCATCTCAGATTTCATGGCCTCAAGCCATTTTGCGGAATCTGGGCTCATCATTGCTTCCTCATAGTTCATAGGTTCATCATCGTTAAGTAACATGACTTCCAGAACAGGATTATTATACCACTCCGGTGCGGATCTTACTCTATTTGACCTACGAGGTTTGATAGTAACTTGATCAGAAGTTTCATGATCATTATCATTAGCTTCCTCACTTACTGGTGTAGGAATCACTGGGACTGATTTCAGTGATGAACTGCTTTCCAATAAGGGAGAAGGTACAATTACCTCGTCAAGTTCTACTTTCCTCCCACTCACTTCTTTCTAGAGAAACTCCTTCTCTAGAAAGGATCCATTCTTAGCAACAAATATCTTGCCTTCGGATCTACGATAGAAGGTATACCCAACAGTCTCCTTTGGGTATCCTATGAAGACACATTTCTCCGATTTGGGTTCGAGCTTATTAGGTTGAAGCTTTTTCACATAGGAATCACAGCCCCAAACTTTAAGAAACGACAACTTGGGTTTCTTGCCAAACCACAGTTCATAAGGTGTCGTCTCAATGGATTTAGATGGTGCCCTATTTAACGTGAATGCAACCGTCTCTAAAGCATAACCCCAAAACGATAGTGGTAAATCAGTGAGAGACATCATAGATCGCACCATATCTAATAAAGTGCGGTTACAAAGTTTGGACACACCATTACGTTGTGTTGTTCCAGGTGGCGTGAGTTGCGAAACTATCCCGCATTGTCTCAAATGAAGTCCAAACTCATAACTCAAATATTCATCTTCACGATCAGATTGCAGAAACTTTATTTTCTTGTTACGATGATTTTCCACTTCACTCTGAAATTCTTTGAACTTTTCAAATGTTTCAGACTTATGTTTCATCAAGTAGATATACCCATATCTGCTCAAATCATCTGTGAAGGTCAGAAAATAACGATACCCGCCGCAAGCCTCAACACTCATCGGACCTGCATACATCAGTATGTATTATTAATACGTCTCCAACGTATCTATAATTTTTGATTGTTCCATGCTATTATATTATCAACCTTGGATGTTTTATATGCATTTATATGCTATTTTATATGATTTTTGGGACTAACCTATTAACCTAGAGCCCAGTGCCAGTTTCTGTTTTTCCTTGTTTTAGAGTATCACAGAAAAGGAAAATCAAACGGAGTCCAATTGACCTGAAACTTCACGGAACTTATTTTTGGAACGAAAGCGATCCAGAAGAGTTGGGGTGTACGTAAGGGAAGCAACGAGGAAGACACGAGGCAGGGGGCGCGCCCTCCACCCTCGTGAGCCCCTCATGGCTCCCCTGACGTATTTCTTCCTCCTATATATATATCCATATACCCTAAAAACTTCGAGGAGCGGAATAGATCGGGAGTTTCACCGCCAGAAACCTCTGTAGCCACCGAAAACCAATCTAGACCCATTCCGGCACCCTGCCGAAGGGGGAATCCCTCTCCGGTGGCCATCTTCATCATCCCGACGCTCTCCATGATGAGGAGGGAGTAGTTCTCCCTCGGGGCTGAGGGTATGTACTAGTAGCGATGTGTTTGATCTCTCTCTCTCTCTCTCTCGTGTTCTTGAGGTGGTACGATCTTGATGTATCGTGAGCTTTGCTATTATAGTTGGATCTTATGATGTTTCTCCCCCTCTACTCTCTTGTGATGAATTGAGTTTTCCCTTTTAAGTTATCTTATCGGATTGAGTCTTTAAGGATTTGAGAACACTTGATGTATGTCTTGCCGTGCTTATCTGTGGTGACAATGGGATATCACGCGATCCACTTGATGTATGTTTTGGTGATCAACTTGCGGGTTCCGCCCGTGAACCTATGCATAGGGGTTGGCACACATTTTCGTCTTGACTCTCCGATAGAATCTTTGGGGCACTCTTTGAATTTCTTTGTGTTGGTTTGAATAGATGAATCTGAGATTGTGTGATGCATATCGTATAATCATACCCACGAATACTTGAGGTGACATTGGAGTATCTAGGTGACATC
This sequence comes from Triticum dicoccoides, assembly GCF_002162155.2. Lineage (NCBI taxonomy): Eukaryota > Viridiplantae > Streptophyta > Magnoliopsida > Poales > Poaceae > Triticum > Triticum dicoccoides. The sequence goes on from NC_041384.1 coordinate 545,616,606, forward strand.
AGGGTTTTGGTTGATTTGTGTCTTAAGGTCTTATTATAGTACGAACTCTAGGATAGATTGAATGGAAAGAATAGCTTCGTGTTATTTCACTACAGACTCTTGAATAGATCGATCAGAAAGGATAACTTTGAGGTGGTTTTGTACCCTACCATAATCTCTTCGTTTGTTCTCCGCTATTAGTGACTTTGGAGTGACTCTTTGTTGCATGTTGAGGGATAGTTATATGATCCAATTATGTTATTATTGTTGAGAGAACTTGCACTAGTGAAAGTATGAACCCTAGGCCTTGTTTCAACGCATTGCAATACCGTTTGTGCTCACTTTTATCATTAGTTACCTTGCTGTTTTTATATTTTCAGATTACAAAAACCTTTATCTACCATCCATATACCACATGTATCACCATCTCTTCGCCGAACTAGTGCACCTATACAATTTACCATTGTATTGGGTGTGTTGGGGACACAAGATACTCTTTGTTATTTGGTTGCAGGGTTGCTTGAGAGAGACCATCTTCATCCTACGCCTCCTACGGATTGATAAACCTTAGGTCATCCACTTGAGGAAAATTTGCTACTGTCCTACAAACCTCTGCACTTGGAGGCCCAACAACTACAAGAAGAAGGTTGTGTAGTAGACATCAAGCTCTTTTCTGGCACCGTTGCCAAGGAGGTTAGCGCTTGAAGGTATATCTTTAGATCTTGCAATCGAATCTTTTTATTTCTTGTTTTAGCACTAGTTTAGTTTATAAAAGAAAATTCAAAAAAAACGAATTAAGGGTACCTCATATGCTTCATCTTTTTAATATCTATCATGAAAATAAGGATTCCGATAATTGTGCTCAAGTGCTAGAAGAAGAATGCATTAGAATGTTTGGCACTATATATTTGAATGATGAGAATGATTGCAATGTTGTTAGTATGAATTCCTTGGATATCCATGATGCTAATGATATGCAAAGCCACAAGCTTGGGGAAGCTATGTTTCATGAAGATGATATTTTTTGTCCCCCAAGTTTTGATGAGCAAATTTATTATGATGAAAGCATGCCTCCTATTTATGATGGTTATATTGATGAAAGTGGATTTGGAGAGGTCATGACTTTATTTTGTGATGAATCCACTATTCCGAAAGAGGTTCCAATTGATTATGAGAACAAAGTTGTTGTCTATGATGATTATTGTGATGACTTGTATGATATAAAGAATAATGATATCCATGAAACTTGTCATCATGATTTTAGTTTTCAATTGGATTATGCCTCACATGATAATTATTTTGTTGAGTTTGCTCCCACTATTATTCATGAATTTGCTTATGTTGAGAGTAATAAAAATTCTATGCTTGTAGATGATGAAAAGAATGCTTTATGTGATGGTTATATTGTTGAATTTATTCATGACGCTACTGAAAATTATTATGAGAGAGGAACGTATGCTTGTAGGAATTGCAATAATATCAAGTTTCCTCTCTATGTGCTTAAAGTTTTGAAGTTATGCTTGTTTTACCTTCCTATGCTAGTTGATTATTGTTCCCACAAGTTGTTTGCTCATAAAAACCCTATGCATAGTAAGTGGGTTAGACTTAACTATGCTAGTCATATTCTTCATGATGCTCTCTTTATGTTTTAATTCGTATCTTTTATGTGAGCATCATTGAAATCATCATGCCTAGCTAGGGGCATTAAATGATAGCGCTTGTTGGGAGGCAACCCAATTTTATTTTTGTTCCTTGCTTTTTGCTCCTGTTTAGAAATAAATAATTTATCTAGCCTCTGTTATTATTGAGTTTTTATGTTTTAGTTAGTGTTTGTGCCAAGTAGAACCGTTGGGAAGACTTGGGGAAAGTCTTGTTGATCTTGCTGTAAAAAACAGAAACTTTAGCGCTCACGAGAATTGCTGCCATTTTTTATTGGAGAGTGCTATTTAGTTAATTATTTTTTCAGATGATTAATAGATAAATTCCTCACTTCCAGAAATTTATTTTAGAATTTTATGAGTTCCAGAAGTATACGTTTGATACAGATTACTACGGACTCTTCTGTTTTTGACAGATTCTGTTTTCTATGTGTTGTTTGATTATTTTGATGAATCTATGAGTAGTATCGGAGGGTATAAACTATAGAGAAGTTGGAATACAGTAGACATTACACCAAATTAATTTATAATGAGTTCACAACAGTACCTAAGTGGTGATTTATTTTCTTATACTAACGGAGCTTACGAGTTTTCTGTTAAGTTTTGTGTTGTGAAGTTTTCAAGTTTTGGGTAAAGATTCGATGGATTATGGAACAAGGAGTGGCAAGAGCCTAAGCTTGGGGATGCACAAGGCACCCCAAGGTAATATTCAAGGACAACCAAGAGCCTAATCCGGGGTATCCCCTCTTTCGTCTTCGTTCATTGGTAACTTTACTTGGAGCTATATTTTTATTCACCACATGATATGTGTTGTGCTTGGAGCATCATTTCATTTTATTTTATTTTGCTTGTTGTCGGTGTCAAAACCAGCGGATCTCGGGTAGGGGGTCCCGAACTGTGCGTCTAGGCCGGATGGTAACAGGAGGCAGGGGACACAATGTTTTACCTAGGTTCGGGCCCAATTGATGGAGGTAAAACCCTACGTCCTGCTTGATTGATATTGATGATATGGGTAGTACAAGAGTAGATCTACCATGAGATCAGAGAGGCTAAACCCTAGAAGCTAGCCTATGGTATGATTGTATGTTGTAGTTGTTGTCCTACGGACTAAAACCCTTCGGTTTATATAGACATCGGAGAGGGTTAGGGTTACACAAGGTCGGTTACAAAGGAGGAGATATCCATATCCGTATTGCCTAGCTTGCCTTCCACGCTAAGTAGAGTCCCATCCGGACATGAGACGAAGTCTTCAATCTTGTATCTTCATAGTCTAATAGTCCGGCCAATGGAGATAGTCCGGCTGTCCGGAGACCCCCTAATCCAGGACTCCCTCAGTAGCCCCTGAACCAGGCTTCAATGACGATGAGTCCGGCGCGCAGTATTGTCTTCGGCATTGCAAGGCGGGTTCCTTCTCCGAATACATCACAGAAGAATTTGAATACGAGGATAGTGTCCGACCCTGCAAAATAAGTTCCACATACCGCCATAGAGAGAATAATATTTTCGCAAATCCAATTTGCTGACTTGTTTTGGCAGCATGATGTTATGTCATAGCCCGGTGATTATTCGAACCATTTTTCTTCAACCATCTCCACACATAACACGAGGCGGTTTCTTGACACATCTTGTCAAAGCAGAGATCATGTTCCCCTAATTACGGGATTCTCATTAATGCGGTCGTGGGTAACCCAACCGTGTCTAGGACTCCTAGATTATAGGCAAATCCTAAACGGCTACGGAGAGGACGCTTGATATTCACCCTCTTTATAAAGGGACAAGGTTTTTGCTTTTTCCCTCTCGTGCACAATCGAAACCTTCCCCGCCTCGAGTTCCAACACCCAAAGCCCAGGTTAGGTGCTCCGTATCTTCAATCATGTCCGGATCCAGCCTAAGGCCGATGGATGCCCTCCTCCGTGACGGAAGAGGACATCAAGAAGTTGAGGGAGGCCAGATACCTGACCGTCGAGGTTTCGCATCAGCTACCTGCTCGAGGGCAGGTCGTCCCTACTCCCGAACCCAACGAGAACGTCGTGTTTGTCTCCCACTTCCTCCGAGGCCTAGGCCTCACTCTGGATCCCTTCGTCAGGGGTTTGATGTTCTATTACGGGCTAGATTTCCACGATCTAGCTCCGGACTCCTTTCTCCACATCTCGACATTTATGCTCGTGTGTGAGGCCTTCCTTCGCATTACCCCTCACTTCGGCCTGTGGCTCAAGACCTTTGAAGTGAAGCCGAAGATGATCGAGGGGCAACATGCAGCGTGCGGAGGTGCATCAATAGGCAAGATGGCAGGAGCTCCATGGCCGAAAGGTTCCTTTCCAGAGGTGTCCGAATTATGGCAACGAGAGTGGTTTTACGTCACGGCTCCTAGAAGTGCCAAGTGGGCGGCTGCCCCCGCTTTCCGCTCGGGCCCCCCCACCACAACTAATGTCATGGATTAGCAGAGGTCTGAGCTGGGGTCCAGCCAAGGACGTGCCTATACTGCAAGCCGCATTCGAGATCTCTTCGAGGGAGATTTTAATTTGGTCGTGGTGATACAAGTTATGGTGGTTCGTCAAGTCCAGCCTTGCAAACGCCGGCCCCTTCGCTTGTGGGAGTTCAACCCAGAAGGACCGCGTGCCATTCAAAGTTTCCTCGGCCTGACGCACGAGGAGATGTACAAGTCATTCTTCGGACCTCAAATAGAGTGCCCGGATACTACCGAGGACGTGGGCCTGAGCAGTAACCGCGCTGCCGAACAAGTAAGAAATCCTCTAGCCGAACACACTGTCTTTTATTCATCATGAAGTTATTTCTGAGAATTTCTCTCTTTGACCAGGACTGGCTAACAAAGGCGAAGATGATTCGGTGTTTGGCCCCCTCCTTGAGGGTTTGGAAAATCCGGTATTGGAAAAGATGCTCGAGCTCGCACCATGCCCGGAGCCCTCGAAGGAAGATACAGGGGGGGGGGATAATACGGGCGGACGCAGGCCCCCATCACTGCCAGTTCCAACCGAGGGAATGAGCGTCTCCATGAAGGAGGATAACCGGGGGAGGAAAAGGACTGCTTCCGAGGATTCGGAAGCCGAGGCCTCCAAACGGGAGAAGAAGTCTCCCATAGAGGGTCCTGCCTCGGGGGGTGCTTTTGCCCCATAAAGTCTGCGGGGGGATCAGCCCTCCAACGAGTCGTAAGTGATCCAAAATACTTTAATAGAGAAGGTATACTATCTTTTTTCTGAGAAAATAACCACCGCATATATCTTGCAGTTCGGGCCTTAGCCCCTCTCAGCTGAGCTCGTCTTCGGGGGATCTTCTTCCAGAGATGATGGAGAGCGAAACGCCTCCCCCAGACTCTTCCACTCAAGAAGCGGGCGACCCCGAAGTGTCGTCACGGAGGGCCTCTCCGGATCTGGTGAGGCTAGAAGATAATCCCATAGACCCCCGAAGTCCCCAGCGTCTGGCTCCCGAAGAGAGCAAACAAAAGAGTCCAACACCGTCTGGTATGCGGTCGGACGTTCTGAGGGAGCTGGTGGGGCGAGCGGCCATCTCAGAAGAATACCGTACGGTGATGGGTATGGTGATGGAGAGAATTTCGTCCGCCAAAAGCGGATTACATGAAGCCTTTATGAGTCTACTGACAGGCTTTGAGGTACGTGAGATAATATGTGATAGTACCGCACATGTTAGGTGTGCCCTATGTAGATAGTAGCCCCTGAGACTCTGGTTGTCATCGAGAACGGCGACGAACAGAGGATCATAGTCCCAGGCAATAACCAGACTGCCCTTATGTGCAGGTGGTGGAAGCTCCGGTGGCTAGCCGGACTAGTGAGTTTGCCGAATTAAAATGGCAACTGGATGCGGCAGACGCCGACATCGGGCTTGTTAACAAGAGGCTTGACGAGGCACATGGTAAGTGTTATTATCTGGTGAATGCCACATAGTAAGAACAGCATGATGCCAATATCTTTAATATGTTGTGACTGCAGACGGAGCTGCCACCGTGGAAACCTTGCGGGCAGAACTTGCCCGAGCCAAGGAACAAGCGAGGATTAGTAATGCGGCTAGTTTGAAGGCGGCTGAAGAGTTGAAAGCCGAGAAGGCTGCACATTGCGAGAGCGAAGAGAAGATGGCCAAGATGGCCGTAGAATTAAAAGACACTGCCGACCGTTGCCGACTCCTTGAAAAAGAAAACCGAGCGAAGGCAACGGACCTTGAGAAGGCCACGATGGCGGACAAAGACACCCGCTCTGCTATGAGAGCGAAGAAGGAGGAGCTGCGGGAAGCCGGGGATATTGCGGCTGGGGAGCCCTTCATGCTACGGAGGAAGTTCGGAGATCCACGATATGCCCCTCTAGATCGGCTATGGAGTTCGGCAGATGCGTATATGGACTTGGCCGCGAGCGTTGCCGATGCGGCCAAATACTTCCAAGGTCAAACAGATCGTGAAGTGGACAAGCTGTTCTGGTCGCAATTCAATGTTCCAGAGCGTCCGCTTCCATTGACTGATCAGCTAGCCGAATGGGCCGAACTAAATAGGTTGTCCGGACTCGCCATGAGGTCTATCGTGGATCAGCTATGGCCGGAAAAGCCAAAGCCGAACAGCTATTTTAGTTTAGTGCAGCGGTTCCTTGGTGCGGTGCCACGCATTAATGCGATGAAGAGGTCGGCGTGCATAGAAGGCTCGTGGATGGCCCTTGCCCGTGTCAAAGCATACTGGGCGGAGATGGACGCTACCACTGTTGCGGCGCAGGGTTCGGCCATAGGCCGAGTGGCTGCCGAGCACTATTTCGAGGAGGTTCTCGAGGGTGCTCGTTTGATAGAGGACCAGTGCTCGAAGAATATTATGTTTGAGTGACATGTATTCCCATTGTGAACACAATGTTTTATGAAATTTTATAAGGCTGTGTTTATACTTTTGCCTGAGCGTAATATGATGCCTCCTGTGCGGCCGTTTATGTATACATGTGTATAACCTGAAAGATTGCAGTCGTCAGCTTCAGCCCCCACGCATATAATGCGGAGGTGTTCGCAAAAAATGCGTGTTCACACTTAACCCAACGTCTTGGTAGTATTAAGGAGGTGATAGCGCAGCGAACGAGGCAACCAGACTATAATGCTTTAACACTTTCACTTAGCCATAAGAGATTGACAGTGGGGCTACTAGATAGCCCCTGGTGGCTCCGCACTCTCCCGATCTCGAGGTGCGTACATGCCTGGCTGGAAAACGGCCCTTCGTTAAGGCAGAGGAATTCTAACATTCCGATAGGTCATCGAGTGGTTGACCAGTCTCACGCTATATCATGACAGTCAGTTTTCGGCTTTCTCTACCGTGGTGCTCGTCCAGATGAACCAGGGCACAATCGCAGTAGTTCTCCTGGTGCTGCCTTAGCCGATAAAGCGGAACGTAAGGCACAAAAACACAGGAGCCGGGCAAACCCAACATTTTACCAAAGACAATGATTCGGAGCTGATGCATATAAGGCCAAACTCGCGAAGCCGAACACTCCCTAAGGTGTTCGGTCTTTATGGTATAAACTGGGCCTAAATAGTGCCCTTTGTAAGAATCCCCTTGTGTCCAGCTACGTGCATTATTCTAACGTGGCCACATGCCAAGACGTCGGCATCCTTCTCAATTGTGCTGAGAATTCGGTGGATGTGTATCAACAAGAGACAGTAAAAAAGGTTTACGCAGGGTCTTAATCTAAAAAGAATCCTTGGAACGGGTCCCTGCTGCACGTCTGCGCCTGTGTCTCCATTGTGCCATATCCTGGACGGGTGTAGCACGATGATCATTTGTAAAAGAGAGGAACTTAGGTGAAAAAGTTGTCGTGCAAAAAGATAGTTTTTAAAGAAACCATGTATAATTCAAGATGAGTAAAAATTGCCACTTGTCTGCACGTGTTGAGACCCTTGTAATTGTAATAGGGGTGTGACCGGTATGAATTACATATAGCTGCGCCGAACTCGTCTAACCGTGTCCGTGGTCTTGACGACCTGTTAAATGCTTTAGTTGGTGAGGCCGTTTTTAGTGTGCGGCTGCCAAGGCAGCCACACTCTCTTCGGCGCGCAAAGATCGCTCAATAGTTCCATTCACTGTAATGATGCCACGTGGACCGGGCATCTTGAGCGTGAGGGAAGCGTAATGCGGTATTGAATTAAAGCAAGTGAAAGATTCGCGTCCAAGTAGTGCTTGATAACCACTTTGGAACGGAGCGATGTGGAAGGTTAAATGTTCGCCACGGAAGTTATCGAGGAAGCCAAATATAACCTTTAGTAGCAGGGAGCCCGTGCAATGAGCCCCTTGGCCTGGCGTTACTCCTTTGAAGGTAGTATTGCTATGGCAAATTTTCGTTGGGTCTATCCCCATTTCGCGGATTGTATCCTGGTATATCAGGTTTAGACTGCTGCCACCGTTCATCAGGACTCATGTGAAGTGGTATCCATCAATTATTGGGTCTAATACTAGGGCAGCCCATCATGCACGCTGGATACTTGCTGAGTAATCACGATGGTCGAAAGTGATTGGTTGAGACGACCAGTGGCAGGACTCCGCGGTGATAGGCCCTCGGGCATATTTTTCTGGGAGTGCCATTTTGTTTCTCCCCTTGATCACGTGTAACACATTTACTATTTTGACTTCTGGTGGAAATTTCTTTTGTTCCCCAGTGTCTTGCTTGAGAGGCTCATCCTCGTCTTCGCTTGGTGTATCCTCCCCCTTGTGTATGGCGTTGAGCTTTCCGGACTGCTTGAAGACCCAACATTCTCTGTGGGTATGATTAGCGGGTTTACCAGGGGTGCTATGGATTTGATATATTTGGTCCAGAATTTTGTTTAGGCTGGACAGTTCATCTCTGGCGCCTTTAGAGGGTGGCTTTTGCTGACCTGGCCGAGAGCTTTTGAATCCGGCGTTTACTGCCGTGCTCTTCATGTTGTCTTCTTTATTCCGGCGTTTGTTATTGCTGTTGCACCGTGATTTCCCGTTTCCATCTCTAACTTCGGATGTACTGGGGTCACTGGTGCTGCATCTGGCTAGCCAGCTATCCTCACCCGCGCAAAAGCGGGTCATGAGGCTTTTTAATGCTGCAATTGTTCTCGACTTTTCTTTGTCGAGGTGTCTGGCAAGCCATTCGTCACGGACGCTATGCTTAAAAGCTGCCGTCGGTGTCAAAACCGGAGGATCTCGGGTAGGGGGTCCCGAACTGTGCGTCTAGGCTGGATGGTAACAGGAGGCAGGGGACACGATGTTTTACCCAGGTTCGGGTCCTCTTGATGGAGGTAAAACCCTACGTCCTGCTTGGTTAATATTGATGATATTGGTAGTACAAGAGTAGATCTACCACAAGATCAGAGAGGCTAAACCCTAGAAGCTAGCCTATGGTATGACTGTATGTTGTGATTGTTGTCCTACAGACTAAAATCTTTCGGTTTATATAGACACCGAAGAGGGTTAGGGTTACACAAGGTCGGTTACAAAGGAGGAGATATCCATATTCGTATTGCCTAGCTTGCCTTCCACGCCAAGTAGAGTCCCATCCGGACACGAGACGAAGTCTTCAATCTTGTATCTTCATAGTCTAACAGAACGGCCAAAGGATATAGTCCGGCTATCTGGAGACCCCCTAATCTAGGACTCCCTTAGTAGCCCCTGAACCAGGCTTCAATGACGATGAGTCCTGCGCGCAGTATTGTCTTCGGCATTGCAAGGCGGGTTCCTCTCCAAATTATGTGTACCTGTCGAAATAGTGTCTGGTTTCTTGTGAATGTTGCACTCCTTGGCTTCCACGCCCAATAATGGCCACTTCCCACGTGTCGAGCGAATGTGAAGAGCCAGGGTGTTTTCACATTTACCCCCCTAGCTGTGTGAATGAGCCGCCTATTAAAAAGACGAGGATTCAGATCCAAATCACACCATCCTCCCTTGGCGAGCCTTCATCGGAGAGCACCCGACAGAGATCCATTCCATCATGGCCGGTCGACGCAGCTCCTCCTCTCGCCCCCTAGCTCCAATCCTGGAGATTGGGAGAGATGTTCCGTCCTGCATAGCAAATTAGTGATGCTTCAGACCAAGGGATTTCTTCCCCCAGCGTACCTGGTCCCGGTTCGAGCCGGGCTCACCACCTATAATGGCGGAGAGCAAGCGGAGAACCTTCCCAATCGCTCCAAGGGAGAGCGGGTATGCATTGTCCCTTATTTGGTAAGAGGGCTCGGATTCCCAATTCATCCGTTTCTCCGGGGGATACTAGAGTTCTACGGCCTCTAGTTGCACAACCTTACGCCTGCCTCCATGCTGCATATCGCGGGATTCGTAGCCCTTTGCAAGTTGTTTTTGGGCTGTGAGGCTCATTTCACTCTGTGGAAGAAGCTGTTCTACCTTGTGCCCCGTTCTTAGAAGGGGTCAATATATCAAGTGGGCAGAGCCGAAGTGTGGCGTATTGCCGGGACCGGATACCTGTCCGGAACCCCAAAGAAGACGTCCGAAGACTGGCCTTCAGAATGGTTTTATATAGAAGACGTCCCCCTCCCGGATCCTATTCGGATCGTCCTTCCTGAGTTCGACAATGCCCCTTTGAAGAAGCACCGGAGCTGGCATCCACGGAGCTCCCTGGAGGAAGATGACAGGGACATTCTTTACCTAATGAGTCGGATAAGTTTTTTAGCTCGATCCGGATTGACCATGATCGAGGTCATGGCCATATGTATCATGCGGGGGGTGCAGCCGCTTCAGTATAGAGGCCACCCCATGTGGGATTTCAGCGGGGAGGATGACGCCACCCGCTACGGCCATAAAGGGCCAGGATCGGTTGCTGATCTAATAAAGATCTTATCCACTTTGTACAAGGGAGAAGAGAAGGAATTCCTTCGTGTCAACCCGCAGGGCGGATTTTCTATGTACAATCCTTCGAGTTGGGTAATAGGAGACTTTTTCTCGCCCATCCGTTTCATATTTCCGTAGTTAAGTATTCAGTCTAGCGATTTCCATGCAGGAACTGCGCCAGGCTGTAAGGGTGATAAACAACCCCCCTCCACAACCCGAGGACCCTGGACGGTCCCTCGACCCGGCCTCCTAGGAGGATCCAGGCATATTTGTGGAGCTGATCGATGGGGTGTTTTACCAATTGAGCAATGATAATGCTTTGGTGGCCATTACGGCCGATTACCCTGGGCTAGTTCCAGCCTCACAGGTGACTGAGACCGAAGTCCCAGCACTTCAAAAAGGGATCCGTCCTTGCGTGTTTTTGATCATCGTATAACGGCCGTGTTTTGTAGGGGAGGTCCTCAAGGCAGACGGCCGAGCCTGCGGTGACTGGCCAACACGGGGCCGCGAGGCCAGGCAGGCTGAAAAGACCCGCAGTCCGAATTGAGACATCGGCACAGTGGTACGGTGCGCCGTCTTTATTGCAAGACATTATTCTCATAGGCATATTAACGCCCATGCCTTCTTTTCAGGAAATAGAGCGCTCGCCGGACTATACCCGGAGAGGCTACCAATCGCGCCTCCACAAGCTAGGCTCCAAGGCCGGATTTGGAGGCGGGAATGAATACGAGGCATGCGCCGGGTGCTCCTCTGACAGAGGATGCATATAAACTATCCGCCACCAATTCCGAGGTGGAAAGTGCCATGAACCACAGGCGTCGCCATACTGTTCTTCATGACGCTTGTTTCTCCCAAGAGGCATTGGATGCCTTCAACTCGGGAGACGCGCACCTCCGTGCCGCTCAAAATGGTCTAGCCAAAGCCACGGAGCAGTATGTAAAAGACATACGGGTGAGAAAACTTGGTGATTATATATATATATCAGTAGCCCCTGAGACTTGAAATAGTTAGGATAATTGATTTAAGGATCATTTGTTATGCAGGTTCTTACAGGAAAGAATACTCAACTGTCCCAGGAGCTGGAAGAGTGCAAAGCCCAACTTCAGGCCGCACTGGCCGCAGCAGGGGAGCCCAAAGAGACCCCCTCTGGTAACATATCCTTCGAATGGAAGTATCATATAGAATGCGGCGTATATGCCGATCTGACGATAAAATTGCAGATGACGCTGGAGTAAATCCGGATAAGCAAGAGCTCCTACGCCAGCTGAAGGCCGGTGAGAGCGTGCTTACGAGGGTGAGGTAGGAGAAAAATGATCTCCTAGATGCTAACACCAAGCTGGGTGTGGAACTACAAGATGTTCGTGCCCAACTGTCGGACTCTGTTAAGGAAAATCGGCGGCTTCGACGCGGCATATTTAGTAAGTGCTTGAACGAACTGTGAAAAGGAGTTCGGCGAGGAAGCTGGCTGACAGAGTTATGTCTGTAGGTATGCTAACAGGTCGTGCTGCCGAGGAAATGCTCGGTTCAATGGGTGACCTTCTTCCCGAGCTCTCACAGCTGCACGAACGAGTTTGGCAGGTGATGCAAGGCGTCGCCCAGGCCTTGTGGCCATCCGTCTCCATACCCGAAGGCCTTGGAGAGCTTGCAGAAAAGCTAAAGGGAGCGCGGCGGCGCTTCCGATTATGGAAGATATCGGCCTGCCGTCAGGGCGCCAGGGAAGCCTGGGCAACGGTGAATACACGATACACGAAGGCTGACCCGAACCATATGGCCGAAGTTGGACCTGTGGGGCCCGATGGGAAGGAGATCCTTGTGAGCTTAGTGTACGACCAATTAGAATTGGCCGCAAAGTATTCCCAACAGGACTGTAGACTAGACAGCCTATTGGATGGTATTGAAGAGGAATTCAACCAGTCAAATTGACTATGTAATTTTAAAGTGACATGTATAATGCCTTCTAGCCGGATTGTAGATCGTTTGTCGTGGCGGACCTTTTCGCTTCGACCTCGGGACCCGACGGTCCGGAGTGTATCCGAATACCCTCTTGGTTATGTAAGAACCGGGGCATGCGTGGAGACCAGGCGTAGGGGTCATTAGTGCTTTATCAGACAAGTGCCCAACTAGTTATGTTATATTACATGGGTAGTAAGAAACATCTTCCAGGGAGAATAGTTCCATTAAGGGTTCCTTTCCCTGGGTAAGCATGCCCTAAAGTGCATGTCCGGACTGTGATAAGAAGCACAGAAAAAGCATCTGGGGGCAGATATGGATAATAAATAAAAGTCATGTTTTGTTCACTGACCGAATATTCCCTTAAGAACGCTAGATTTCGGCTTCACCCAGTCTGAGGTACACGTCCGGCTGACCCAACGGTAACAACCACAGAGGTGCTCCCCTTATGCCCTAGCCAAATTAACAGGAATGTAGGGCATAAATACAAGAGCCAGGCAACCCAGCTTGGCCAAAACTTAAGTCATATCGATGCATATAATGGTGAAAAAAGGTACATGCGGAAGTATAACACATGTGTTGGGCGTGAGGCCCAGGTAAATAATTCAAGCTTCTGTGAAAGAAGCCCCTAGGTATGAAAAGTGCGGCTAGCGCATTTGTAATGTACGAGTGAGGCACAAGGTGACCCTTGAAGGCCTAGAGAAATAAAAGAAAGAAAGGGAAACAAGACAGATGATGCATATGCGGAAAATGGACAAAGGGAGGGGACTAACATAAATTCCGTTGCTAGGCGTAGAATCTTCGAAGCCTGGCTGCGTTCCATGGGTTCGGCTTGAGTCGACTAGTCGATGCATCCCGCAGTCGGTACGCTCCACCAGTCAGAACTTGGTCGATAATGAAGGGACCTTCCCATTTGGGCTCGAGCTTGTTCTTTTTCTTATCTGGCAGCCGTAGAATTAGTTCGGCAACGTTATAAGTTTTGGCTCGTACTTCCCTGCTTTGGTATCTGCGAGCCTGTTGTTGGTAAACTGCGGAACGGGCTTTGGCTATGTCGCGCTCTTCCTCCAAGATGTCCAGACTATCCTGCCGATCGAGCTCGGCTTCTCTTTCTTCGTATATGCGCACTCAAGGTGAGTCATGAATTATGTCACAGGGCAGGACTGCCTCTGCGCCGTACACCATAAAAAACAGTGTATATCCGGTACTACGATTCGGCATGGTCCGCAGCCCCCAGAGTACGGAGTCGAGCTCCTCTACCGAGTGCGTGTCAGACTCCATTAAGGAGCACACTAATCTGGGTTTAATGCCACTCATTATAAGACCATTTGCTCGTTCGACTTGACCGTTGGTTTGTGGGTGATAGACTGAAGCATAATCGAGCTTGATGCCCATTTTGCTGCACCAGAGTTTTACCTCATCGGCCGTGAAGTTTGTGCCGTTATCAGTGATGATGCTGTGGGGGACGCCGTAACGGTGTACAACCCCGGATATGAAATCTATCACCGGTCCGGATTCGGCTGTTTTAACTGGTTTAGCCTCTATCCATTTGGTGAATTTATCCACCATGACCAATAAGTATTTTTTCTTGTGGGTTCCCCCTTTAAGGGGTCCAACCATGTCAAGCCCCCGGACTGCGAAGGGCCATGTAATGGGGATTGTTTGAGGGCGGTGGGTGGCATGTGGCTTTGATTTGCAAAGAGCTGGCAACCGGCGCAACGTTGGGCCAAATCCTGTGCATCTGCCCGGGCCGTTGGCCAATAGAATCCTGTACGGAAGGCCTTGCTTACAAGAGCCCGGGCTGCGGCGTGATGACCGCCGAGTTCGGCATGAATTTCCGCCAAAAGGTTCCGCCCTTCCTCTTCGGAGATGCACCTTTGAAGGACTCCGGTAGCGCTTTTTTGTATAATTCTCCCTCATGGACCCTGTAGGCCTTGGATCGCCGCACTATGCAGCGTGCCTCATTTTGGTCCTTTGGAAGTTCCTGTCTAGTTAGGTAGGCCAGGAATGGTTCTGTCCATGGGGCAATAATGGCCATTATTTCGTGGGCTGAATGTGTTATTTCGGTGGCGGAGCCTCCGATTGTGTCAGAGAGTTCGGTATCGGGTATTTTGGCCGGGTCCGGACTGTTGTTATCGGTGTCCCCTTCCCATGCTACGGATGGCCTGAAGAGCCTTTCCAGAAATATGTTGGGAGGGACCGCGTCGCATTTTGCGCCGATGCGGGCGAGGATATCCGCCGCCTGATTGTTTTCCCGAGCCACATGGTGAAATTCGAGCCCCTCGAACCAAGCTGACATTTTTAGGACGGCATTGCAATAAGCTACCATTTTCGGATCCTTGGCATCAAAGTCTCCATTTATTTGGGATATCGCGAGGTTCGAATCCCCGTGCACCTCTAGGCGTTGAATGCCCATGGATACTGCCATCCGGAGACCATGTAGAAGGGCCTCATATTCGGTTGCGTTGTAGGAGTCCATATACATTATCTATAGTACGTATTGAATGGTATCTCCTGTTGGGGACGTCAAAACGACGCCAGCCCCCAGACCAGCCAACATTTTGGAGCCGTCGAAGTGCATGATCCAGTTTGAATATGTGCCGTACTCTTTAGGGAGTTCGGCTTCCGTCCACTCAGTGGCGAAGTCAGCCAACACTTGCGACTTAATAGCTCGCCGTGGCTTGTAAGTTATGTCGAACGGGAGGAGCTCAATGGCCCATTTGGTAATCCGGCCCGTCGTGTCGCGGTTGTTTATAATATCGTTAAGTGGTACTTCCGAGGCTACCGTTATCGAACACTCTTGAAAGTAGTGTCGCAGCTTCCGGGATGCCATAAATACCGCGTACGCTATCTTTTGATAATGCAGGTACCGTGATTTGCATGGAGTAAGGACAATGGACACATAGTAAACCAGCTTTTGAAGGGGGAATTTGTGTCCGTCCACTTCTCGCTCGACGACGAGCACTGCGCTTACTACTTGATGAGTTGCCGCAATGTATAATAGCATTGGTTCGCCAATGTTTGGGGCGGCCAGGACTGGGTTTGTTGCCAATATGGCTTTTATTTCGTTGAGTCTGGCCGTGGCGGCATCCGTCCACTCGAAGTGTTGGTGCGCCGGAGGAGGCGATAAAGGGGTAATGCCTTCTCCCAAGCGGGAGATAAAGCGGCTTAGAGCCGCCACGCATCCAGTCAATTTTTGTATTTGTTTGAGGTCTGTTGAGGTAGCCAACTGTGACAACGCTCGGATTTTGGCCGGATTAGCTTCAATACCTCTACTGGAGAAAATGAATCCCAGGAGCTTTCCGGCTGGTACGCCGAAAACGCATTTTTCTGGATTGAGCTTGATGTCATATCTTCGGAGGTTGTCAAATGTGAGCCTCAAGTCGTCTACTAGAGTTTCGACATGCTTGGTTTTAACGACCACGTCATCTACGTATGCCTCCACTGTTTTGCCGATCTGGTTTGCCAGACATGTCTGAATCATGCGCTGATATGTTGCGCCGGCATTTTTCAGCCCGAAGGGCATTGTGTTGAAGCAGAATGGGCCGTATGGTGTGATGTATGCCGTTGCGGCTTGGTTTGGCTCTGCCATTTTAATTTGATGGCAGCCGGAGTATGCGTCGACGAAACACAATGAATCGTGTCCTGCGGTAGCATCGATGATTTGATCGATGCGGGGGAGGGGGAAGGGATCCTTTGGGCAGTCCTTGTTAAGGTCCTTAAAATCGACGCACAAGCGCCAGGATTTTTCCTTCTTTGGTACCATCACCAGGTTTGCTAGCCAGTCCGGATGTTTTATGTCTCTGATGAATCCGGCCTCCAATAGCTTGGCTAGTTCCTCTCCCATGGCTTGTCTCTTAGGTTCGGAGAAACGTCGAAGAGCCTGCTTGACTGGCTTGAATCCTTTTAGGATATTTAGGCTGTGCTCAGCCAGCCTGCGTGGGATTCCTGACATGTCTGAAGGGTGCCAGGCAAAAATGTCCCAGTTCTCACGTAGGAACTCTTGCAGTGCGGCGTCGACATCAGGGTTTAGTTGTGCCCCAATGGAAGCTGTTTTTGTAGGGTCCATTGGATGGACTTGGAATTTGACTATTTCGTCCGCCGGTTTAAAGGAGGTGGACTTGGATCTTTTATCGAGTATCATGTCGTCCTTGTTCACCGTGGAGCGCAGTGCAGTTAGTTCCTCGGCCGCTAGGGCTTCGGATAGTGCCTCAAGGGCCAGTGCAGCTGTCTTATTTTCGGCGCGGAGTGCTATGTCCGGATCACTAGCAAGAGTGATGATTCCGTTGGGCCCGGGCATTTTGAGCTTCATGTACCCGTAATGGGGTATGGCTTGGAAGATTGTAAATGCCTCCCGCCCTAATAGAGTGTGGTATCCGCTGCTGAACGGGGCCACTTGGAATGTAATTTCTTCAGACCTGTAATTATCCGGCTCGCCGAATACCACGTCTAGTGTGATTTTTCTAGCACAACGTGCTTCCCGACTGGGGATGATTCCTCTAAAGGTTGTGCTACTTTGCTCAATGCGGCTCCAGTCTATTTCCATCTTTTGAAGAGTTTCCTCATAGATGAGGTTTAATCCGCTGCTGCCGTCCATCAGTACCTTGGTGAGTCGAAAGCCGTCCATGATTGGACTGAGGAACAGTGTGGCTGGTTCTCGGGCTGTTCGGAATTTAGGTTCGTCACTGGCATTGAAGGTAATAGCCGTGTCACTCCACGGATTTATTTCTGCTATGTGGCAGATTTCGGCCATGCTGCGGAGTGTTCGCTTGCGTCTATTATTTGACGCAAAGGTCTCAAAGGTCGTTAACACCGTATTGTTGTCCACGGGATGGTGCTCTGTGGTATTTGGGAGGAGTAGATCCTCACCACTTTTGGCCACCTGCCGAAGTATCCAACATGCTCTAAGGCTGTGCGTTGGTATTGCATTCGCTGTACAATGAATTTTGCAGGGTCCGTTGAGCCATCCCTCCAGTACGGTTCCTTGCCCCGTAGAGGGCTTTTGCTTTTTGGTAGTTAACCCAGGTGTATTGTGATAATGCACCCTTTTATTTCGGACTGGGTTTGTATTCAGGGCCGGATTATCCCAAAATTTATTTCGGTTTTCCAGGCGCTTTCCATCGCACAGTACTTTCATACTATGGACACCAGGTCGGCAAAGCGTGTAATTTTGCGACGACTTATGGCATTGAGGATTCCCTTGTCCGTGGAATTATTGCAGAAGAATGAAATTGCGTCTTCCTCGCGGCAGTCCTTTATCCTGTTCATGACCAGGAGGAATCTGACGCAGTAATGGTGTACTGTTTCTTCGGGCTCTTGCCTAATTTGGGATAGATCGCGTATGTTTGGGTGGGTGGGTGGAATTGAATCTGAATCCTCACCCAATCTGAGACTCAGGGGCCAAGGAGTTTCCGAACTCGGAAGTTTGGATTCTTGGATGTTTTCCGATAAATCTAGCCCACTGCCTGATTCTAGGTTCAGGCCTTGAGTGACGTCCTCCCCTCCACGGGTATCCGGCTTGGAGGGATCAGGAATCCAGACATAGCTAGTTCTTAAGATATATGAAGGGTTGCCGCATTGTTCCTCCACCACTACAACGTGATGGGTGACCTGGGGAGAGTTGATCTCTCTCAGATCGGGTTTAGGCCCAATCTGATCGTAGTCTGTAGCGACTCCCAGGGCGGCGATGCGATCTAAGAGCTCGTTCAGGGAAGAGAGCTCCATTGGATCTAACTGCTTGGCGAGTTCCGAGTTGACATGAAGATTGCTTTCGATGACCCGAGAAGTCATCGTCGGTGCAGCGGCCGAACAGGCGGTCATAAGAAAACCACCTAGCCGGAGAGTTTGGCCGATAGCCAAAGCTCCCTTAGCAATAGTGCCATCTTTAAAGATGGGATGAGACATCCTTCCTGGTGGCGACGGCACAGTGGAACTCTCAATGAAAGCACCAATGTCGGTGTCAAAACCGGCGGATCTCGGGTAGGGGGTCCCGAACTGTGTGTCTAGGCTGGATGGTAATAGGAGGCGGGGGACACGATGTTTTACCCAGGTTCGGGCCCACTTGATGGAGGTAAAACCCTACATCCTGCTTGGTTAATATTGATGATATGGGTAGTACAAGAGTAGATCTACCACGAGATCAGAGAGGCTAAACCCTAGAAGCTAGCCTATGGTATGACTGTATGTTGTGATTGTTGTCCTACGGACTAAAACCCTTCGGTTTATATAGACACCGAAGAGGGTTAGGGTCACACAAGGTCGGTTACAAAGGAGGAGATATCCATATTCGTATTGCCTAGCTTGCCTTCCACGCCAAGTAGAGTCCCATCCGGACACAAGACGAAGTCTTCAATCTGGTATCTTCATAGTCTAACAGTCCGGCGAAAGGATATAGTCCGGCTGTCCGGAGACCCCCTAATCCAGGTCTCCCTCAGGTGCCAAGGCTTCGGCGTCTGGACAGTCGACAATTTGGTTCTTTTTAGTAAGAAACATGTTCCAAAGCTTTCGGGTTGACTCTCCGGGCTGTTGAGTTATATGACTCAAATCATCCGCGTCCGGAGGTCGGACATAAGTCCCTTGAAAATTTGCCCGAAAGGCGTTTTCGAGCTCTTCCCAACTTTCATTGGAGTTTTCGGGGAGGCTTTTAAGCCAGTGCCGAGCTGGCCCTTTGAGCTTGAAGGGTAAGTACTTGATGGCGTGGAGATCGTCTCCTCGAGCCATATGGATATGAAGGATATAGTCCTCAATCCAGACCCCAGGGTTTGTTGTTCCGTCGTATGACTCTATGTTTATGGGTTTGAATCCCTCTGGGAATTCATGGTCTAACACCTCATCGGTGAAACATAGGGGGTGTGCGGCACCCCTGTAGCTAGGTGTACCGCGTTGTTCTGATGCTTGTTGTGTTGCATCATATGCTGGGGCGCGCTTGCGTGGTCCATAGATGGATCTGGTTACGCCATCCTTTTGGTGTGATCCCTCGTGTGGATCGCTTATTGGCTTGTGAGTGGAGTTGTTTGCCGCTCCATGTTGGCCATGAGGTCGTCTATCCGGCCAAGTGGCCGTTTTGATTTTTGGTTGTGGGGGATCTAGGGCCTCCTCATCGAATCCGGGTAGCAACTTCCGCTTCGGGTAGCTCTTGGTGGGGCGATTACCACCATACTTCGCTGCTGTGTTGAGTACTTTACTCCATCTGATTTGGAGTGTGTCCTGCGCAGCCTTGAGCCTTTGCTTCTGATTTTTCAGACTCCTCGCGGTGGCAACAAGCCTTTGACGGGCATTCTGCTGCTCCAGGTGCCTGTCCGGCGTTATGTCATCCAGACTTTTATCTTTGACAGAATTGGTTTGTTCGGTTTGATTTTCCGTATTGCCGTGGTCCGGCAGTAGTTCGCCCTGCTCCAACGCTGGGTCTGTATGATCGTTATTTCTGCCAAGGCAGGATTTGGGGCGGCGCTTATGCCGCAGCTTTGACTGCTTCTCGAGGGGACAAGCCTTCGTTGCGTCCTTCCGTTCCTCCTCGTCGTCTTCTTTTGGTGTGTCCACCATGTATACGTCGTATGATGAGGTGGACGTCCAGCGCCCTGTGGCCGGTGGTTCCTCTTTGCCTCCCGCATCATCGTCCATACCGTTGATGTCTTCGGAGTCGAAGTCGAGCATGTCGGTTAAATCATGTGGCTACGAAGTGGGTGGTGGGTGGGCGTCGAATTTCCCCGTCGTCCGCATCCCAATCCTGTTGGCCATAGTCCGGCCAGGGCTCTCCTGACAAAGAGAGAGACCTTAGTGAATTCAGAATGTCTCCGAAGGGCGAGTGCTGAAAGATATCCGCGGCGGTGAATTCCATGATCGGTGCCCAATCGGATTCGATTGGCAGGGGCGCGGATGGTTCGGTGTCCAGAAAAGAGTCTGGCACCTTGGAGTCACGGGCTTCACAGAGGATTAGGCTGGTTTTCGGCACGATAGCCGTTGAGACTACAGCCCCTGAGGCAGTGTCTAGCCACCCGTCCTCGATTGGCGTAGTTGGCTCCGAGCTAAGGGTCGGAGCTGATGCGGGCGCGGCCTCTGGGGTACTGTTCGACGGCAGAGCTAGGTCATACCCGTCATGACAGTGCGGCGTGCCCGGATGTGGCTCGAATCCTTCAAAGATCAAGTCTCCGCGGATGTCGGCCGTGTAGTTCAAACTTCCAAATCTGACCTGACAGCCAGGGGCGTAGCTTTCAATCTGCTCCAGATGGCCAAGCGAATTAGCCCGCAGTGCAAAGCCGCCGAATACGAAGATCTGTCCAGGGAGAAAAGTCTCGCCCTGGACTGCATCGCTATCGATGATAGTAGGAGCCATCAAGCCTAACGGCGATGACACAGAGGAACTCTCAATGAAAGCACCAATGTCGGTGTCAAAACCGGCGGATCTTGGGTAGGGGGTCTCGAACTGTGCGTCTAGCCCGGATGGTAACAGGAGGCAGGGGACACAATGTTTTACCCAGGTTCGGGCCCTCTTGATGGAGGTAAAACCCTACGTCCTGCTTGATTAATATTGATGATATGGGTAGTACAAGAGTAGATCTACCACGAGATCAGAGAGGCTAAACCCTAGAAGCTAGCCTATGGTATGATTGTATGTTGTAGTTGTTGTCCTATGGACTAAAACCCTTCGGTTTATATAGACACCGGAGAGGGTAGGGTTACACAAGGTCGGTTACAAAGGAGGAGATATCCATATCCGTATTGCCTAGCTTGCCTTCCACGCTAAGTAGAGTCCCATCCGGACATGAGACGAAGTCTTCAATCTTGTATCTTCATAATCTAACAGTCCGGCCAATGGAGACAGTCCGGCTATCCGGAGACCCCCTAATCCAGGACTCCCTCACTTGCTGTTTGAATAATATCCCAAGATGTGAAATTCTTAAATGTTAGAGATTCTTCACATAGTTGCATAATTATTCGACTACTCATTGATCTTCACTTATATCTTATGGAGTAGTTTGTCATTTGCTCTAGTGCTTCACTTATATCCTTTTAGAGCACGGTGGTGGTTTTATTTTACAGAAATAGATGAACTCTCATGCGTCAGTTATATTATTTTGAGAGTCCTAAACACCATGGTAATTTTCTTTGGTTATGAATTTAGTCCTAATATGATGGGCATCCAAGAGGGATATAATAAAAACTTTCATATGAAGTGCATTGAATACTAAGAGAAGTTTGATACTTGATAATTGTTTTGAGATATGGAGATGGTGATATTAGAGTCATGCTAGTTGAGTAGTTGTGAATTTGAGAAATACTTGTGTTAAAGTTTGTGATTCCGTAGCATGCACGTATGGTGAACCGTTATGTGACAAAGTCAGAGCATGATTTATTTATTGATTGTCTTCCTTATGAGTGGTGGTCGGGGACGAGCGATGGTCTTTTCCTACCAATCTATCCCCCTAGGAGCATGAGCGTAGTACTTTGTTTCGATAACTAATAGATTTTTTCAATAAGTATGGGAGTTCTTTATGACTAATGTTGAGTCCATGGATTATACGCACTCTCACCCTTCCACCATTGCTAGCCTCTCTAATACCGCCCACCTTTCGCCGGTATCATAAACCCACCATATACCTTCCTCAAAACAGCCACCATACCTACCTATTATGGCATTTCCATAGCCATTCCGAGATATATTGCCATGCAACTTTCCACCGTTCCGTTATTATGACACATTTCATCATTGTCATATTGCTTTGCATGATCATGTTGTTGACATTGTATTTGTGGCAAAGCCACCGTTAATAATTCTTTCATACATGTCACTCATGAGTCATTGCACATCCCGGTACACCGCCAGAGGCATTCATACTTTGTTCTAGTATCGAGTTGTAATCATTGAGTTGTAAATAAATAGAAGTGTGATGATCATCATTAATAGAGCATTCTCCCAAAAAACAGAGAAAATAAAAAGGGGCATTGCTACTATCCTTTTTCCACACTTGTGCTTCAAAGTAGAACCATGATCTTCATGATAGAGAGTCTCCTATGATATCACTTTCATATACTAGTGGGAATTTTTCATTATAGAACTTGGCTTGTATATTCCAATGATGGGCTTTCTCAAAATTCCCTAGGTCTTCGTGAGCAAGCGAGTTGGATGCACACCCACTTAGTTCCTTTTGTTGAGCTTTCATATACTTATAGCTCTAGTACATCCGTTGCATGGCAATCCCTACTCACTCACATTGATATCTATTGATGGGCATCTCCATAGCCCATTGATACGCCTAGTTGATGTGAGACTATCCTCTCCTTTTTGTCTTCTCCACAGCCACCATTCTATTCCACCTATGGTGCTATGTCCATGGCTCACGGTCATGTATTGCATGAAGATTGAAAAAGTTTGAGAACATCAAAAGTATGAAACAATTTCTTGGCTTGTCATCAGGGTTGTGCATGATTTAAATACGTTGTGTGGTGAAGATGGAGCATAGCCAAACTATATGATTTTGTAGGGATAGCTTTCTTTGGCCATGTTATTTTGAGAAGACATGATTACTTTGTTAGTATGCTTGAAGTATTATTATTTTTATGTCAATATTAAACTTTTGTCTTGAATCTTATGGATCTGAATATTCATGCCACAATAAAGAAGATTACATGGATAAATATGTTAGGTAGCATTCCACATCAAAAATTCTATTTTTATCATTTACCTGCTCGAGGACGAGCATGAATTAAGCTTGGGGATGCTGATATGTCTCCAACGTATCTATAATTTTTGATTGTTCCATGCTATTATATTATCAACCTAGGATGTTTTATATGCATTTATATGCTATTTTATATGATTTTTGGGACTAACCTATTAACCTAGAGCCAAACGCCAGTTTCTGTTTTTCCTTCTTTTAGAGTATCGCAGAAAAGGAAAATCAAACGGAGTCCAATTGACCCGAAACTTCACGGAACTTATTTTTGGAACGGAAGCAATCCAGAAGACTTGGGGTGTACGTAAGGGAAGCAACGAGGAAGGCACGAGGCAGGGGCGCGCCCACCCCCCTGAGCGTGCTCTCCACCCTCGTGGGCCCCTCGTGGCTCCCCTAACATATTTCTTCCTCCTATATATATATATATATATATATATATATATATATATATATATATATCCATATACCCTAAAAACTTTGAGGAGCGGAATAGATCAAGAGTTCCACCGCCAGAAGCCTCCATAGCCACCGAAAACCGATCTAGACCCGATCCGGCACCCTGCCAGAGGGGGAATCCCTCTATGGTGGCCATCTTCATCATCCCGGCGCTCTCCATGACAAGGAGGGAGTAGTTCTCCCTCCGGGCTGAGGGTATTTACCAGTAGCTATGTGTTTGATCTCTCTCTCTCTCTCTCTCTCTCTCGTGTTCTTGAGGTGGTACGATCTTGATGTATCGCGGGCTTTGCTATTATAGTTGCATATTATGATGTTTCTCCCCCTTTACTCTCTTGTGACGAATTGAGTTTTACCTTTGAAGTTATCTTATCGGATTGAGTCTTTAAGAATTTGAGAACACTTGATGTATGTCTTGCCGTGCTTATCTGTGGTGACAATGGGATATCACGTGATCCACTTGATGTATGTTTTGGTGATCAACTTGCGGGTTCCGCCCATGAACCTATGCATATGGGTTGGCACACGTTTTCGTATTGACTCTCCGATAGAATCTTTGGGGAACTCTTTGAAGTTCTTTGTGTTGGTTTGAATAGATGAATCTGAGATTATGTGATGCATATCGTATAATCATACCCACGAATACTTGAGGTGACATTGGAGTATCTAGGTGACATTAGGGTTTTGGTTGATTTGTGTCTTAAGGTGTTATTCTAGTACGAACTCTAGGATAGATTGAACGGAAAGAATAGCTTCGTGTTATTTTACTACGGACTCTTGAATAGATCGATCAGAAAGGATAACTTTGAGGTGGTTTCGTACCCTACCATAATCTCTTCGTTTTTTCTCCGCTATTAGTGACTTTGGAGTGATTCTTTGTTGCATGTTGAGGGATAGTTATATGATCCAATTATGTTATTATTGTTGAGAGAACTTGCACTAGTGAAAGTACGAACCCTAGGCCTTGTTCTGATGCATTGCAATACCGTTTGTGCTCACTTTTATTATTAGTTACCTTGCTGTTTTTATATTTTCAGATTACAAAAACCTTTATCTACCATCCATATACCACTTGTATCACCTTCTCTTCGCCGAACTAGTGCACCTATAAAATTTACCATTGTATTGGGTGTGTTGGGGACACAAGAGACTCTTTGTTATTTGGTTGCAGGGTTGCTTGAGAGAGACCATCTTCGTCCTATGCCTCCTATGGATTGATAAACCTTAGGTCATCCACTTGAGGGAAATTTGCTACTGTCCTACAAACCTCTGCACTTGGAGGCCCAACAACGTCTACAAGAAGAAGGTTGTGTAGTAGACATAAATTATTTCCAATAAGTTAGTTGCTCGCTCCATTGTTCCGGAGAACGGATTCTTAGTCATCTTTCCCATGAGGCATGGTTCGCAAGCATCAAGTGATTCCAAAATCCCATCAGCTTGGAGTTTCTTCATGCGCTTTACACCAATATGACCTAAATGGCAGTGCCACAATTAAGTTGCACTATCATTATTAACTTTGCATCTGTTGGCTTCAATATTATGAATATGTGCATCATACGATCAAGATTCAATAAACCATTTATATTGAGTGTATGACCATAGAAGGTTTTATTCATGTAAATAGAACAACTATTATTCTTTGACACAAATGAATAACCGTATTGCAATAAACATGATCCAATCATATTCATGCTCAATGCAAACACCAAATAACATTTATTTTAGGTTCAACACTAATCCCGAAGGTAAAGGGAGTGTGCGATGGTGATCTTACCAACCTTGGAATCACTTCCAACACACATCATCACCTTGCCCTTAACTAGTCTCTGTTCATTTTGCAACTCCCGTTTCGAGTTACTACTCTTAGCAACTGAACCAATATGAAATACCAAGTGGTTGCTATAAACACTAGTGAATTACACATCAATAACATGTATATCAAATATACCTTTGTTCACTTTGCCATCCTTCTTATCCGCCAAGTATTTGGGGCAGTTCCGCTTCCAGTGAACATTTCCTTTGCAGTATAAGCACTTAGTTTCAGGCTTGGGTCTAGCTTTGGGCTTCTTCATCAGAGTGGCAACTTGCTTGCCATTCTTCTTGAAGTTCCCTTTCTTTCCCTTGCCCTTTTACTTGAAACTAGTGGTCTTGTCAACCATCAACATTTGATGCTTTTGTTGATTTCTACCTTCGTCGATTTCAGCATCACAAAGAGCTCGGGAATCATTTTCGCCATCCCTTGCATATTATAGTTCATCACTAAGTTCTAGTAACTTGGTGATAGTGACTAGAGAAGTTTGTCAATTACTATCTTATCTGGAATATTAACTCCCACTTGATTCAAGCAATTGTAGTACCCAGACAATCTGAGCACATGCTCACTGGTTGAGCTATTCTCCTCCATCTTGTAGGCAAAGTACTGTCAGAGGTCTCATACCTCTCGACTCGGGCATGAGTCTGAAATACCAATTTCAGCTCTTGGAACATCTCATATGCTCCATGTCATTTCAAAACATTTTGAAGTCCCGGTTCTAAGCCGTAAAGCATGGTGCACTAAACTATCAAGTAGTCATCATACCGAGCTTGTCAAACGTTCATAACGTCTGCATTTGCTCCTGCAATAGTTCTGTTACCTAGCGGTGCATCAAGGACATAATTCTTTTGTGCAATAATGATGATAATCCTCAGATCACGGACCTAGTCCGCATCATTGCTACTATCAACTTTCGACTCAGTTTTCTCTAGGAACATATCATAAATAAAACGGGGAAGCTATACGCGAGCAATTGACCTAAAACATAGATATGCAAATACTATCAGGACTATGTTCATGATAAATTTAAGTTCAGTTAATCATATTAATTAAGAACTCCCACTTAGATAGACATCCCTCTAATCATCTAAGTGATCATGTGATCTAAATCAACTAAACCATGTCCGATCATCATGTGAGATGGAGTAGTTTTCAATGGTGAACATCACTATGTTGATCATATCTACTATATGATTCACGCTCGACCTTTTGGTCTTAGTGTTCTGAGGCCATATCTGCATATTCTAGGCTCATCAAGTTAAACCCGAGTATTCTGCGTGTGCAAAACTGGCTTGCACCTATTGTATGTGAACGTAGAGCTTATCACACCCGATCATCACGTGGTGCCTCGGCATGACGAACTGTTGCAACGGTGCATACTCAGGGAGAACACTTATACCTTAAAATTTAGTGAGAGATCATCTTATAATGCTACCACTGAATTAAGAAAAATAAGATGCATAAAGGATAAACATCACATGCAATCAATATAAGTGATATGATATGGCCATCATCATCTTGTGCCTTTGATCTCCATCTCCAAAGCACTGTCATGATCACCATCGTCACCGGCTTGACACCTTGATCTCCATCGAAGCATCGTTGTCGTCTTGCCAACTATTGCTTCTACGACTATCGCTACCACTTAGTGATAAAGTAAAGCAATTACATGGCGATTGCATTTCATACAATAAAGCGACAACCATATGGCTCCTGCCAGTTGCCGATAACTGTGTTACAAAACATGATCATCTCATACAA
Source organism: Triticum dicoccoides (assembly GCF_002162155.2). Classification (NCBI taxonomy): domain Eukaryota; kingdom Viridiplantae; phylum Streptophyta; class Magnoliopsida; order Poales; family Poaceae; genus Triticum; species Triticum dicoccoides. The sequence continues at coordinate 545,643,684 of NC_041384.1, forward strand.
TAAAATTTAGCATCATTTATTGACCATATCACATCACAACATGCCCTACAAAAACAAGTTAGATGTCCTCTACTTTGTTGTTGCAAGTTTTACGTGGCTGCTACAGGTTGAGCAAGAATCGTTCTTAACTACGCATCAAAAACCACAACGTGGTATAGTGATTGCTTTTTGATCTTCAGAAAGAACCCTGTTCATTGAATCCGGTTCAACTAAAGTTGGAGAAACTGACACCCACCAGCCACCTATGTGTGAACCACGTTAGTAGAACCAGTCTCATGTAAGTGTACGCATAATGGCGGTCTGGGCCGCTTCATCCAACAATATCGCCGAATCAAGAATCAACTAGTGATGGCAAGCAATATGTATATACCCACGCCCACAACTCCTTTGTGTTCTACTCGTGCATATAACATCTACACATAAACCTGGCTCGGATGCCACTGTTGGGGAACGCAGTAATTTCGAAAAAATTCCTACGCACACGCAAGAACATGGTGATGCATAGAAACGAGAGGGAAGAGTGTTGTCCACATACCCTCGTAGACCGTAAGCGGACGCGTTATGACAACGCGGTTGATGTAGTCGTACGTCTTCATGATCGACCGATCCTAGCACCGAAGGTACGACACCTCCGCGATCTGCACACATTCGGCTCAGTGACGTCCCATGAACTCACGATCCAGCAGAGTGTCGAGGGAGAGCTTTGTCAGCACCATGGCGTGATGACGGTGATGATGATGCTACCGGAATAGGGCTTCGCCTAAGCACCGCTATGATATGACCGAGGTGGATTATGGTGGAGGGAAGCACTGCACATGGCTAAGAGATCAATGATCAACTTGTGTGTCTATGGGGTGCCCCCTCCCCGTATATAAAGGAGTGGAGGAGGGGGAGGGACGGCCCTCTACTATGGCGCGCCCTAGGGAGTCCTACTCCCACCGGGAGTAGGATTCCTCCTTTCCAAGTAGGAGTAGGAGAGAAGGAAGGGAAGGAGAGAAGAGAAGGAAGGAGGGGGCGCCGCCCCTCCCCCCTAGTCCAATTCGGACTAGGCCTTGGGGGGAGGGCGCACGGCCTGCCCTAGGAACCCCCTCTCTCTTTCCCCTAAAGCCCAATAAGGCCCATATACTCCCCGGGGGGTTCCGGTAACCTCCCGGTACTCCGGAAAATGCCCGAACTCATCCGGAACCATTCTAATGTCCAAACATAGGCTTCCAATATATTAATATTTATGTCTTGACCATTTAGAGACTCCTCGTCATGTCCGTGATCAAATCCGAGACTCCGAACTACCTTCGGTTCATCAAAACACATAGACTCATAATACCGATCGTCACCGAACGTTAAGCATGCGGACCCTACGGGTTCGAGAACTATGTAGACATGACTGAGACTCATCTCAGGTCAATAACCAATAGCAGAACCTAGATGTCCATATTGGCTCCCACATATTCTACGAAGATCTTTATCGGTCAAACCGCATAACAACATACGTTGTTCCCTTTGTCATCGGTATGTTACTTGCCCGAGATTCGATCATCGGTATCCCAATACCTAGTTCAATCTCGTTACCGGCAAGTCTCTTTACTCGTTCCATAATGCATCATACCATAACTAACTCATTAGTCACATTGCTTGCAAGGCTTATAGTGATGTGCATTACCGAGAGGGCCCAGAGATACCTCTCCGACAATCGGAGTGACAAATCCTAATCTCAATCTATGCCAACTCAACAAACACCATCGGAGACACCTGTAGAGCACCTTTATAATCACCCAGTTATGTTGTGACGTTTGGTAGCACATAAAGTGTTCCTCCAGTACTCGGGAGTTGCATAATCTCATAGTTATAGGAACATGTATAAGTCATGAAGAAAGCAATAGCAACAAACTAAACGATCAAGTGCTTAGCTAACGGAATGGGTCAAGTCAATCACATCATTCTCTAATGATGTGATTCCGTTAATCAAATGACAACTCATGTATATGGCTAGGAAACTTAACCATCTTTGATTCAACGAGTTAGTCAACTAGACGCATACTAGTGACACTCTGTTTGTCTATGTATTCACACATGTACTAAGTTTCCGGTTAATACAATTCTAGCATGAATAATAAACATTTATCATGATATAAGGAAATATTAATAACAGCTTTATTATTGCCTCTAGGGCATATTTCCTTCACAAAGTACTACGCGCATGCTCCTAGGGGATAGATTGGTAGGAAAAGACCATCGCTCGTCCCCGACCGCCACTCATAAGGAAGATAATCAATAAATAAATCATGCTCCGACTTCATCACATAACGGTTCACCATATGTGCATGCTACGGGAATCACAAACTTTAACACAAGTATCTCACAAATTCACAACTACTCAACTAGCATGATTCTAATATTACCATCTTCATATCTCAAAACAATCATCAAGTATCAAACTTCTCATAGTATTCAATGCACTTTATATGAAAGTTTTTATTATACCCATCTTGGATGCCTATCATATTAAGACTAATTTTATAGCCAAAGCAAATTACCATGCTGTTTTAAAAGATTCTCAAAATGATATAAGTGAAACATGAGAGATCAATAATTTCTATAACATAAAACCACCACCGTGCTCTTAAAAAGATATAAGTGAAGCACTAGAGCAAAATTATCTAGCTCAAAAGATATAAGTGAAGCACATAGAGTATTCTAATAAATTCCGATTCATGTGTGTCTCTCCAAAAGGTGTGTACAGCAAGGATGATTGTGGTAAACTAAAAAGCAAAGACTCAATCATACAAGACGCTCCAAGCAAAACACGTATCATGTGGTGAATAAAAATATAGCCTCAAGTGAAGTTACCGATGGACGAAGACGAAAGAGGGGATGCCTTCTGGGGCATCCCCAAGCTTAGGCTTTTGGTTGTCCTTTAATTTTACCTTGGGGTTGCATGGGAATCCCAAATCTTAGGCTCTTTCCACTCCTTATTCCAAAATCCATCAAATCTTTACCCAAAAACTTGAAAACTTCACAACACAAAACTCAACAGAAAATCTCATGAGCTCCATTAGTATAAGAAATTAAAACCACCACTTCAAGGTACTTTAATGAACTCATTCTTTATTTATATTGGTGTTAAACCTACTGTATTCCAACTTCTCTATGGTTCATACCCCCTGATACTAGCCATAGATTTATCAAAATAAGCAAACAACACACGAAAAACAGAATCTGTCAAAAATAGAACAGTCTGTATGTAGTAATCTGTAGGTTTGGAATACCTCTGCAACTCCAAAAATCCTACCAAATTAGGAAGACCTAAATAATTCGTATATTGATCTACTGCAATTGGAATCAGTATTTTAGAGCTCTCTTGTTAAAAATGAAAATTATTCTCGTGAGCACATACTTTCTGTTTTTTTCAGCAAGATCAAACAACAATCATCCAAGAAGATCCTAAAGGCTTTACTTGGCACAAACACTAATTAAAACATAAAAACACAATCATAACATAGGATATATGATTTATTTATTACTAAACAGAAGCAAAAAGCAAGAAACAAAAATAAGATTGGGTTGCCTCCCAACAAGCACTATCGATTAACACCCCTAGCTTAGCATTGACAATTTTGATGATGCTCACATGAAAGACAAGAATTGAAGCACAAAGAGAGCATCATATAGCATGTGAAAAACACATCTAAGTCTAACATACTTCCGATTCATAGGAATCTTATAGGCAAACAAGTTATCATAGCAAGCAAAAACTAGCATATGCAAGGAAGAGGAAAGAAACAATAGCAATCTCAACATAACGAGAGGTAATTTAGCAACATGAAAAACTCGAAAACCATATTTCCCTCTCTCATAATAATTACATGTGGGATCATAACAAAATTGAACAATATAGCTATTATATAAAATATTTTCAACATGATCCACATGCATGCAACATTGACACTCTTCCAAAATAGTGGGATTAACATTAACTAAAGTCATGACCTCTCCAAACCCACTTTTATCAAAATTTTCATAAGATTGAACATTCTCCAAATATGTGGGATCTAAAGTTGACACTCTTCCAAACCCACTTTCAATATTATTGCAAACATTATTATCAATCTCATATTCATCACGGGGCTTAAATAAATTTTCAAGATCATAAGAACAATCACCCCGATCATGATCATTGCAACAAGTAGTGGACATAGCAAAACTAGCATCCCCGAGCTTAGGGTTTTGCATATTATTAGCACAATTGACATTCATAGAATTTATAATAACATCATTGCAATCATGCTTTCTATTCAAAGATCTATCGTGAATCACTTTATAAAGCACTTCATCACAATTTTCAGATTCACAGATTTCAAGCAAAACTCCATAACGATAATCTAGTGCACTCAACTCACTAGCAATTGGTTCATCATAATTGGATCTTTTAAAAAGATTAGGAATAGGATGAGGATCCATAACAATAGATATTTAGCAAGCGAAGATGCAACCTAATAGAAGGCACATGGTAACACGAGCAAACAGAAGGATGTACGGAAGAGGGCGAAAAGAAAAGAGGCGAATAAAACGGCAAGGGTGAAGTGGGGGAGAGGAAAACGAGAGGCAAACGGCAAATAATATAATGCAAGGGATAAGAGTTTGTGATGGGTACTTGGTATTTCTTGACTTGTGCATAGATCTCCCGACAACGGCGCCAGAAATCGCTAGTTGCTGGGAGATCTAATCTTGACTTGACTTGGTGGAAGCCTCCCCGACAACGGTGCCAGAAATCCTTCTTGCTACCTCTTGAGCATGCGTTGGTTTTCCCTTGAAGAGGAAAGGGTGATCTAGCAAAGTAGCGTAAGTATTTCCCTCGGTTTTTTAGAACCAATGTATCAATCCAGTAGGAGACTACACGCAAGTCCCTCGTACCTGCACAAACAATCAAGAACCTTGCAACCAATGTGATAAAGGGGTTGTCAATCCCTTCACGACCACTTGCAAAAGTGTGATCTGATAAAGATAATAAGATAAATATTTTTGGTATTTTTGTTGTATAGATTGAAAAGTAAAGATTGCAAAATAAACGGCGACATAAATAGCTAGTTGTCGATAGAATAATATAATGGAGAATAGACCCGGGGCCATAGGTTTCACTAGTGGCTTCTCTCAAGATAGCATAATCTACGGTGGGTGAACAAATTACTGTCGATCAATTGATAGAAAAGAGAATAGTTATGAGAATATCTAGGCATGATCATGTATATAGGCATCACATCCATGACAAGTAGACCGAAATGATTCTGCATCTACTACTATTACTCCACACATCGACTGCTATCCAGCATGCATCTAGAGTATTAAGTTCATAAGAACAGAGTAACGCATTAGGCAAGATGACATGATGTAGAGGGATAAACTCAAGCAATATGATATAAACCCCATCTTTTTATCCTTGATGGAAACAATACAATACGTGCCTTGCTGCCCCTGCTGTCACTGGGAAAGGAAACCGCAAGATTGAACCCAAAGCTAAGCACTTCTCCCATTGCAAGAAAGATCAATCTAGTAGGCCAAACCAAACTGATAATTCGAAGAGACTTGCAAAGATATTTAAATCATGCATAAAAGAATTTAGATAAGAATCAAATATTGTTCATAGATAATCTTGATCATAAACCCACAATTCATCGAATCTCGACAAACACACTGCAAAAAGAATTACATCAAATAGATCTCCAAGAGAATCAAGGAGAACTTTGTATTGATATCCAAGGAGAGAGAACAAGCCATCTAGATAATAACTATGGACCCAAAGGTCTGAGTTAAACTACTCACACATCATCGAAGAGGCTATGGTGTTGATGTAGAAGCCCTCCGTGACCGATTCCCCCTTCGGTGGAGCACTGTAAAAGGCCCCAAGATGGGATCTCACAGGTACAGAAGGTTGCGGTGGTGGAAATAGGGTTTCGTGGTGCCCTTGGATGTTTTTAGGGTATATGGGTATATATAGGCTAAAGAAGTAGGTTGGTGGAGCTGCGAGGGGCCCATGAGGGTGGTGGTCGCGCTTGGCCCCCCTAGGCGCGTCCTCCTACCTCGTGGCCGCCTCGCTGCTTCCTTGACGTCCACTCCAAGTCTCCTGGATCACGTTTGTTCCAAAAACGATCCTCGCGAAGGTTTCATTCCATTTGGATTCCGTTTGATATTCCATTTTTGTGAAACACTGAAATAGGCAAAAAAATAGCAATTTGCACTGGGCCTTCGGTTAATAGGTTAGTCCCAAAAATAATATAAACGTGCATAATAAAGCCCATTAAACATCCAAAACAGATAATATAATAGTATGAACAATAAAAAATTATAGATGCGTTGGAGACGTATCAGCTGCTTGCCTGATTCCGGAGCCGTGTCGGTCTCCTGAATGATATTCGGTTGGGGGCGAATTGGGCATGGCCCCCGTTGCCAGTCTCCATGGGGGTCGGTTCCCCCATGTTTTCGGTGGCAGAGGTATTACCCTCTGGCGCCACCTTGATGGCTTCCGGCACCTCACCATGGCCTGGAGGGGTCCTTCGAGACAACACTTCAGTGTTGTCCATAGAAGTGGGTGGGGAGGCCGGCGGAGGCGACTCGCTCTCCATCATGTTCGAGCCCAGCGAATTCCCAGAAGACGATGATCACCAGGGGAGATCGCGGGCCGGACTACAATACGTGATTCTGTGCGTTTGGATCACAAGGCATAAAGCCGGATACATACATTATCCTTAAAAACTTACGATTTGGCAGAAGGCTTCGGCCTAGGGTTCCATTCGGGGATGGCTTCGGCATCCGATTTCGAATCGTCTGAAAGGGAGAGTTTCCCCTTCTTGGACGCTTCTGCTTCTAGATCTGCGGAAGCTCCCCTTTTCTTCCTTCCCCCTTAAGGGGAGAATTTCTCTCCTCCAATTCCTCCTCGTCTTCGTCATGGGAGGAGAGAGCTTCGGTATCTTCGGATGATATGTCTGAAGCACCTTTGCGGCAAATGCCACTTCGGACCTCCTTGCCCTTCTTCTTGACCTTCTTTTCTGGCGCCTGGTACGGCACTGGAACCAGCATCTTCTTTAGAAGAGGAATGGCTAGGTCTTCGGGCAAGGGAGCTAGACACTTGATCCGCTCTGCCTTCTTCGTCCAGCCCTGGGGGATAAGGGGAAGATTTAAACTTACTCCTTGGATCTACAAATCAAGGATATAATTAGAAATCTGAAAAATTCACTGGACTGGCTAGATGAGCGCAGTCGTGGCCGAGGTCTTCGGTCGTCGGTGGCCACGTCTTTTGGGTCTTAAAAAGTAGCTTCCATATATCTTCGTGCCTCGTGCCAAAGAACCGCTGCAAGGTTCGGGGACTTACCGGATCAAACTCCCACATATGGAGAGTCCGGCGTTGGCAGGGGAGAATCCGGCGAAACAGCATCACATGGATCACGCTGGCAAGGCTGGTGTTTTTGTCCACCATGCTCTTGATGCATTTTTGCAGCGTCATCACCTTGTCGGATGACGCCCAATCTAGGCCCTTCTTGAGCCATGATGTGAGCCGCATTGGTGGACCGGTTTTGAACTTAGGAGTGGTGGCCCATGTGGCGTTGCGAGGTTCAGTAACGTAGAACCACTCCTGTTGCCACCCCTTCACGATCTCTATGAAGGCCCCCTTGGGCCAGGTGATGTTAGGGAGCTTGCTCACCATGGCGCCGCCGCACTCCACGTGTTGACCCTCGACCACCTTCGGCTTCACATTGAAGACCTTGAGCCATAGGCCGAAGTGGGGGATGTGGAGGAACACCTCGTACACAACGATGAACGCCGAGATGTTGAGGAATGAATTTGGGGCTAGATCATGGAAATCTAGCCCGTAATAGTACATGAGTCCGCAGATGAAAGGGTGGAGAGGAAACCCTAGCCCACGAAGGAAGTGTGGGATGAATAGTACCCTCTCATTGGGCTCTCGTGTGGGAATGATCTGCTTTTTGGCAGAGAGCCGAATGGCGATTTCCTTGGCTAACTACCTCGCTTCCTAAAGTTTTTTGATGTTCTCCTCCGTGACGGAGGAGAACATCCACTTGCCCTGCGCTCCAGATTCGGACATGGTTGGAGCATTTGCTGGGGACGGAAATGATTGAAGCTTGGGCGCTTGAGCTCGAGGGCAGATGGGCTGAGGAGGAAGAAGGTGTGGGGTAAAAAGGTGGATCCTTGTCTCCTTATAAAGGCAGTGAATATCAAGCGTTCCCCCCACGAGCCTTAAAACCCGCCTATTCCCCAGGAGTCGTGCGAGTGGCACGGTTGGATTACCCAAATCTATATTGATGAGAATCCCGCAATAAGGGGACATGATCTCTGCTTTGACAAGACGTGTCAATGAATACCGCGTCTTGAAACACGAAGCGGGAGGCGGGAAAACGGTCCGAAATAATAATAAGGCCAGAACACAATACCTCACCGAAAAAGTTGTTAGAGGACATAACCTATTTTTGTTTAAAGTGGTTTGCCCTCGTAGTCCAGGGTTGTAACTATTGTCACTACAAAAAAAGACACATCCGTGACATTTTGGGCCGAACGAATTTTTTTCTGTCATACATATGACACTTCTATGACAATTATTGTGACAAAACCTGGTATCATCATAGATGGGTGGGCTCCTACTTCTATGACAAAAAATCATGACAGAAAATGGGCTTTTCGTCCTGGGCAGGTCGGAGACGCAGCTGCATGACATTCTTTGGGCCATCCATGACGGAAAAAACCGAGGTAGAACCGAGGGCGAGGAAAATTTCGGGGAGTTCCCGGTTAGGGTGGGAGGTCGAGGGCCGAGCGATGCGCATTTCTCTCGTACACATACGTGCATGTGTGCGAGGCGTTGGCTCTAACTGAACCCGAGCGAGGCGTTGGGCTCTAACTGAACCCGAGCGATTGCACTGCAGGCTATGCGTTACTGAACCCGAGCGATCGATCGATGGCTGTTAACTGAACCCGATCGAGCGATTCCTTCGCTACTGCTGCTAACTGAAGCCGGTCGATTGGATGAATAGTGAGCATTGCGGGGAGGGGGGTTGGATGAACAGTGAGCAGTGGCGTTGCCTCTAGATGAACAGGACCCCATGGTGTGGTGGAGGGCTGGATGAACAGTAGACGGTGGAGGGGTGCCCGTGGAGGGGTGGTTGAACAGGACCCCGTGGTGTGGAGGGCTGTATGAATAGTAGACGGTGGAGGGGTGCCCATGGAGGGGTGGTTGAACAGTAGCCAGTGGAGTAGCGCGCGGTGGAGGCTGGATGAACAGGAGCCCGTGGAGGCTGGAGGAGGTCGACGGTAGCCCGTGGAGGCTGGAGGAGGTCGACGGTGGAGATGAACAGTATCCCGTGGAGTCCCGTTTTGCGGTACGCCACACCCCTCTCGATGAACAGGACCCCCGTTTCAACCGTAGGAGGTCCATTTCGTCCGTTTTGCGGTACGCCACACCCCTCCCGATCAACAGGACCCCCGTTTCGACCGTTTTGCGGTACGCCACACCCCTCCCAATCAACTGGACCCCCATTTTGACCATAGGAGGTCCGTTTCCTCCATTTTGCGGCACGCCAGACCCCTCTCGATCAACAGGACCCCGTTCCGAATGTAGGAGGTCCGCTTCCTCCGTTGTGCGGTACGCCAGGCCTCGTTTCCATCGCCTGTTCTGTCCAAGCCCTCCCGATGAACACGACCACGCATTTCGTTTCGACCCAGCCGGTTGGCTCCCACGCGTTCCGTTGCCTCTCGATGAACACGACGCATTCCGTTGCCTCCCCATGAACACGACGCATTCTGTTGCCTCCCCATGAACACGACGACGACATTGTTTCTCCGTTCCGACCAAGCCATGTACACGAGCCCTGGCCATACGTATGCGCGAGTAGGCGTTCGAGACCCCACCCGTATGTACACATACCTGGCCGTATTTTCTTTCTTGCACCCTGGCCGCTGTACGTACGTGTACATGCTACGTGCGCACCTCTACTACGACACGTACGCGCCACTACTACGACACGTGCGTGCCTCTACATCCACCAGTATATATGTACGTACATGTTCGCGACCAGAATGACAGCACTACGTACGCTTCGACCAGGTGGGTCCCGACTGTCAGGCACTTCCTTGCGTGCGAAGATGTAGCTGGTGGGTCCCAGCAGTCAGGGGACGAATCGTTTTGTTTTTTTGCCCGAACGCACTTCCTTGCGTGCGAAGGTGTAGCTGGTGGGTCCCAACAGTCAGGGGGAAACGTTTTTTTTGTGAAATACGGTGGCCCATCCGGTGGGTCCCCGCTATCAGGTGGAGGAATAATTATTTTGCGTGTAATAAGGAGGCACTTCTTTGCTGCGGCTGTGGACCCAACTGTCAGCGTCTCCATGCACAGTACTCTTCCGATGTAAGTCGGTGGTTGACCACATTGACCATGTCGCGCCGAGAGCACCACGGCGGTGGACGACGGCGAGGCCTAGGAAGGGGACGACACGGAGGCAGGGAAGACTCGGTAGTTGTTTCCCATGCGGAGGGGAGTACGACTGTACGAGGGTTTACTGGTTCGTCTGCCGTCGCCGGAGAATAACAACAGGTGTGGGTGAGTAGAGGGATGGCTAGGCCAGCGATGGGAGTACGGTGGGGCGGTGAGGCCTGCGCGGCAGCACAGCCGGCCGCGGGGAGGAGGGAGCAGGCAGTCCCGCCGATGCTTGTTTGAGCGGCTGGAGCAGGAAGAGCAGAGGTTGAAGAAGCACGACGGCTGTTGGATGGACATCCAATAGTCAGTGCTTGTGTGTCAACCTTTTTTTAGGAAAGCCTCAAATCTGTGGAAAACAACATACATCCCATCTGCCATTATTTCTAATAATGTACAACCCATTTTCTAATTCTTAAGGTTTTTTTGGAGCCCATATTCTTTTTGTTAGCATTACAGCCCATATTGTGGCCACGGTTAAAAAATTATACGAAATTTTGCATATTTCGGTGCGGTCCGAACTGTTTTTAATCCCGAAATTTTGACTCTCATTCAAACCGATTTTAAAAATAAATGTATATCAATATAAAATCCAACAAATTCTCCACACATAAAAATTAATGTAATTTAAGATCTTGAAATGAAAAAAAAAGATATTTGAAACTAATTGCCGGTTTGATGTGTTTTAAAAATGTACAGCCCATTTCTCATTACTGATGGGCCATTTTCTCGGCCAGCCGAATGAAAGCTCTACTCGTCTTGAAAGATTTGCAGCCCAACAGGCCTGACAAAGCGACTTACTAGGCAAATCACAACAAACTGGGTTGTGGCCGTGGACCCAGCTATCAGCCTCTCCACGTACAGTACTCTTCTGATGGAAGTCGTTCCTTGACCACGTTGACCACGCTGCGCGGAGAGCACCATGGCGGTGGACGACGGCGAGGCCTAGGAATGGGATGACGCGGAGCCGGGGAAGACGCGGCAGTGGAAGCCCGCACGAGAGGAGTACGTGGGTTCACTGGTTCGGCTGTGGTGTGAGGCTGCCGTCGCTGCAGGGCCTGGATAGCGGTGGGAATAGTAGGGGGCGGTGAGGCCTCTGCAGCAGCACAGCCGGCCACGGGAGGCAGGAGCATGCGGCACGACCGGCGCTGCTTTGGGCGGCTGGAGCAAGAAGACCAGAGGTTGAAGAAGCACTACGGCCGTTGGATGGACATCGTATGGTCACTAGAGCTAGAATCGTTCATATTGACTAAGTTGACAAAGCCCTTCGTCCCCGTCAACTTAGTAGGCCCACAAGTCAGCCTCCCACCAAGGTGGGCCCCAGCTAGCTGTGGGAGTATTCATTTGTTTGTGCGTAATAAGGAGGCACTTCCGGTGGGTCCGAGCTGACAGCGGGGGGAACGTTTTTTGGCGAAATACGGTGGCCCGTCCGGTGGGTCCTAGCAGTCAGGGGAAATGATTTTTTTTGCAAAATACTGGTGGCCCGTCCGGTGGGTCCCAGCTGTCAGGTGGAGGAATAATTATTTTCTGCATAATAAGGAGGCACTTCCTTGCGGCTGCCGTGGACCCAGCTGTCAGCCTCTCCATGTACAGTACTCTTCCGATGGAAGTCGGTCGTTGACCACATTGACCACGCCGTGCCGAGAGCACCACGGCGGTGGACGACGACGAGGCCTAGGAAGGGGATGACACGGAGCCGGGCAAGACGCGACAGTGGATGCCCACGCGGAGAGGAGTACGAGTGTTCACTGGTTCGGCTGCGGTGTGAGGCTGCCGTCGCCGCAGAATAACAGGGGGTGTGGGTGAGTGGAGGGATGGCCTGGCCAATGGTGGGAGCAGTATGGGGGCGGTGAGGCCTCCACGGTAGCACAGCCGGCCACGGGAGGCAGGAGCAGGCGGCATGACCGGCGCTGCTTGGGGCGGCTGGAGCAAGAAGACCAGAGGTTGAAGAAGCACTATGGCCGTTGGATGGATATCATACGGTCACTGGAGTATTGACTAAGTTGACAAAGCCCTCCGTCCCCGTCAACTTAGTAGGCCCACAAGTCAGCCCAACAATATGGTGGGTCCCAGCTAGCAGGGGGTATTCATTTTTTGCGTGTAATAAGGAGGCACTTCCTTGCGTGCGAAGATATAGCTGGTGGGTCTGACCTGTCAGCGGGGGAAATGTTTTTCCGTGAAATACAAAGGCCCTTCCTGTGGGTCCTAGTTGTCAGGTGGAGGAATCATTATTTTGCGCGTAATAAGGAGGCATTTCCTTGCATGCGGCCGTGGACCCAGCTGTCAGCCTCTCCACGTACAGTCCACTTCCGATGGATGTCGTTCATTGACCATGTTGACCAAGCCGCGCCGAGAGCACCAGGGTGGTGGACGATGGCGAGGCCTAGGAAGGGAACGACACGGAGCCAGGGAATATTCGACAGTTGTTTCCCACGTGGAGGAGTACGAGGGTTTACTGGTTCGTCTGCCGTCGCTGGAGAATAACAGCATGTGTGGGATAGTAGAGGGATGGCTAGGCCAATGATGGGAGTACGGTGGGGCTGTCAGGCCTGCGCGGCAGCATAGCCGGCCGCGGGAGGAGGGAGCAGGCAGTCCCGCCGGCGCTTGTTTGAGCGGCTGGAGCATGAAGAGCAGAGATTGAAGAAGCACGACAGCCGTTGGATGGACATCCAAGAGTCGCTGCTCTCGTGTGTTGACTAAGTTGACAGGGGGTTGTGTGTGCGTCAACCTTTTTTTTACGAAAGCATACGCGTCAACCTGTAGTAGGCGCAGAAGTCATCCTCAAATCTGTGGAAAACAACATACAACCCATCTGCCATTATTTCTAATAATGTACAGCCCATTTGCTAATTCTTAAGAATTTTTTTGGAGCCCATTTTCTTTTTGTTAGCATTACACCCATATTATGGCCACGGTTAAAAAGTATACGAAATTTTGCATATTTCGGTGCGATCAACTGTTTATAATCCAGAAATATCGATTCACATTCAAACTATTTTGAAAAATAATTTATATAAATATAAAATCCAAATAATTGTCCACGCATAAAAATCAATGGAATTTAAGATGTTGTAATGAAAAAAATTGAAACTAATTCCCGGTTTGATGTGTTTTAAAAATGTACAGCCCATTTCTGGGCAAACCGAATGAAACTCTCCTCATCTTGAAAGATTTGCAGCCCAGCAGGGCCGATAAAGAAAGTAGGCCTTGTTTGGGTATTTCTTAAAAAAATAGAACTAGGCTAGCCATTTTCAGCAAGAAAAAAACACAACTGGGCTCATGATGTGGTAAACATAAATAAAACCCTGGCTAGACGGGCCACAGCCCCCGCACATCCCCGTTGTTACCCTGATCCGTCACTAAAACTAGTATAAATAACAACTGCTTGTTCCTCAAAAAAAAACTGCGCGACTTGCTGGGTCCCTGGTGTCAGCCGCTCGTAGTGTAATTCTCTCGTTTATTGACTATGTTGACAATGGCGTGAGCCCCAGATGTCCAACCATTAGGAGGAACCATATTTTTGGGCTTGTACTATAGAGGCACTTGCTTGCGTACTGCCATGACGCTGGTGGGTCCCTACTGTCATCCTCTCCACATACAGTCATCTCCTTGTCCCTCTCGGTTGTTGACGACGTTGACAACGCAAGAGGGTGGCGCACCGCGCACGGCGAGCGAACCAAGGCCGCAAGGCGGAGGACGATGGCGACGCCTCGGACGGAACGAACAGGAGTCATTGAAGATGCGCCGGTCCAGTCGTAGGCGGAGGGGAGTACGAGGGTTTACTAGTTCGAGCGCGGGTGCGTGTTGGGGCTGACGTCGCTGAAGAATAACAGGACGTGTGGGGGAATAGAGGGAGGGACTGGCCAATGTTGGTGGGTATGTACGGTAGGGCGGCGGAGGCGCAACCAGCCATGGGAGGCGGGAGCAGGCGGAGCCGACGGGGTGGTTTGGTTTGGGCGGCTGGAGGAAGAAGAAGACAAGAGATAAAAGATACACGACAGATGTTGGATGTCAATCCAACGGCTGGTAGGCAGAATTGTTTGTAGACTGGCTAGTAAGTCGGCACCACCTTGGATAGGCTATTTCCTCGCGGGTCCCAAATGTCAGAATCCAAATCTTTCATGGTCATGCGGCCTTTCCTATGAAAATTTACAGCCCATTTGATGTGCTAGTTCAAAATAAGTTTGTGGGTGCTGGTGGGGGCTAATCACTTGGCTTTTGTAATGCACAGTGAGCTCAAGCAGCCGGCGAGAGTGATGTTATTTCCCTTGGTTGGGATTTGTTAAAATATTTCACTCTAACTTAAACGAATGGCAAGCCATTTGCCTTGTTTCAAAGAAAATATGACAGTCACAGCCGAGTTGAAAATGGCAGGAACATCTAACTCCAGCTTACAAACTGTACAAAACCACGAGGGTTAATTGTTCATCAGGTTTAGAAAAAAACCAGATTGAAAAGGGCAACAACATCTAACTCCAGCACTGTTTACGGCAGTCACAGTCAAATGGATCGGTCAGGTCCATAGAATGAACATCCCGGGTCGTAAAATTTACTGGATTATGACCACAATATGTTGTAAATAGAAGCCCGACACGTTCAGAAGCTCTTTTGCCCACCTAAAACTCCTTTTTTTGCTCTTCGACATACCCATCCGTTAATTCAGTAAATATATGGGCTTTTGAATTGATTTTACTATTTACTAATGTGGATGGGCTGTTTTGTCTTGGACCCAAAGAAACAATTACTACTAGTACAGTGGAGACACTCTACAGCTACCCAGAAAAACAATTACTACTAGTACAGTGGAGACACTCTACCGCTTCTGGCTCCTCCTAGGTCATTGAAACGTCTCCCTCTACTGAATGCCGTTATACTTTTGTTCACCGAAATGCGGGCCATGCAGCGCGCGGGCCCAAATGCCATCCATCAAATTAGAAGGCAGTATGTAGGCGGAGAGTCACCCCAATCGTAGCACGGCAGTAACGAGCCGTCGTATCACAAAACCCCACCTCCCCGCAGTCTAAGTTTGACGGACGAAGCAACCATCATTTCACTCTTCGTTGAATCCCCTTCTCCCTCACCGTCTTCAAGAAAGGCAACACTCGCATCTGCCACTGTTCTTCTCTCCGAACGTTGGGAAGGTAAGCAGATCCGTGATGTTGGTATATTTTTGTTCAAAGAAAAAAAAGAACTTTTGCAAAGTAGTAACCGATCCTCACTCTCTTTTTTGTTTCATTGTCATTGCGATTGTGTTTTCCTTTCAGTGGTCTCCTAGTATTCGTCAGTTTCATGATGGACCAAGGAGAACCAGGCAAAGATCTGCCGATATTGGAGCAGACACGGGAGGCTGATCCCCATGAGACAGAGAGCTCCAAGAAGATGGAGGCAACCACCGAGCCGACCCCAGATATGCTCATG